>NW_026599492.1:0-309263 GCF_023634085.1 Falco cherrug | reverse complement strand
AAAAGTTTTTCTACCTGCTTTCTGGGCTGAGAAGGAGAATCGCTGAATTTTGGACTCGGCTGGTGACAAAATGTTCCAAACACACCCCATGCACAACTCCACCGGGGAAGGTGCCAGAAACGAGTTCTGTTGGTAGTTTTTACACTACCCCGGTAGGCAGCTGAAAGGCACCACAAAACTTGTTCTACCTGCTTTCTGGGCTTAGATGGGGAATGGCTGAATTTTGGACTCGGCTGGTAACAATATGTTCCAAACACACCCCATGCACAGCTCCACCGGGGAAGGTGCGAGAAAGGAGTTCTGTTGGTAGTTTTTACACTACCCCGGTAGGCAGCTGAAAGGCACCACAAAAGTTTTGCTACCTGCTTTCTGGGCTGAGATGGGGAACAGCTGAGTTTTGGACTCGGCTGGTGACAAAATGTTCCAAACACACCCCATGCACAACTCCTCCGGGGAAGGTGCCAGAAACGAGTTCTGTTGGTAGTTTTTACACTACCCCGGTAGGCAGCTGAAAGGCACCACAAAACTTGTTCTACCTGCTTTCTGGGCTGAGAAGGAGAATCGCTGAATTTTGGACTCGGCTGCTGACAAAATGTTCCAAACACACCCCATGCACAACTCCACCGGGGAAGGTGCCAGAAACGAGTTCTGTTGGTAGTTTTTACACTACCACGGTAGGCAGCTGAAAGGCACCACAAAACTTGTTGTACCTGCTTTCTGGGCTGAGATGGGGAATAGCTGAATTTTGGACTCGGCTGGTGACAAAATGTTCCAAACACACCCCATGCACACCTCCACCGGGGAAGGTGCCAGAAACGAGTTCTGTTGGTAGTTTTTACACTACCCCGGTAGGCAGCTGAAAGGCACCACAAAACTTGTTCTACCTGCTTTCTGGGCTGAGATGGGGAACGGCTGAATTTTGGACTCGGCTGGTAACAATATGTTCCAAACACACCCCATGCACAGCTCCACCGGGGAAGGTGCGAGAAAGGAGTTCTGTTGGTAGTTTTTACACTACCCCAGTAGGCAGCTGAAAGGCACCACAAAAGTTTTGCTACCTGCTTTCTGGGCTGAGATGGGGAACAGCTGAGTTTTGGACTCGGCTGCTGACAAAATGTTCCAAACACACCCCATGCACAACTCCACCGGGGAAGGTGCCAGAAACGAGTTCTGTTGGTAGTTTTTACACTACCCCGGTAGGCAGCTGAAAGGCACCACAAAAGTTTTTCTACCTGCTTTATGGGCTTAGATGGGGAATCGCTGAATTTTGGACTCGGCTGGTAACAAAATGTTCCAAACACACCCCATGCACAACTCCACCGGGAAAGGTGCCAGAAACGAGTTCTGTTGGTAGTTTTTACACTACCCCGGTAGGCAGCTGAAAGGCACCACAAAACTTGTTCTACCTGCTTTCTGGGCTGAGATGGGGAATCGCTGAATTTTGGACTCGGCTGGTGACAAAATGTTCCAAACACACCCCATGCACAACTCCACCGGGAAAGGTGCCAGAAACGAGTTCTGTTGGTAGTTTTTACACTACCCCGGTAGGCAGCTGAAAGGCACCACAAAACTTGTTCTACCTGCTTTCTGGGCTGAGATGGGGAACGGCTGAATTTTGGACTGGGCTGGTGACAAAATGTTCCAAACACACCCCATGCACAACTCCTCCGGGGAAGGTGCCAGAAACGAGTTCTGTTGGTAGTTTTTACACTACCCCGGTAGGCAGCTGAAAGGCACCACAAAACTTGTTCTACCTGCTTTCTGGGCTGAGAAGGAGAATCGCTGAATTTTGGACTCGGCTGGTGACAAAATGTTCCAAACACACCCCATGCACAACTCCACCGGGAAAGGTGCCAGAAACGAGTTCTGTTGGTAGTTTTTACACTACCCCGGTAGGCAGCTGAAAGGCACCACAAAACTTGTTCTACCTGCTTTCTGGGCTGAGATGGGGAACGGCTGAATTTTGGACTGGGCTGGTGACAAAATGTTCCAAACACACCCCATGCACAACTCCTCCGGGAAGGTGCCAGAAACGAGTTCTGTTGGTAGTTTTTACACTACCCCGGTAGGCAGCTGAAAGGCACCACAAAACTTGTTCTACCTGCTTTCTGGGCTGAGAAGGAGAATCGCTGAATTTTGGACTCGGCTGGTGACAAAATGTTCCAAACACACCCCATGCACAACTCCACCGGGGAAGGTGCCAGAAACGAGTTCTGTTGGTAGTTTTTACACTACCACGGTAGGCAGCTGAAAGGCACCACAAAACTTGTTCTACCTGCTTTCTGGGCTGAGATGGGGAATAGCTGAATTTTGGACTCGGCTGGTGACAAAATGTTCCAAACACACCCCATGCACACCTCCACCGGGGAAGGTGCCAGAAACGAGTTCTGTTGGTAGTTTTTACACTACCCCGGTAGGCAGCTGAAAGGCACCACAAAACTTGTTCTACCTGCTTTCTGGGCTGAGATGGGGAACGGCTGAATTTTGGACTCGGCTGGTAACAATATGTTCCAAACACACCCCATGCACAGCTCCACCGGGGAAGGTGCGAGAAAGGAGTTCTGTTGGTAGTTTTTACACTACCCCGGTAGGCAGCTGAAAGGCACCACAAAAGTTTTGCTACCTGCTTTCTGGGCTGAGATGGGGAACAGCTGAGTTTTGGACTCGGCTGCTGACAAAATGTTCCAAACACACCCCATGCACAACTCCACCGAGGAAGGTGCCAGAAACGAGTTCTGTTGGTAGTTTTTACACTACCCCGGTAGGCAGCTGAAAGGCACCACAAAACTTGTTCTACCTGCTTTCTGGGCTGAGATGGAGAATCGCTGAATTTTGGACTCGGCTGGTGAAAAAATGTTCCAAACACACCCCATGCACAACTCCACCGGGAAAGGTGCCAGAAACGAGTTCTGTTGGTAGTTTTTACACTACCCCGGTAGGCAGCTGAAAGGCACCACAAAACTTGTTCTACCTGCTTTCTGGGCTGAGATGGGGAATCGCTGAATTTTGGACTCGGCTGGTGACAAAATGTTCCAAACACACCCCATGCACAACTCCACCGAGGAAGGTGCCAGAAACGAGTTCTGTTGGTAGTTTTTACACTACCCCGGTAGGCAGCTGAAAGGCACCACAAAACTTGTTCTACCTGCTTTCTGGGCTGAGATGGAGAATCGCTGAATTTTGGACTCGGCTGGTGAAAAAATGTTCCAAACACACCCCATGCACAACTCCACCGGAAAGGTGCCAGAAACGAGTTCTGTTGGTAGTTTTTACACTACCCCGGTAGGCAGCTGAAAGGCACCACAAAACTTGTTCTACCTGCTTTCTGGGCTGAGATGGGGAACGGCTGAATTTTGGACTGGGCTGGTGACAAAATGTTCCAAACACACCCCATGCACAACTCCTCCGGGGAAGGTGCCAGAAACGAGTTCTGTTGGTAGTTTTTACACTACCCCGGTAGGCAGCTGAAAGGCACCACAAAACTTGTTCTACCTGCTTTCTGGGCTGAGAAGGAGAATCGCTGAATTTTGGACTCGGCTGGTGACAAAATGTTCCAAACACACCCCATGCACAACTCCACCGGGGAAGGTGCCAGAAACGAGTTCTGTTGGTAGTTTTTACACTACCACGGTAGGCAGCTGAAAGGCACCACAAAACTTGTTCTACCTGCTTTCTGGGCTGAGATGGGGAATAGCTGAATTTTGGACTCGGCTGGTGACAAAATGTTCCAAACACACCCCATGCACACCTCCACCGGGGAAGGTGCCAGAAACGAGTTCTGTTGGTAGTTTTTACACTACCCCGGTAGGCAGCTGAAAGGCACCACAAAACTTGTTCTACCTGCTTTCTGGGCTGAGATGGGGAACGGCTGAATTTTGGACTCGGCTGGTAACAATATGTTCCAAACACACCCCATGCACAGCTCCACCGGGGAAGGTGCGAGAAAGGAGTTCTGTTGGTAGTTTTTACACTACCCCGGTAGGCAGCTGAAAGGCACCACAAAAGTTTTGCTACCTGCTTTCTGGGCTGAGATGGGGAACAGCTGAGTTTTGGACTCGGCTGCTGACAAAATGTTCCAAACACACCCCATGCACAACTCCACCGGGGAAGGTGCCAGAAACGAGTTCTGTTGGTAGTTTTTACACTACCCCGGTAGGCAGCTGAAAGGCACCACAAAAGTTTTTCTACCTGCTTTATGGGCTTAGATGGGGAATCGCTGAATTTTGGACTCGGCTGGTAACAAAAATGTTCCAAACACACCCCATGCACAACTCCACCGGGAAAGGTGCCAGAAACGAGTTCTGTTGGTAGTTTTTACACTACCCCGGTAGGCAGCTGAAAGGCACCACAAAACTTGTTCTACCTGCTTTCTGGGCTGAGATGGGGAATCGCTGAATTTTGGACTCGGCTGGTGAAAAAATGTTCCAAACACACCCCATGCACAACTCCACCGGCAAAGGTGCCAGAAACGAGTTCTGTTGGTAGTTTTTACACTACCCCGGTAGGCAGCTGAAAGGCACCACAAAACTTGTTCTACCTGCTTTCTGGGCTGAGATGGGGAATCGCTGAATTTTGGACTCGGCTGGTGACAAAATGTTCCAAACACACCCCATGCACAACTCCACCGAGGAAGGTGCCAGAAACGAGTTCTGTTGGTAGTTTTTACACTACCCCGGTAGGCAGCTGAAAGGCACCACAAAACTTGTTCTACCTGCTTTCTGGGCTGAGATGGAGAATCGCTGAATTTTGGACTCGGCTGGTGAAAAAATGTTCCAAACACACCCCATGCACAACTCCACCGGGAAAGGTGCCAGAAACGAGTTCTGTTGGTAGTTTTTACACTACCCCGGTAGGCAGCTGAAAGGCACCACAAAACTTGTTCTACCTGCTTTCTGGGCTGAGATGGGGAACGGCTGAATTTTGGACTGGGCTGGTGACAAAATGTTCCAAACACACCCCATGCACAACTCCTCCGGGGAAGGTGCCAGAAACGAGTTCTGTTGGTAGTTTTTACACTACCCCGGTAGGCAGCTGAAAGGCACCACAAAACTTGTTCTACCTGCTTTCTGGGCTGAGATGGGGAACGGCTGAATTTTGGACTCGGCTGGTGACAAAATGTTCCAAACACACCCCATGCACACCTCCACCGGGGAAGGTGCCAGAAACGAGTTCTGTTGGTAGTTTTTACACTACCCCGGTAGGCAGCTGAAAGGCACCACAAAACTTGTTCTACCTGCTTTCTGGGCTGAGATGGGGAACGGCTGAATTTTGGACTCGGCTGGTAACAATATGTTCCAAACACACCCCATGCACACCTCCACCGGGGAAGGTGCGAGAAAGGAGTTCTGTTGGTAGTTTTTACACTACCCCGGTAGGCAGCTGAAAGGCACCACAAAAGTTTTGCTACCTGCTTTCTGGGCTGAGGTGGGGAACAGCTGAGTTTTGGACTCGGCTGGTGACAAAATGTTCCAAACACACCCCATGCACAACTCCACCGGGGAAGGTGCCAGAAACGAGTTCTGTTGGTAGTTTTTACAGTACCCTGGTAGGCAAGAGAAAGGCACCACAAAACTTGTTCTACCTGCTTTCTGGGCTGAGAGGAGAATCGCTGAATTTTGGACTCGGCTGGTGAAAAAATGTTCCAAACACACCCCATGCACAACTCCACTAGAGAAGGTGCCAGACAGGAGTTCTGTTGGTAGTTTTTACACTACCCCGGTAGGCAGCTGAAAGGCATTATAAAACTTGTTCTACCTGCTTTCTGGGCTGAGATGGGGAACAGCTGAATTTTGGACTCGGCTGGTGACAAAATGTTCCAAACACACCCCATGCACAGCTCCACCGGGGAAGGTGCCAGAAACGAGTTCTGTTGGTAGTTTTTACACTACCCCGGTAGGCAGCTGAAAGGCACCACAAAACTTGTTGTACCTGCTTTCTGGGCTGAGATGGGGAACAGCTGAAGTTTGGACTCGGCTGCTGACAAAATGTTCCAAACACACCCCATGCACAACTCCTCCGGGGAAGGTGCCAGAAACGAGTTCTGTTGGTAGTTTTTACACTACCCCGGTAGGCAGCTGAAAGGCACCACAAAACTTGTTCTACCTGCTTTCTGGGCTGAGATGGGGAACGGCTGAATTTTGGACTCGGCTGGTAACAAAATGTTCCAAACACACCCCATGCACAGCTCCACCGGGGAAGGTGCCAGAAACGAGTTCTGTTGGTAGTTTTTACACTACCCCGGTAGGCAGCTGAAAGGCACCACAAAACTTGTTCTACCTGCTTTCTGGGCTGAGATGGGGAACAGCTGAATTTTGGACTCGGCTGGTGACAAAATGTTCCAAAACACACCCCATGCACAACTCCACCGGGGAAGGTGCCAGAAACGAGTTCTGTTGGTAGTTTTTACACTACCCCGGTAGGCAAGAGAAAGGCACCACAAAACTTGTTCTACCTGCTTTCTGGGCTGAGATGGAGAATCGCTGAATTTTGGACTCGGCTGGTGAAAAAATGTTCCAAACACACCCCATGCACAACTCCACCGGGAAAGGTGCCAGAAACGAGTTCTGTTGGTAGTTTTTACACTACCCCGGTAGGCAGCTGAAAGGCATTACAAAACTTGTTCTACCTGCTTTCTGGGCTGAGATGGGGAATAGCTGAATTTTGGACTCGGCTGCTGACAAAATGTTCCAAACACACCCCATGCACAACTCCACCGGGGAAGGTGCCAGAAACGAGTTCTGTTGGTAGTTTTTACACTACCCCGGTAGGCAGCTGAAAGGCACCACAAAACTTGTTCTACCTGCTTTCTGGGCTGAGATGGGGAATCGCTGAATTTTGGACTCGGCTGGTAACAAAATGTTCCAAACACACCCCATGCACAGCTCCACCGGGGAAGGTGCCAGAAACGAGTTCTGTTGGTAGTTTTTACACTACCCCGGTAGGCAGCTGAAAGGCACCACAAAACTTGTTCTACCTGCTTTCTGGGCTGAGATGGGGAATCGCTGAATTTTGGACTCGGCTGGTGACAAAATGTTCCAAACACACCCCATGCACAGCTCCACCGGCAAAGGTGCCAGAAACGAGTTCTGTTGGTAGTTTTTACACTACCCCGGTAGGCAGCTGAAAGGCACCACAAAACTTGTTGTACCTGCTTTCTGGGCTGAGATGGGGAACAGCTGAATTTTGGACTCGGCTGGTGACAAAATGTTCCAAACACACCCCATGCACACCTTCACTGGCAAAGGTGCCAGAAACGAGTTCTGTTGGTAGTTTTTACACTACCCCGGTAGGCAGCTGAAAGGCACCACAAAAGTTTTTCTACCTGCTTTCTGGGCTGAGATGGGCATCAGCTGAATTTTGGACTCGGCTGCTGACAAAATGTTCCAAACACACCCCATGCACAACTCCACCGGGGAAGGTGCGAGAAAGGAGTTCTGTTGGTAGTTTTTACACTACCCCGGTAGGCAGCTGAAAGGCACCACAAAAGTTTTTCTACCTGCTTTCTGGGCTGAGAAGGAGAATCGCTGAATTTTGGACTCGGCTGGTGACAAAATGTTCCAAACACACCCCATGCACAACTCCACCGGGGAAGGTGCCAGAAACGAGTTCTGTTGGTAGTTTTTACACTACCCCGGTAGGCAGCTGAAAGGCACCACAAAACTTGTTCTACCTGCTTTCTGGGCTGAGATGGGGAACGGCTGAATTTTGGACTCGGCTGGTGACAAAATGTTCCAAACACACCCCATGCACACCTCCACCGGGGAAGGTGCCAGAAAGGAGTTCTGTTGGTAGTTTTTACACTACCCCGGTAGGCAGCTGAAAGGCACCACAAAAGTTTTTCTACCTGCTTTCTGGGCTGAGATGGGGAACAGCTGAGTTTTGGACTCGGCTGCTGACAAAATGTTCCAAACACACCCCATGCACAACTCCACCGGGGAAGGTGCCAGAAACGAGTTCTGTTGGTAGTTTTTACACTACCCCGGTAGGCAGCTGAAAGGCACCACAAAACTTGTTCTACCTGCTTTCTGGGCTGAGATGGGGAACGGCTGAATTTTGGACTCGGCTGGTAACAATATGTTCCAAACACACCCCATGCACAGCTCCACCGGGGAAGGTGCGAGAAAGGAGTTCTGTTGGTAGTTTTTACACTACCCCGGTAGGCAGCTGAAAGGCACCACAAAAGTTTTGCTACCTGCTTTCTGGGCTGAGATGGGGAACAGCTGAGTTTTGGACTCGGCTGCTGACAAAATGTTCCAAACACACCCCATGCACAACTCCACCGGGGAAGGTGCCAGAAACGAGTTCTGTTGGTAGTTTTTACACTACCCCGGTAGGCAGCTGAAAGGCACCACAAAACTTGTTCTACCTGCTTTCTGGGCTGAGAAGGAGAATCGCTGAATTTTGGACTCGGCTGGTGACAAAATGTTCCAAACACACCCCATGCACAACTCCACCGGGGAAGGTGCCAGAAACGAGTTCTGTTGGTAGTTTTTACACTACCACGGTAGGCAGCTGAAAGGCACCACAAAACTTGTTCTACCTGCTTTCTGGGCTGAGATGGGGAATAGCTGAATTTTGGACTCGGCTGGTGACAAAATGTTCCAAACACACCCCATGCACACCTCCACCGGGGAAGGTGCCAGAAACGAGTTCTGTTGGTAGTTTTTACACTACCCCGGTAGGCAGCTGAAAGGCACCACAAAAGTTTTTCTACCTGCTTTATGGGCTTAGATGGGGAATCGCTGAATTTTGGACTCGGCTGGTAACAAAATGTTCCAAACACACCCCATGCACAACTCCACCGGGAAAGGTGCCAGAAACGAGTTCTGTTGGTAGTTTTTACACTACCCCGGTAGGCAGCTGAAAGGCACCACAAAACTTGTTCTACCTGCTTTCTGGGCTGAGATGGGGAACGGCTGAATTTTGGACTCGGCTGGTGACAAAATGTTCCAAACACACCCCATGCACACCTCCACCGGGGAAGGTGCCAGAAATGAGTTCTGTTGGTAGTTTTTACACTACCCCGGTAGGCAGCTGAAAGGCACCACAAAACTTGTTCTACCTGCTTTCTGGGCTGAGATGGAGAATCGCTGAATTTTGGACTCGGCTGGTGAAAAAATGTTCCAAACACACCCCATGCACAACTCCACCGGGAAAGGTGCCAGAAACGAGTTCTGTTGGTAGTTTTTACACTACCCCGGTAGGCAGCTGAAAGGCACCACAAAACTTGTTCTACCTGCTTTCTGGGCTGAGATGGGGAATCGCTGAATTTTGGACTCGGCTGGTGACAAAATGTTCCAAACACACCCCATGCACAACTCCACCGAGGAAGGTGCCAGAAACGAGTTCTGTTGGTAGTTTTTACACTACCCCGGTAGGCAGCTGAAAGGCACCACAAAACTTGTTCTACCTGCTTTCTGGGCTGAGATGGGGAACGGCTGAATTTTGGACTCGGCTGGTAACAAAATGTTCCAAACACACCCCATGCACAACTCCTCCGGGGAAGGTGCCAGAAACGAGTTCTGTTGGTAGTTTTTACACTACCCCGGTAGGCAGCTGAAAGGCACCACAAAACTTGTTCTACCTGCTTTCTGGGCTGAGATGGGGAACGGCTGAATTTTGGACTCGGCTGGTAACAAAATGTTCCAAACACACCCCATGCACAGCTCCACCGGGGAAGGTGCCAGAAACGAGTTCTGTTGGTAGTTTTTACACTACCCCGGTAGGCAGCTGAAAGGCACCACAAAAGTTTTTCTACCTGCTTTCTGGGCTGAGATGGGGAACAGCTGAATTTTGGACTCGGCTGCTGACAAAATGTTCCAAACACACCCCATGCACAACTCCACCGGGGAAGGTGCCAGAAACGAGTTCTGTTGGTAGTTTTTACACTACCCTGGTAGGCAAGAGAAAGGCACCACAAAACTTGTTCTACCTGCTTTCTGGGCTGAGATGGAGAATCGCTGAATTTTGGACTCGGCTGGTGACAAAATGTTCCAAACACACCCCATGCACAACTCCACCGGGGAAGGTGCCAGAAACGAGTTCTGTTGGTAGTTTTTACACTACCACGGTAGGCAGCTGAAAGGCACCACAAAACTTGTTCTACCTGCTTTCTGGGCTGAGATGGGGAATAGCTGAATTTTGGACTCGGCTGGTGACAAAATGTTCCAAACACACCCCATGCACAGCTCCACCGGGGAAGGTGCGAGAAAGGAGTTCTGTTGGTAGTTTTTACACTACCCCGGTAGGCAGCTGAAAGGCACCACAAAAGTTTTGCTACCTGCTTTCTGGGCTGAGATGGGGAACAGCTGAGTTTTGGACTCGGCTGCTGACAAAATGTTCCAAACACACCCCATGCACAACTCCACCGGGGAAGGTGCCAGAAACGAGTTCTGTTGGTAGTTTTTACACTACCCCGGTAGGCAGCTGAAAGGCACCACAAAAGTTTTTCTACCTGCTTTATGGGCTTAGATGGGGAATCGCTGAATTTTGGACTCGGCTGGTAACAAAATGTTCCAAACACACCCCATGCACAACTCCACCGGGAAAGGTGCCAGAAACGAGTTCTGTTGGTAGTTTTTACACTACCCCGGTAGGCAGCTGAAAGGCACCACAAAACTTGTTCTACCTGCTTTCTGGGCTGAGATGGGGAACGGCTGAATTTTGGACTCGGCTGGTAACAATATGTTCCAAACACACCCCATGCACAGCTCCACCGGGGAAGGTGCGAGAAAGGAGTTCTGTTGGTAGTTTTTACACTACCCCGGTAGGCAGCTGAAAGGCACCACAAAAGTTTTGCTACCTGCTTTCTGGGCTGAGATGGGGAACAGCTGAGTTTTGGACTCGGCTGCTGACAAAATGTTCCAAACACACCCCATGCACAACTCCACCGGGGAAGGTGCCAGAAACGAGTTCTGTTGGTAGTTTTTACACTACCCCGGTAGGCAGCTGAAAGGCACCACAAAAGTTTTTCTACCTGCTTTATGGGCTTAGATGGGGAATCGCTGAATTTTGGACTCGGCTGGTAACAAAATGTTCCAAACACACCCCATGCACAACTCCACCGGGAAAGGTGCCAGAAACGAGTTCTGTTGGTAGTTTTTACACTACCCCGGTAGGCAGCTGAAAGGCACCACAAAACTTGTTCTACCTGCTTTCTGGGCTGAGATGGGGAATCGCTGAATTTTGGACTCGGCTGGTAACAAAATGTTCCAAACACACCCCATGCACAACTCCACCGGCAAAGGTGCCAGAAACGAGTTCTGTTGTAGTTTTTACACTACCCCGGTAGGCAGCTGAAAGGCACCACAAAACTTGTTCTACCTGCTTTCTGGGCTGAGATGGAGAATCGCTGAATTTTGGACTCGGCTGGTGAAAAAATGTTCCAAACACACCCCATGCACAACTCCACCGGGAAAGGTGCCAGAAACGAGTTCTGTTGGTAGTTTTTACACTACCCCGGTAGGCAGCTGAAAGGCACCACAAAACTTGTTCTACCTGCTTTCTGGGCTGAGATGGGGAATCGCTGAATTTTGGACTCGGCTGGTGACAAAATGTTCCAAACACACCCCATGCACAACTCCACCGAGGAAGGTGCCAGAAACTAGTTCTGTTGGTAGTTTTTACACTACCCCGGTAGGCAGCTGAAAGGCACCACAAAACTTGTTCTACCTGCTTTCTGGGCTGAGATGGGGAACAGCTGAATTTTGGACTCGGCTGGTGAAAAAATGTTGCAAACACACCCCATGCACAACTCCACCGGGAAAGGTGCCAGAAACGAGTTCTGTTGGTAGTTTTTACACTACCCCGGTAGGCAGCTGAAAGGCACCACAAAACTTGTTCTACCTGCTTTCTGGGCTGAGATGGGGAACGGCTGAGTTTTGGACTCGGCTGCTGACAAAATGTTCCAAACACACCCCATGCACAGCTCCACCGGGGAAGGTCCCAGAAACGAGTTCTGTTGGTAGTTTTTACACTACCCCGGTAGGCAGCTGAAAGGCACCACAAAACTTGTTCTACCTGCTTTCTGGGCTGAGATGGGGAACGGCTGAATTTTGGACTCGGCTGGTAACAAAATGTTCCAAACACACCCCATGCACACCTCCACCGGGGAAGGTGCCAGAAACGAGTTCTGTTGGTAGTTTTTACACTACCCCGGTAGGCAGCTGAAAGGCACCACAAAACTTGTTCTACCTGCTTTCTGGGCTGAGATGGGGAACGGCTGAATTTTGGACTCGGCTGGTAACAATATGTTCCAAACACACCCCATGCACAGCTCCACCGGGGAAGGTGCGAGAAAGGAGTTCTGTTGGTAGTTTTTACACTACCCCGGTAGGCAGCTGAAAGGCACCACAAAAGTTTTGCTACCTGCTTTCTGGGCTGAGGTGGGGAACAGCTGAGTTTTGGACTCGGCTGGTGACAAAATGTTCCAAACACACCCCATGCACAACTCCACCGGGGAAGGTGCCAGAAACGAGTTCTGTTGGTAGTTTTTACAGTACCCTGGTAGGCAAGAGAAAGGCACCACAAAACTTGTTCTACCTGCTTTCTGGGCTGAGAGGAGAATCGCTGAATTTTGGACTCGGCTGGTGAAAAAATGTTCCAAACACACCCCATGCACAACTCCACTAGAGAAGGTGCCAGACAGGAGTTCTGTTGGTAGTTTTTACACTACCCCGGTAGGCAGCTGAAAGGCACCACAAAACTTGTTCTACCTGCTTTCTGGGCTGAGATGGGGAACAGCTGAATTTTGGACTCGGCTGCTGACAAAATGTTCCAAACACACCCCATGCACAACTCCACCGGGGAAGGTGCCAGAAACGAGTTCTGTTGGTAGTTTTTACACTACCCCGGTAGGCAGCTGAAAGGCACCACAAAACTTGTTGTACCTGCTTTCTGGGCTGAGATGGGGAACAGCTGAAGTTTGGACTCGGCTGCTGACAAAATGTTCCAAACACACCCCATGCACAACTCCTCCGGGGAAGGTGCCAGAAACGAGTTCTGTTGGTAGTTTTTACACTACCCCGGTAGGCAGCTGAAAGGCACCACAAAACTTGTTCTACCTGCTTTCTGGGCTGAGATGGGGAACGGCTGAATTTTGGACTCGGCTGGTAACAAAATGTTCCAAACACACCCCATGCACAGCTCCACCGGGGAAGGTGCCAGAAACGAGTTCTGTTGGTAGTTTTTACACTACCCCGGTAGGCAGCTGAAAGGCACCACAAAAGTTTTTCTACCTGCTTTCTGGGCTGAGATGGGGAACAGCTGAATTTTGGACTCGGCTGCTGACAAAATGTTCCAAACACACCCCATGCACAGCTCCACCGGGGAAGGTGCCAGAAACGAGTTCTGTTGGTAGTTTTTACACTACCCTGGTAGGCAAGAGAAAGGCACCACAAAACTTGTTCTACCTGCTTTCTGGGCTGAGATGGAGAATCGCTGAATTTTGGACTCGGCTGGTGACAAAATGTTCCAAACACACCCCATGCACAACTCCACCGGGAAAGGTGCCAGAAACGAGTTCTGTTGGTAGTTTTTACACTACCCCGGTAGGCAGCTGAAAGGCATTACAAAACTTGTTCTACCTGCTTTCTGGGCTGAGATGGGGAATAGCTGAATTTTGGACTCGGCTGCTGACAAAATGTTCCAAACACACCCCATGCACAACTCCACCGGGGAAGGTGCCAGAAACGAGTTCTGTTGGTAGTTTTTACACTACCCCGGTAGGCAGCTGAAAGGCACCACAAAACTTGTTCTACCTGCTTTCTGGGCTTAGATGGGGAATCGCTGAATTTTGGACTCGGCTGGTAACAAAATGTTCCAAACACACCCCATGCACAGCTCCACCGGGGAAGGTGCCAGAAACGAGTTCTGTTGGTAGTTTTTACACTACCCCAGTAGGCAGCTGAAAGGCACCACAAAACTTGTTCTACCTGCTTTCTGGGCTGAGATGGGGAATCGCTGAATTTTGGACTCGGCTGGTGACAAAATGTTCCAAACACACCCCATGCACAGCTCCACCGGCAAAGGTGCCAGAAACGAGTTCTGTTGGTAGTTTTTACACTACCCCGGTAGGCAGCTGAAAGGCACCACAAAAGTTTTTCTACCTGCTTTCTGGGCTGAGATGGGGAACAGCTGAGTTTTGGACTCGGCTGCTGACAAAATGTTCCAAACACACCCCATGCACAACTCCACCGAGGAAGGGGCCAGAAACGAGTTCTGTTGGTAGTTTTTACACTACCCCGGTAGGCAGCTGAAAGGCACCACAAAACTTGTTCTACCTGCTTTCTGGGCTGAGATGGGGAACAGCTGAAGTTTGGACTCGGCTGCTGACAAAATGTTCCAAACACACCCCATGCACAACTCCACCGGGGAAGGTGCGAGAAAGGAGTTCTGTTGGTAGTTTTTACACTACCCCGGTAGGCAGCTGAAAGGCACCACAAAAGTTTTTCTACCTGCTTTATGGGCTTAGATGGGGAATCGCTGAATTTTGGACTCGGCTGGTAACAAAATGTTCCAAACACACCCCATGCACAACTCCACCGGGAAAGGTGCCAGAAACGAGTTCTGTTGGTAGTTTTTACACTACCCCAGTAGGCAGCTGAAAGGCACCACAAAACTTGTTCTACCTGCTTTCTGGGCTGAGATGGGGAATCGCTGAATTTTGGACTCGGCTGGTGACAAAATGTTCCAAACACACCCCATGCACAACTCCTCCGAGGAAGGTGCCAGAAACGAGTTCTGTTGGTAGTTTTTACACTACCCCGGTAGGCAGCTGAAAGGCACCACAAAACTTGTTCTACCTGCTTTCTGGGCTGAGATGGGGAACGGCTGAATTTTGGACTCGGCTGGTAACAAAATGTTCCAAACACACCCCATGCACAACTCCTCCGGGGAAGGTGCCAGAAACGAGTTCTGTTGGTAGTTTTTACACTACCCCGGTAGGCAGCTGAAAGGCACCACAAAACTTGTTCTACCTGCTTTCTGGGCTGAGATGGGGAACGGCTGAATTTTGGACTCGGCTGGTAACAAAATGTTCCAAACACACCCCATGCACAGCTCCACCGGGGAAGGTGCCAGAAACGAGTTCTGTTGGTAGTTTTTACACTACCCCGGTAGGCAGCTGAAAGGCACCACAAAAGTTTTTCTACCTGCTTTCTGGGCTGAGATGGGGAACAGCTGAATTTTGGACTCGGCTGCTGACAAAATGTTCCAAACACACCCCATGCACAACTCCACCGGGGAAGGTGCCAGAAACGAGTTCTGTTGGTAGTTTTTACACTACCCTGGTAGGCAAGAGAAAGGCACCACAAAACTTGTTCTACCTGCTTTCTGGGCTGAGATGGAGAATCGCTGAATTTTGGACTCGGCTGGTGACAAAATGTTCCAAACACACCCCATGCACAACTCCACCGGGGAAGGTGCCAGAAACGAGTTCTGTTGGTAGTTTTTACACTACCACGGTAGGCAGCTGAAAGGCACCACAAAACTTGTTCTACCTGCTTTCTGGGCTGAGATGGGGAATAGCTGAATTTTGGACTCGGCTGGTGACAAAATGTTCCAAACACACCCCATGCACAGCTCCACCGGGGAAGGTGCGAGAAAGGAGTTCTGTTGGTAGTTTTTACACTACCCCGGTAGGCAGCTGAAAGGCACCACAAAAGTTTTGCTACCTGCTTTCTGGGCTGAGATGGGGAACAGCTGAGTTTTGGACTCGGCTGCTGACAAAATGTTCCAAACACACCCCATGCACAACTCCACCGGGGAAGGTGCCAGAAACGAGTTCTGTTGGTAGTTTTTACACTACCCCGGTAGGCAGCTGAAAGGCACCACAAAAGTTTTTCTACCTGCTTTATGGGCTTAGATGGGGAATCGCTGAATTTTGGACTCGGCTGGTAACAAAATGTTCCAAACACACCCCATGCACAACTCCACCGGGAAAGGTGCCAGAAACGAGTTCTGTTGGTAGTTTTTACACTACCCCGGTAGGCAGCTGAAAGGCACCACAAAACTTGTTCTACCTGCTTTCTGGGCTGAGATGGGGAACGGCTGAATTTTGGACTCGGCTGGTGACAAAATGTTCCAAACACACCCCATGCACACCTCCACCGGGGAAGGTGCCAGAAACGAGTTCTGTTGGTAGTTTTTACACTACCCCGGTAGGCAGCTGAAAGGCACCACAAAACTTGTTCTACCTGCTTTCTGGGCTGAGATGGAGAATCGCTGAATTTTGGACTCGGCTGGTGAAAAAATGTTCCAAACACACCCCATGCACAACTCCACCGGGAAAGGTGCCAGAAACGAGTTCTGTTGGTAGTTTTTACACTACCCCGGTAGGCAGCTGAAAGGCACCACAAAACTTGTTCTACCTGCTTTCTGGGCTGAGATGGGGAATCGCTGAATTTTGGACTCGGCTGGTGACAAAATGTTCCAAACACACCCCATGCACAACTCCACCGAGGAAGGTGCCAGAAACGAGTTCTGTTGGTAGTTTTTACACTACCCCGGTAGGCAGCTGAAAGGCACCACAAAACTTGTTCTACCTGCTTTCTGGGCTGAGATGGGGAACAGCTGAATTTTGGACTCGGCTGGTGAAAAAATGTTGCAAACACACCCCATGCACAACTCCACCGGGAAAGGTGCCAGAAACGAGTTCTGTTGGTAGTTTTTACACTACCCCGGTAGGCAGCTGAAAGGCACCACAAAACTTGTTCTACCTGCTTTCTGGGCTGAGATGGGGAACGGCTGAATTTTGGACTGGGCTGGTGACAAAATGTTCCAAACACACCCCATGCACAACTCCTCCGGGGAAGGTGCCAGAAACGAGTTCTGTTGGTAGTTTTTACACTACCCCGGTAGGCAGCTGAAAGGCACCACAAAACTTGTTCTACCTGCTTTCTGGGCTGAGATGGGGAACGGCTGAATTTTGGACTCGGCTGGTGACAAAATGTTCCAAACACACCCCATGCACACCTCCACCGGGGAAGGTGCCAGAAACGAGTTCTGTTGGTAGTTTTTACACTACCCCGGTAGGCAGCTGAAAGGCACCACAAAACTTGTTCTACCTGCTTTCTGGGCTGAGATGGGGAACGGCTGAATTTTGGACTCGGCTGGTAACAATATGTTCCAAACACACCCCATGCACAGCTCCACCGGGGAAGGTGCGAGAAAGGAGTTCTGTTGGTAGTTTTTACACTACCCCGGTAGGCAGCTGAAAGGCACCACAAAAGTTTTGCTACCTGCTTTCTGGGCTGAGGTGGGGAACAGCTGAGTTTTGGACTCGGCTGGTGACAAAATGTTCCAAACACACCCCATGCACAACTCCACCGGGGAAGGTGCCAGAAACGAGTTCTGTTGGTAGTTTTTACAGTACCCTGGTAGGCAAGAGAAAGGCACCACAAAACTTGTTCTACCTGCTTTCTGGGCTGAGAGGAGAATCGCTGAATTTTGGACTCGGCTGGTGAAAAAATGTTCCAAACACACCCCATGCACAACTCCACTAGAGAAGGTGCCAGACAGGAGTTCTGTTGGTAGTTTTTACACTACCCCGGTAGGCAGCTGAAAGGCACCACAAAACTTGTTCTACCTGCTTTCTGGGCTGAGATGGGGAACAGCTGAATTTTGGACTCGGCTGCTGACAAAATGTTCCAAACACACCCCATGCACACCTCCACCGGGGAAGGTGCCAGAAACGAGTTCTGTTGGTAGTTTTTACACTACCCCGGTAGGCAGCTGAAAGGCACCACAAAACTTGTTGTACCTGCTTTCTGGGCTGAGATGGGGAACAGCTGAAGTTTGGACTCGGCTGCTGACAAAATGTTCCAAACACACCCCATGCACAACTCCTCCGGGGAAGGTGCCAGAAACGAGTTCTGTTGGTAGTTTTTACACTACCCCGGTAGGCAGCTGAAAGGCACCACAAAACTTGTTCTACCTGCTTTCTGGGCTGAGATGGGGAACGGCTGAATTTTGGACTCGGCTGGTAACAAAATGTTCCAAACACACCCCATGCACAGCTCCACCGGGGAAGGTGCCAGAAACGAGTTCTGTTGGTAGTTTTTACACTACCCCGGTAGGCAGCTGAAAGGCACCACAAAAGTTTTTCTACCTGCTTTCTGGGCTGAGATGGGGAACAGCTGAATTTTGGACTCGGCTGCTGACAAAATGTTCCAAACACACCCCATGCACAGCTCCACCGGGGAAGGTGCCAGAAACGAGTTCTGTTGGTAGTTTTTACACTACCCTGGTAGGCAAGAGAAAGGCACCACAAAACTTGTTCTACCTGCTTTCTGGGCTGAGATGGAGAATCGCTGAATTTTGGACTCGGCTGGTGACAAAATGTTCCAAACACACCCCATGCACAACTCCACCGGGAAAGGTGCCAGAAACGAGTTCTGTTGGTAGTTTTTACACTACCCCGGTAGGCAGCTGAAAGGCATTACAAAACTTGTTCTACCTGCTTTCTGGGCTGAGATGGGGAATAGCTGAATTTTGGACTCGGCTGCTGACAAAATGTTCCAAACACACCCCATGCACAACTCCACCGGGGAAGGTGCCAGAAACGAGTTCTGTTGGTAGTTTTTACACTACCCCGGTAGGCAGCTGAAAGGCACCACAAAACTTGTTCTACCTGCTTTCTGGGCTTAGATGGGGAATCGCTGAATTTTGGACTCGGCTGGTAACAAAATGTTCCAAACACACCCCATGCACAGCTCCACCGGGGAAGGTGCCAGAAACGAGTTCTGTTGGTAGTTTTTACACTACCCCAGTAGGCAGCTGAAAGGCACCACAAAAGTTTTTCTACCTGCTTTCTGGGCTGAGATGGGGAATCGCTGAATTTTGGACTCGGCTGGTGACAAAATGTTCCAAACACACCCCATGCACAGCTCCACTGGCAAAGGTGCCAGAAACGAGTTCTGTTGGTAGTTTTTACACTACCCCGGTAGGCAGCTGAAAGGCACCACAAAAGTTTTTCTACCTGCTTTCTGGGCTGAGATGGGGAACAGCTGAGTTTTGGACTCGGCTGCTGACAAAATGTTCCAAACACACCCCATGCACAACTCCACCGAGGAAGGGGCCAGAAACGAGTTCTGTTGGTAGTTTTTACACTACCCCGGTAGGCAGCTGAAAGGCACCACAAAACTTGTTCTACCTGCTTTCTGGGCTGAGATGGGGAACAGCTGAAGTTTGGACTCGGCTGCTGACAAAATGTTCCAAACACACCCCATGCACAACTCCACCGGGGAAGGTGCGAGAAAGGAGTTCTGTTGGTAGTTTTTACACTACCCCGGTAGGCAGCTGAAAGGCACCACAAAAGTTTTTCTACCTGCTTTATGGGCTTAGATGGGGAATCGCTGAATTTTGGACTCGGCTGGTAACAAAATGTTCCAAACACACCCCATGCACAACTCCACCGGGAAAGGTGCCAGAAACGAGTTCTGTTGGTAGTTTTTACACTACCCCAGTAGGCAGCTGAAAGGCACCACAAAACTTGTTCTACCTGCTTTCTGGGCTGAGATGGGGAATCGCTGAATTTTGGACTCGGCTGGTGACAAAATGTTCCAAACACACCCCATGCACAACTCCACCGAGGAAGGTGCCAGAAACGAGTTCTGTTGGTAGTTTTTACACTACCCCGGTAGGCAGCTGAAAGGCACCACAAAACTTGTTCTACCTGCTTTCTGGGCTGAGATGGGGAACGGCTGAATTTTGGACTCGGCTGGTAACAAAATGTTCCAAACACACCCCATGCACAACTCCTCCGGGGAAGGTGCCAGAAACGAGTTCTGTTGGTAGTTTTTACACTACCCCGGTAGGCAGCTGAAAGGCACCACAAAACTTGTTCTACCTGCTTTCTGGGCTGAGATGGGGAACGGCTGAATTTTGGACTCGGCTGGTAACAAAATGTTCCAAACACACCCCATGCACAGCTCCACCGGGGAAGGTGCCAGAAACGAGTTCTGTTGGTAGTTTTTACACTACCCCGGTAGGCAGCTGAAAGGCACCACAAAAGTTTTTCTACCTGCTTTCTGGGCTGAGATGGGGAACAGCTGAATTTTGGACTCGGCTGCTGACAAAATGTTCCAAACACACCCCATGCACAACTCCACCGGGGAAGGTGCCAGAAACGAGTTCTGTTGGTAGTTTTTACACTACCCTGGTAGGCAAGAGAAAGGCACCACAAAACTTGTTCTACCTGCTTTCTGGGCTGAGATGGAGAATCGCTGAATTTTGGACTCGGCTGGTGAAAAAATGTTCCAAACACACCCCATGCACAACTCCACCGGGAAAGGTGCCAGAAACGAGTTCTGTTGGTAGTTTTTACACTACCCCGGTAGGCAGCTGAAAGGCATTACAAAACTTGTTCTACCTGCTTTCTGGGCTGAGATGGGGAATAGCTGAATTTTGGACTCGGCTGCTGACAAAATGTTCCAAACACACCCCATGCACAACTCCACCGGGGAAGGTGCCAGAAACGAGTTCTGTTGGTAGTTTTTACACTACCCCGGTAGGCAGCTGAAAGGCACCACAAAACTTGTTCTACCTGCTTTCTGGGCTTAGATGGGGAATCGCTGAATTTTGGACTCGGCTGGTAACAAAATGTTCCAAACACACCCCATGCACAGCTCCACCGGGGAAGGTGCCAGAAACGAGTTCTGTTGGTAGTTTTTACACTACCCCAGTAGGCAGCTGAAAGGCACCACAAAACTTGTTCTACCTGCTTTCTGGGCTGAGATGGGGAATCGCTGAATTTTGGACTCGGCTGGTGACAAAATGTTCCAAACACACCCCATGCACAGCTCCACCGGCAAAGGTGCCAGAAACGAGTTCTGTTGGTAGTTTTTACACTACCCCGGTAGGCAGCTGAAAGGCACCACAAAACTTGTTGTACCTGCTTTCTGGGCTGAGATGGGGAACAGCTGAAGTTTGGACTCGGCTGCTGACAAAATGTTCCAAACACACCCCATGCACAACTCCACCGGGGAAGGTGCGAGAAAGGAGTTCTGTTGGTAGTTTTTACACTACCCCGGTAGGCAGCTGAAAGGCACCACAAAAGTTTTTCTACCTGCTTTATGGGCTTAGATGGGGAATCGCTGAATTTTGGACTCGGCTGGTAACAAAATGTTCCAAACACACCCCATGCACAACTCCACCGGGAAAGGTGCCAGAAACGAGTTCTGTTGGTAGTTTTTACACTACCCCAGTAGGCAGCTGAAAGGCACCACAAAACTTGTTCTACCTGCTTTCTGGGCTGAGATGGGGAATCGCTGAATTTTGGACTCGGCTGGTGACAAAATGTTCCAAACACACCCCATGCACAACTCCACCGGGGAAGGTGCCAGAAACGAGTTCTGTTGGTAGTTTTTACACTACCCCGGTAGGCAGCTGAAAGGCACCACAAAACTTGTTCTACCTGCTTTCTGGGCTGAGATGGGGAACGGCTGAATTTTGGACTCGGCTGGTAACAAAATGTTCCAAACACACCCCATGCACAGCTCCACCGGGGAAGGTGCCAGAAACGAGTTCTGTTGGTAGTTTTTACACTACCCCGGTAGGCAGCTGAAAGGCACCACAAAAGTTTTTCTACCTGCTTTCTGGGCTGAGATGGGGATCGCTGAATTTTGGACTCGGCTGCTGACAAAATGTTCCAAACACACCCCATGCACAGCTCCACCGGCAAAGGTGCCAGAAACGAGTTCTGTTGGTAGTTTTTACACTACCCCGGTAGGCAGCTGAAAGGCACCACAAAACTTGTTGTACCTGCTTTCTGGGCTGAGATGAGGAACGGCTGAATTTTGGACTCGGCTGGTGACAAAATGTTCCAAACACACCCCATGCACAACTCCACCGGGGAAGGTGCCAGAAACGAGTTCTGTTGGTAGTTTTTACACTACCCCGGTAGGCAGCTGAAAGGCACCACAAAACTTGTTGTACCTGCTTTCTGGGCTGAGATGGGGAATAGCTGAATTTTGGACTCGGCTGGTGACAAAATGTTCCAAACACACCCCATGCACACCTCCACCGGGGAAGGTGCCAGAAACGAGTTCTGTTGGTAGTTTTTACACTACCCCGGTAGGCAGCTGAAAGGCACCACAAAACTTGTTCTACCTGCTTTCTGGGCTGAGATGGGGAACGGCTGAATTTTGGACTCGGCTGGTAACAATATGTTCCAAACACACCCCATGCACAGCTCCACCGGGGAAGGTGCCAGAAACGAGTTCTGTTGGTAGTTTTTACACTACCCCGGTAGGCAGCTGAAAGGCACCACAAAAGTTTTGCTACCTGCTTTCTGGGCTGAGATGGGGAACAGCTGAGTTTTGGACTCGGCTGGTGACAAAATGTTCCAAACACACCCCATGCACAACTCCACCGGGGAAGGTGCCAGAAACGAGCTCTGTTGGTAGTTTTTACAGTACCCTGGTAGGCAAGAGAAAGGCACCACAAAACTTGTTCTACCTGCTTTCTGGGCTGAGAGGAGAATCGCTGAATTTTGGACTCGGCTGGTGACAAAATGTTCCAAACACACCCCATGCACAACTCCACTAGAGAAGGTGCCAGACAGGAGTTCTGTTGGTAGTTTTTACACTACCCCGGTAGGCAGCTGAAAGGCATTACAAAACTTGTTCTACCTGCTTTCTGGGCTGAGATGGGGAACAGCTGAATTTTGGACTCGGCTGGTGACAAAATGTTCCAAACACACCCCATGCACACCTCCACCGGGGAAGGTGCCAGAAACGAGTTCTGTTGGTAGTTTTTACACTACCCCGGTAGGCAGCTGAAAGGCACCACAAAAGTTTTTCTACCTGCTTTCTGGGCTGAGATGGGGAACAGCTGAAGTTTGGACTCGGCTGCTGACAAAATGTTCCAAACACACCCCATGCACAACTCCTCCGGGGAAGGTGCCAGAAACGAGTTCTCTTGGTAGTTTTTACACTACCCCGGTAGGCAGCTGAAAGGCACCACAAAAGTTTTTCTACCTGCTTTATGGGCTTAGATGGGGAATCGCTGAATTTTGGACTCGGCTGGTAACAAAATGTTCCAAACACACCCCATGCACAACTCCACCGGGAAAGGTGCCAGAAACGAGTTCTGTTGGTAGTTTTTACACTACCCCGGTAGGCAGCTGAAAGGCACCACAAAACTTGTTGTACCTGCTTTCTGGGCTGAGATGGGGAATCGCTGAATTTTGGACTCGGCTGGTGACAAAATGTTCCAAACACACCCCATGCACAACTCCACCGGGGAAGGTGCCAGAAACGAGTTCTGTTGGTAGTTTTTACACTACCCCGGTAGGCAGCTGAAAGGCACCACAAAACTTGTTCTACCTGCTTTCTGGGCTGAGATGGAGAATCGCTGAATTTTGGACTCGGCTGGTGAAAAAATGTTCCAAACACACCCCATGCACAACTCCACCGGGGAAGGGACCAGAAACGAGTTCTGTTGGTAGTTTTTACACTACCCCGGTAGGCAGCTGAAAGGCACCACAAAACTTGTTCTACCTGCTTTCTGGGCTGAGATGGGGAACGGCTGAATTTTGGACTCGGCTGGTAACAAAATGTTCCAAACACACCCCATGCACAGCTCCACCGGGGAAGGTGCCAGAAACGAGTTCTGTTGGTAGTTTTTACACTACCCCGGTAGGCAGCTGAAAGGCACCACAAAAGTTTTGCTACCTGCTTTCTGGGCTGAGATGGGGAACAGCTGAGTTTTGGACTCGGCTGGTGACAAAATGTTCCAAACACACCCCATGCACAACTCCACCGGGGAAGGTGCCAGAAACGAGTTCTGTTGGTAGTTTTTACACTACCCCGGTAGGCAGCTGAAAGGCACCACAAAACTTGTTCTACCTGCTTTCTGGGCTGAGATGGGGAACGGCTGAATTTTGGACTCGGCTGGTAACAAAATGTTCCAAACACACCCCATGCACAGCTCCACCGGGGAAGGTGCCAGAAACGAGTTCTGTTGGTAGTTTTTACACTACCCCGGTAGGCAGCTGAAAGGCACCACAAAAGTTTTTCTACCTGCTTTCTGGGCTGAGATGGGGATCGCTGAATTTTGGACTCGGCTGCTGACAAAATGTTCCAAACACACCCCATGCACAGCTCCACCGGCAAAGGTGCCAGAAACGAGTTCTGTTGGTAGTTTTTACACTACCCCGGTAGGCAGCTGAAAGGCACCACAAAACTTGTTGTACCTGCTTTCTGGGCTGAGATGAGGAACGGCTGAATTTTGGACTCGGCTGGTGACAAAATGTTCCAAACACACCCCATGCACAACTCCACCGGGGAAGGTGCCAGAAACGAGTTCTGTTGGTAGTTTTTACACTACCCCGGTAGGCAGCTGAAAGGCACCACAAAACTTGTTCTACCTGCTTTCTGGGCTGAGATGGGGAATAGCTGAATTTTGGACTCGGCTGGTGACAAAATGTTCCAAACACACCCCATGCACACCTCCACCGGGGAAGGTGCCAGAAACGAGTTCTGTTGGTAGTTTTTACACTACCCCGGTAGGCAGCTGAAAGGCACCACAAAACTTGTTCTACCTGCTTTCTGGGCTGAGATGGGGAACGGCTGAATTTTGGACTCGGCTGGTAACAATATGTTCCAAACACACCCCATGCACAGCTCCACCGGGGAAGGTGCCAGAAACGAGTTCTGTTGGTAGTTTTTACACTACCCCGGTAGGCAGCTGAAAGGCACCACAAAAGTTTTGCTACCTGCTTTCTGGGCTGAGATGGGGAACAGCTGAGTTTTGGACTCGGCTGGTGACAAAATGTTCCAAACACACCCCATGCACAACTCCACCGGGGAAGGTGCCAGAAACGAGCTCTGTTGGTAGTTTTTACAGTACCCTGGTAGGCAAGAGAAAGGCACCACAAAACTTGTTCTACCTGCTTTCTGGGCTGAGAGGAGAATCGCTGAATTTTGGACTCGGCTGGTGACAAAATGTTCCAAACACACCCCATGCACAACTCCACTAGAGAAGGTGCCAGACAGGAGTTCTGTTGGTAGTTTTTACACTACCCCGGTAGGCAGCTGAAAGGCATTACAAAACTTGTTCTACCTGCTTTCTGGGCTGAGATGGGGAACAGCTGAATTTTGGACTCGGCTGGTGACAAAATGTTCCAAACACACCCCATGCACACCTCCACCGGGGAAGGTGCCAGAAACGAGTTCTGTTGGTAGTTTTTACACTACCCCGGTAGGCAGCTGAAAGGCACCACAAAAGTTTTTCTACCTGCTTTCTGGGCTGAGATGGGGAACAGCTGAAGTTTGGACTCGGCTGCTGACAAAATGTTCCAAACACACCCCATGCACAACTCCTCCGGGGAAGGTGCCAGAAACGAGTTCTCTTGGTAGTTTTTACACTACCCCGGTAGGCAGCTGAAAGGCACCACAAAAGTTTTTCTACCTGCTTTATGGGCTTAGATGGGGAATCGCTGAATTTTGGACTCGGCTGGTAACAAAATGTTCCAAACACACCCCATGCACAACTCCACCGGGAAAGGTGCCAGAAACGAGTTCTGTTGGTAGTTTTTACACTACCCCGGTAGGCAGCTGAAAGGCACCACAAAACTTGTTGTACCTGCTTTCTGGGCTGAGATGGGGAATCGCTGAATTTTGGACTCGGCTGGTGACAAAATGTTCCAAACACACCCCATGCACAACTCCACCGGGGAAGGTGCCAGAAACGAGTTCTGTTGGTAGTTTTTACACTACCCCGGTAGGCAGCTGAAAGGCACCACAAAACTTGTTCTACCTGCTTTCTGGGCTGAGATGGAGAATCGCTGAATTTTGGACTCGGCTGGTGAAAAAATGTTCCAAACACACCCCATGCACAACTCCACCGGGGAAGGGACCAGAAACGAGTTCTGTTGGTAGTTTTTACACTACCCCGGTAGGCAGCTGAAAGGCACCACAAAACTTGTTCTACCTGCTTTCTGGGCTGAGATGGGGAACGGCTGAATTTTGGACTCGGCTGGTAACAAAATGTTCCAAACACACCCCATGCACAGCTCCACCGGGGAAGGTGCCAGAAACGAGTTCTGTTGGTAGTTTTTACACTACCCCGGTAGGCAGCTGAAAGGCACCACAAAAGTTTTGCTACCTGCTTTCTGGGCTGAGATGGGGAACAGCTGAGTTTTGGACTCGGCTGGTGACAAAATGTTCCAAACACACCCCATGCACAGCTCCACCGGCAAAGGTACCAGAAACGAGTTCTGTTGGTAGTTTTTACACTACCCCGGTAGGCAGCTGAAAGGCACCACAAAAGTTTTTCTACCTGCTTTCTGGGCTGAGATGGGGAACAGCTGAGTTTTGGACTCGGCTGCTGACAAAATGTTCCAAACACACCCCATGCACAACTCCACCGGGGAAGGTGCCAGAAACGAGTTCTGTTGGTAGTTTTTACACTACCCCGGTAGGCAGCTGAAAGGCACCACAAAACTTGTTCTACCTGCTTTCTGGGCTGAGATGGGGAACGGCTGAATTTTGGACTCGGCTGGTGACAAAATGTTCCAAACACACCCCATGCACAACTCCACCGGGGAAGGTGCCAGAAACGAGTTCTGTTGGTAGTTTTTACACTACCCCGGTAGGCAGCTGAAAGGCACCACAAAACTTGTTCTACCTGCTTTATGGGCTTAGATGGGGAATCGCTGAATTTTGGACTCGGCTGGTAACAAAATGTTCCAAACACACCCCATGCACAACTCCACCGGGAAAGGTGCCAGAAACGAGTTCTGTTGGTAGTTTTTACACTACCCCGGTAGGCAGCTGAAAGGCACCACAAAACTTGTTCTACCTGCTTTCTGGGCTGAGATGGGGAATCGCTGAATTTTGGACTCGGCTGGTGACAAAATGTTCCAAACACACCCCATGCACACCTCCACCGAGGAAGGTGCCAGAAACGAGTTCTGTTGGTAGTTTTTACACTACCCCGGTAGGCAGCTGAAAGGCACCACAAAAGTTTTGCTACCTGCTTTCTGGGCTGAGATGGGGATCAGCTGAATTTTGGACTCGGCTGGTGACAAAATGTTCCAAACACACCCCATGCACAACTCCACCGGGGAAGGTGCCAGAAACGAGTTCTGTTGGTAGTTTTTACACTACCCCGGTAGGCAGCTGAAAGGCACCACAAAACTTGTTCTACCTGCTTTCTGGGCTGAGATGGGGAACGGCTGAATTTTGGACTCGGCTGGTGACAAAATGTTCCAAACACACCCCATGCACACCTCCACCGGGGAAGGTCCCAGAAACGAGTTCTGTTGGTAGTTTTTACACTACCCCGGTAGGCAGCTGAAAGGCACCACAAAACTTGTTCTACCTGCTTTCTGGGCTGACATGGGGAACGGCTGAATTTTGGACTCGGCTGGTAACAATATGTTCCAAACACACCCCATGCACACCTCCACCGGGGAAGGTGCCAGAAACGAGTTCTGTTGGTAGTTTTTACACTACCCCGGTAGGCAGCTGAAAGGCACCACAAAACTTGTTCTACCTGCTTTCTGGGCTGAGATGGGGAACAGCTGAAGTTTGGACTCGGCTGCTGACAAAATGTTCCAAACACACCCCATGCACAACTCCTCCGGGGAAGGTGCCAGAAACGAGTTCTCTTGGTAGTTTTTACACTACCCCGGTAGGCAGCTGAAAGGCACCACAAAAGTTTTTCTACCTGCTTTATGGGCTTAGATGGGGAATCGCTGAATTTTGGACTCGGCTGGTAACAAAATGTTCCAAACACACCCCATGCACAGCTCCACCGGGAAAGGTGCCAGAAACGAGTTCTGTTGGTAGTTTTTACACTACCCCGGTAGGCAGCTGAAAGGCACCACAAAACTTGTTCTACCTGCTTTCTGGGATGAGATGGGGAATCGCTGAATTTTGGACTCGGCTGGTGACAAAATGTTCCAAACACACCCCATGCACAACTCCACCGGGGAAGGTGCCAGAAACGAGTTCTGTTGGTAGTTTTTACACTACCCCGGTAGGCAGCTGAAAGGCACCACAAAACTTGTTCTACCTGCTTTCTGGGCTGAGATGGGGAACGGCTGAATTTTGGACTCGGCTGGTGACAAAATGTTCCAAACACACCCCATGCACAACTCCACCGGGGAAGGTGCCAGAAACGAGTTCTGTTGGTAGTTTTTACACTACCCCGGTAGGCAGCTGAAAGGCACCACAAAACTTGTTCTACCTGCTTTCTGGGCTGAGATGGGGAACGGCTGAATTTTGGACTCGGCTGGTGACAAAATGTTCCAAACACACCCCATGCACACCTCCACCGGGGAAGGTCCCAGAAACGAGTTCTGTTGGTAGTTTTTACACTACCCCGGTAGGCAGCTGAAAGGCACCACAAAACTTGTTCTACCTGCTTTCTGGGCTGACATGGGGAACGGCTGAATTTTGGACTCGGCTGGTAACAATATGTTCCAAACACACCCCATGCACACCTCCACCGGGGAAGGTGCCAGAAACGAGTTCTGTTGGTAGTTTTTACACTACCCCGGTAGGCAGCTGAAAGGCACCACAAAACTTGTTCTACCTGCTTTCTGGGCTGAGATGGGGAACAGCTGAAGTTTGGACTCGGCTGCTGACAAAATGTTCCAAACACACCCCATGCACAACTCCTCCGGGGAAGGTGCCAGAAACGAGTTCTCTTGGTAGTTTTTACACTACCCCGGTAGGCAGCTGAAAGGCACCACAAAAGTTTTTCTACCTGCTTTATGGGCTTAGATGGGGAATCGCTGAATTTTGGACTCGGCTGGTAACAAAATGTTCCAAACACACCCCATGCACAGCTCCACCGGGAAAGGTGCCAGAAACGAGTTCTGTTGGTAGTTTTTACACTACCCCGGTAGGCAGCTGAAAGGCACCACAAAACTTGTTCTACCTGCTTTCTGGGATGAGATGGGGAATCGCTGAATTTTGGACTCGGCTGGTGACAAAATGTTCCAAACACACCCCATGCACAACTCCACCGGGGAAGGTGCCAGAAACGAGTTCTGTTGGTAGTTTTTACACTACCCCGGTAGGCAGCTGAAAGGCACCACAAAACTTGTTCTACCTGCTTTCTGGGCTGAGATGGGGAACGGCTGAATTTTGGACTCGGCTGGTGACAAAATGTTCCAAACACACCCCATGCACAACTCCACCGGGGAAGGTGCCAGAAACGAGTTCTGTTGGTAGTTTTTACACTACCCCGGTAGGCAGCTGAAAGGCACCACAAAACTTGTTCTACCTGCTTTATGGGCTTAGATGGGGAATCGCTGAATTTTGGACTCGGCTGGTAACAAAATGTTCCAAACACACCCCATGCACAACTCCACCGGGAAAGGTGCCAGAAACGAGTTCTGTTGGTAGTTTTTACACTACCCCGGTAGGCAGCTGAAAGGCACCACAAAACTTGTTCTACCTGCTTTCTGGGCTGAGATGGGGAATCGCTGAATTTTGGACTCGGCTGGTGACAAAATGTTCCAAACACACCCCATGCACACCTCCACCGAGGAAGGTGCCAGAAACGAGTTCTGTTGGTAGTTTTTACACTACCCCGGTAGGCAGCTGAAAGGCACCACAAAAGTTTTTCTACCTGCTTTCTGGGCTGAGATGGGGATCAGCTGAATTTTGGACTCGGCTGGTGACAAAATGTTCCAAACACACCCCATGCACAACTCCACCGGGGAAGGTGCCAGAAACGAGTTCTGTTGGTAGTTTTTACACTACCCCGGTAGGCAGCTGAAAGGCACCACAAAACTTGTTCTACCTGCTTTCTGGGCTGAGATGGGGAACGGCTGAATTTTGGACTCGGCTGGTGACAAAATGTTCCAAACACACCCCATGCACACCTCCACCGGGGAAGGTCCCAGAAACGAGTTCTGTTGGTAGTTTTTACACTACCCCGGTAGGCAGCTGAAAGGCACCACAAAACTTGTTCTACCTGCTTTCTGGGCTGACATGGGGAACGGCTGAATTTTGGACTCGGCTGGTAACAATATGTTCCAAACACACCCCATGCACACCTCCACCGGGGAAGGTGCCAGAAACGAGTTCTGTTGGTAGTTTTTACACTACCCCGGTAGGCAGCTGAAAGGCACCACAAAAGTTTTCTACCTGCTTTCTGGGCTGAGATGGGGAACAGCTGAGTTTTGGACTCGGCTGGTGACAAAATGTTCCAAACACACCCCATGCACAACTCCACCGGGGAAGGTGCCAGAAACGAGTTCTGTTGGTAGTTTTTACAGTACCCTGGTAGGCAAGAGAAAAGCACCACAAAACATGTTCTACCTGCTTTCTGGGCTGAGAGGAGAATCGCTGAATTTTGGACTCGGCTGGTGAAAAAATGTTCCAAACACACCCCATGCACAACTCCACTAGAGAAGGCGCCAGACAGGAGTTCTGTTGGTAGTTTTTACACTACCCCGGTAGGCAGATGAAAGGCATTACAAAACTTGTTCTACCTGCTTTCTGGGCTGAGATGGGGAACAGCTGAATTTTGGACTCGGCTGGTGACAAAATGTTCCAAACACACCCCATGCACACCTCCACCGGGGAAGGTGCCAGAAACGAGTTCTGTTGGTAGTTTTTACACTACCCCGGTAGGCAGCTGAAAGGCACCACAAAACTTGTTGTACCTGCTTTCTGGGCTGAGATGGGGAACAGCTGAAGTTTGGACTCGGCGGCTGACAAAATGTTCCAAACACACCCCATGCACAACTCCTCCGGGGAAGGTGCCAGAAACGAGTTCTGTTGGTAGTTTTTACACTACCCCGGTAGGCAGCTGAAAGGCACCACAAAACTTGTTCTACCTGCTTTCTGGGCTGAGATGGGGAACGGCTGAATTTTGGACTCGGCTGCTGACAAAATGTTCCAAACACACCCCATGCACAGCTCCACCGGGGAAGGTGCCAGAAACGAGTTCTGTTGGTAGTTTTTACACTACCCCGGTAGGCAGCTGAAAGGCTCCACAAAAGTTTTTCTACCTGCTTTCTGGGCTGAGATGGGGAACAGCTGAATTTTGGACTCGGCTGGTGACAAAATGTTCCAAACACACCCCATGCACAACTCCACCGGGGAAGGTGCCAGAAACGAGTTCTGTTGGTAGTTTTTACTCTACCCCGGTAGGCAGCTGAAAGGCACCACAAAACTTGTTCTACCTGCTTTCTGGGCTGAGATGGGGAACGGCTGAATTTTGGACTCGGCTGGTAACAATATGTTCCAAACACACCCCATGCACAGCTCCACCGGGGAAGGTGCGAGAAAGGAGTTCTGTTGGTAGTTTTTACACTACCCCGGTAGGCAGCTGAAAGGCACCACAAAACTTGTTCTACCTGCTTTCTGGGCTGAGATGGGGAACAGCTGAGTTTTGGACTCGGCTGGTGACAAAATGTTCCAAACACACCCCATGCACAACTCCACCGGGGAAGGTGCCAGAAACGAGTTCTGTTGGTAGTTTTTACAGTACCCTGGTAGGCAAGAGAAAAGCACCACAAAACATGTTCTACCTGCTTTCTGGGCTGAGATGGGGAACGGCTGAATTTTGGACTCGGCTGGTGACAAAATGTTCCAAACACACCCCATGCACAACTCCACCGGGGAAGGTGCCAGAAACGAGTTCTGTTGGTAGTTTTTACACTACCCCGGTAGGCAGCTGAAAGGCACCACAAAACTTGTTCTACCTGCTTTATGGGCTTAGATGGGGAATCGCTGAATTTTGGACTCGGCTGGTAACAAAATGTTCCAAACACACCCCATGCACAACTCCACCGGGAAAGGTGCCAGAAACGAGTTCTGTTGGTAGTTTTTACACTACCCCGGTAGGCAGCTGAAAGGCACCACAAAACTTGTTGTACCTGCTTTCTGGGCTGAGATGGGGAACAGCTGAAGTTTGGACTCGGCTGCTGACAAAATGTTCCAAACACACCCCATGCACAACTCCTCCGGGGAAGGTGCCAGAAACGAGTTCTGTTGGTAGTTTTTACACTACCCCGGTAGGCAGCTGAAAGGCACCACAAAAGTTTTTCTACCTGCTTTCTGGGCTGAGATGGGGAACAGCTGAGTTTTGGACTCGGCTGCTGACAAAATGTTCCAAACACACCCCATGCACAGCTCCACCGGGAAAGGTGCCAGAAACGAGTTCTGTTGGTAGTTTTTACACTACCCCGGTAGGCAGCTGAAAGGCACCACAAAACTTGTTGTACCTGCTTTCTGGGCTGAGATGGGGAACGGCTGAATTTTGGACTCGGCTGGTAACAAAATGTTCCAAACACACCCCATGCACAACTCCACCGGGGAAGGTGCCAGAAACGAGTTCTGTTGGTAGTTTTTACACTACCCCGGTAGGCAGCTGAAAGGCACCACAAAACTTGTTCTACCTGCTTTCTGGGCTGAGATGGGGAACGGCTGAATTTTGGACTCGGCTGGTAACAATATGTTCCAAACACACCCCATGCACACCTCCACCGGGGAAGGTGCCAGAAACGAGTTCTGTTGGTAGTTTTTACACTACCCCGGTAGGCAGCTGAAAGGCACCACAAAACTTGTTCTACCTGCTTTCTGGGCTGAGATGGGGAACAGCTGAGTTTTGGACTCGGCTGGTGACAAAATGTTCCAAACACACCCCATGCACAACTCCACCGGGGAAGGTGCCAGAAACGAGTTCTGTTGGTAGTTTTTACAGTACCCTGGTAGGCAAGAGAAAAGCACCACAAAACATGTTCTACCTGCTTTCTGGGCTGAGAGGAGAATCGCTGAATTTTGGACTCGGCTGGTGAAAAATGGTTCCAAACACACCCCATGCACAACTCCACTAGAGAAGGCGCCAGACAGGAGTTCTGTTGGTAGTTTTTACACTACCCCGGTAGGCAGATGAAAGGCATTACAAAACTTGTTCTACCTGCTTTCTGGGCTGAGATGGGGAACAGCTGAATTTTGGACTCGGCTGGTGACAAAATGTTCCAAACACACCCCATGCACACCTCCACCGGGGAAGGTGCCAGAAACGAGTTCTGTTGGTAGTTTTTACACTACCCCGGTAGGCAGCTGAAAGGCACCACAAAACTTGTTGTACCTGCTTTCTGGGCTGAGATGGGGATCAGCTGAAGTTTGGACTCGGCTGCTGACAAAATGTTCCAAACACACCCCATGCACAACTCCTCCGGGGAAGGTGCCAGAAACGAGTTCTGTTGGTAGTTTTTACACTACCCCGGTAGGCAGCTGAAAGGCACCACAAAACTTGTTCTACCTGCTTTCTGGGCTGAGATGGGGAACGGCTGAATTTTGGACTCGGCTGCTGACAAAATGTTCCAAACACACCCCATGCACACCTCCACCGGGGAAGGTGCCAGAAACGAGTTCTGTTGGTAGTTTTTACACTACCCCGGTAGGCAGCTGAAAGGCTCCACAAAAGTTTTTCTACCTGCTTTCTGGGCTGAGATGGGGAACAGCTGAATTTTGGACTCGGCTGCTGACAAAATGTTCCAAACACACCCCATGCACAACTCCACCGAGGAAGGTGCCAGAAACGAGTTCTGTTGGTAGTTTTTACACTACCCCGGTAGGCAGCTGAAAGGCACCACAAAAGTTTTTCTACCTGCTTTCTGGGCTGAGATGGGGAACAGCTGAGTTTTGGACTCGGCTGCTGACAAAATGTTCCAAACACACCCCATGCACAACTCCACCGAGGAAGGGGCCAGAAACGAGTTCTGTTGGTAGTTTTTACACTACCCCGGTAGGCAGCTGAAAGGCACCACAAAAGTTTTTCTACCTGCTTTCTGGGCTGAGATGGGGAACAGCTGAGTTTTGGACTCGGCTGGTGACAAAATGTTCCAAACACACCCCATGCACTACTCCACCGGGAAAGGTGCCAGAAACGAGTTCTGTTGGTAGTTTTTACACTACCCCGGTAGGCAGCTGAAAGGCACCACAAAACTTGTTGTACCTGCTCTCTGGGCTGAGATGGAGAATCGCTGAATTTTGGACTCGGCTGGTGAAAAAATGTTCCAAACACACCCCATGCACAGCTCCACCGGGGAAGGTGCCAGAAACGAGTTCTGTTGGTAGTTTTTACACTACCCCGGTAGGCAGCTGAAAGGCACCACAAAACTTGTTCTACCTGCTTTCTGGGCTGAGATGGGGAACGGCTGAATTTTGGACTCGGCTGGTAACAAAATGTTCCAAATACACCCCATGCACAGCTCCACCGGGGAAGGTGCCAGAAACGAGTTCTGTTGGTAGTTTTTACACTACCCCGGTAGGCAGCTGAAAGGCACCACAAAAGTTTTTCTACCTGCTTTCTGGGCTGAGATGGGGAACAGCTGAGTTTTGGACTCGGCTGCTGACAAAATGTTCCAAACACACCCCATGCACAGCTCCACCGGCAAAGGTGCCAGAAACGAGTTCTGTTGGTAGTTTTTACACTACCCCGGTAGGCAGCTGAAAGGCACCACAAAACTTGTTCTACCTGCTTTATGGGCTTAGATGGGGAATCGCTGAATTTTGGACTCGGCTGGTAACAAAATGTTCCAAACACACCCCATGCACAACTCCACCGGGAAAGGTGCCAGAAACGAGTTCTGTTGGTAGTTTTTACACTACCCCGGTAGGCAGCTGAAAGGCACCACAAAACTTGTTCTACCTGCTTTCTGGGCTGAGATGGGGAATCGCTGAATTTTGGACTCGGCTGGTGACAAAATGTTCCAAACACACCCCATGCACACCTCCACCGAGGAAGGTGCCAGAAACGAGTTCTTTTGGTAGTTTTTACACTACCCCCGGTAGGCAGCTGAAAGGCACCACAAAACTTGTTCTACCTGCTTTCTGGGCTGACATGGGGAACGGCTGTATTTTGGACTCGGCTGGTGACAAAATGTTCCAAACACACCCCATGCACACCTCCACCGGGGAAGGTGCCAGAAACGAGTTCTGTTGGTAGTTTTTACACTACCCCGGTAGGCAGCTGAAAGGCACCACAAAACTTGTTCTACCTGCTTTCTGGGCTGAGATGGGGAACGGCTGAATTTTGGACTCGGCTGGTAACAATATGTTCCAAACACACCCCATGCACAGCTCCACCGGGGAAGGTGCGAGAAAGGAGTTCTGTTGGTAGTTTTTACACTACCCCGTTAGGCAGCTGAAAGGCACCACAAAAGTTTTCTACCTGCTTTCTGGGCTGAGATGGGGAACAGCTGAGTTTTGGACTCGGCTGGTGACAAAATGTTCCAAACACACCCCATGCACAACTCCACCGGGGAAGGTGCCAGAAACGAGTTCTGTTGGTAGTTTTTACAGTACCCTGGTAGGCAAGAGAAAAGCACCACAAAACTTGTTCTACCTGCTTTCTGGGCTGAGAGGAGAATCGCTGAATTTTGGACTCGGCTGGTGAAAAAATGTTCCAAACACACCCCATGCACAACTCCACTAGAGAAGGCGCCAGACAGGAGTTCTGTTGGTAGTTTTTACACTACCCCGGTAGGCAGATGAAAGGCATTACAAAACTTGTTCTACCTGCTTTCTGGGCTGAGATGGGGAACAGCTGAATTTTGGACTCGGCTGGTGACAAAATGTTCCAAACACACCCCATGCACAACTCCACCGGGGAAGGTGCCAGAAACGAGTTCTGTTGGTAGTTTTTACACTACCCCGGTAGGCAGCTGAAAGGCACCACAAAACTTGTTGTACCTGCTTTCTGGGCTGAGATGGGGAACAGCTGAAGTTTGGACTCGGCTGCTGACAAAATGTTCCAAACACACCCCATGCACAACTCCACCGGGAAAGGTGCCAGAAACGAGTTCTGTTGGTAGTTTTTACACTACCCCGGTAGGCAGCTGAAAGGCACCACAAAACTTGTTCTACCTGCTTTCTGGGCTGAGATGGGGAATCGCTGAATTTTGGACTCGGCTGGTGACAAAATGTTCCAAACACACCCCATGCACACCTCCACCGAGGAAGGTGCCAGAAACGAGTTCTTTTGGTAGTTTTTACACTACCCCGGTAGGCAGCTGAAAGGCACCACAAAACTTGTTCTACCTGCTTTCTGGGCTGAGATGGGGAACGGCTGTATTTTGGACTCGGCTGGTGACAAAATGTTCCAAACACACCCCATGCACACCTCCACCGGGGAAGGTGCCAGAAACGAGTTCTGTTGGTAGTTTTTACACTACCCCGGTAGGCAGCTGAAAGGCACCACAAAACTTGTTCTACCTGCTTTCTGGGCTGAGATGGGGAACGGCTGAATTTTGGACTCGGCTGGTAACAATATGTTCCAAACACACCCCATGCACAGCTCCACCGGGGAAGGTGCGAGAAAGGAGTTCTGTTGGTAGTTTTTACACTACCCCGTTAGGCAGCTGAAAGGCACCACAAAAGTTTTCTACCTGCTTTCTGGGCTGAGATGGGGAACAGCTGAGTTTTGGACTCGGCTGGTGACAAAATGTTCCAAACACACCCCATGCACAACTCCACCGGGGAAGGTGCCAGAAACGAGTTCTGTTGGTAGTTTTTACAGTACCCTGGTAGGCAAGAGAAAAGCACCACAAAACTTGTTCTACCTGCTTTCTGGGCTGAGAGGAGAATCGCTGAATTTTGGACTCGGCTGGTGAAAAAATGTTCCAAACACACCCCATGCACAACTCCACTAGAGAAGGCGCCAGACAGGAGTTCTGTTGGTAGTTTTTACACTACCCCGGTAGGCAGATGAAAGGCATTACAAAACTTGTTCTACCTGCTTTCTGGGCTGAGATGGGGAACAGCTGAATTTTGGACTCGGCTGGTGACAAAATGTTCCAAACACACCCCATGCACAACTCCACCGGGGAAGGTGCCAGAAACGAGTTCTGTTGGTAGTTTTTACACTACCCCGGTAGGCAGCTGAAAGGCACCACAAAACTTGTTGTACCTGCTTTCTGGGCTGAGATGGGGAACAGCTGAAGTTTGGACTCGGCTGCTGACAAAATGTTCCAAACACACCCCATGCACAACTCCTCCGGGGAAGGTGCCAGAAACGAGTTCTGTTGGTAGTTTTTACACTACCCCGGTAGGCAGCTGAAAGGCACCACAAAACTTGTTCTACCTGCTTTCTGGGCTGAGATGGGGAACGGCTGAATTTTGGACTCGGCTGCTGACAAAATGTTCCAAACACACCCCATGCACAGCTCCACCGGGGAAGGTGCCAGAAACGAGTTCTGTTGGTAGTTTTTACACTACCCCGGTAGGCAGCTGAAAGGCACCAGAAAACTTGTTCTACCTGCTTTCTGGGCTGAGATGGGGAACAGCTGAATTTTGGACTCGGCTGCTGACATAATGTTCCAAACACACCCCATGCACAACTCCACCGAGGAAGGGGCCAGAAACGAGTTCTGTTGGTAGTTTTTACACTACCCCGGTAGGCAGCTGAAAGGCACCACAAAACTTGTTCTACCTGCTTTCTGGGCTGAGATGGGGAATCGCTGAATTTTGGACTCGGCTGCTGACAAAATGTTCCAAACACACCCCATGCACAACTCCACCGGGAAAGGTGCCAGAAACGAGTTCTGTTGGTAGTTTTTACACTACCCCGGTAGGCAGCTGAAAGGCACCACAAAACTTGTTGTACCTGCTCTCTGGGCTGAGATGGAGAATCGCTGAATTTTGGACTCGGCTGGTGAAAAAATGTTCCAAACACACCCCATGCACAACTCCTCCGGGGAAGGTGCCAGAAACGAGTTCTGTTGGTAGTTTTTACACTACCCCGGTAGGCAGCTGAAAGGCACCACAAAACTTGTTCTACCTGCTTTCTGGGCTGAGATGGGGAACGGCTGAATTTTGGACTCGGCTGGTAACAAAATGTTCCAAACACACCCCATGCACAGCTCCACCGGGGAAGGTGCCAGAAACGAGTTCTGTTGGTAGTTCTTACACTACCCCGGTAGGCAGCTGAAAGGCACCACAAAAGTTTTTCTACCTGCTTTCTGGGCTGAGATGGGGAACAGCTGAGTTTTGGACTCGGCTGCTGACAAAATGTTCCAAACACACCCCATGCACAGCTCCACCGGCAAAGGTGCCAGAAACGAGTTCTGTTGGTAGTTTTTACACTACCCCCGGTAGGCAGCTGAAAGGCACCACAAAAGTTTTTCTACCTGCTTTCTGGGCTGAGATGGGGAACAGCTGAGTTTTGGACTCGGCTGCTGACAAAATGTTCCAAACACACCCCATGCACAGCTCCACCGGGGAAGGTCCCAGAAACGAGTTCTGTTGGTAGTTTTTACACTACCCCGGTAGGCAGCTGAAAGGCACCACAAAACTTGTTCTACCTGCTTTCTGGGCTGAGATGGGGAACGGCTGAATTTTGGACTCGGCTGGTAACAAAATGTTCCAAACACACCCCATGCACAACTCCACCGGGGAAGGTGCCAGAAACGAGTTCTGTTGGTAGTTTTTACACTACCCCGGTAGGCAGCTGAAAGGCACCACAAAACTTGTTCTACCTGCTTTCTGGGCTGAGATGGGGAACGGCTGAATTTTGGACTCGGCTGGTAACAATATGTTCCAAACACACCCCATGCACAGCTCCACCGGGGAAGGTGCGAGAAAGGAGTTCTGTTGGTAGTTTTTACACTACCCCGGTAGGCAGCTGAAAGGCACCACAAAAGTTTTGCTACCTGCTTTCTGGGCTGAGATGGGGAACAGCTGAGTTTTGGACTCGGCTGGTGACAAAATGTTCCAAACACACCCCATGCACAACTCCACCGGGGAAGGTGCCAGAAACGAGTTCTGTTGGTAGTTTTTACAGTACCCTGGTAGGCAAGAGAAAAGCACCACAAAACATGTTCTACCTGCTTTCTGGGCTGAGAGGAGAATCGCTGAATTTTGGACTCGGCTGGTGAAAAAATGTTCCAAACACACCCCATGCACAACTCCACTAGAGAAGGCGCCAGACAGGAGTTCTGTTGGTAGTTTTTACACTACCCCCGGTAGGCAGATGAAAGGCATTACAAAACTTGTTCTACCTGCTTTCTGGGCTGAGATGGGGAACAGCTGAATTTTGGACTCGGCTGCTGACAAAATGTTCCAAACACACCCCATGCACAGCTCCACCGGGGAAGGTGCCAGAAACGAGTTCTGTTGGTAGTTTTTACACTACCCCGGTAGGCAGCTGAAAGGCACCACAAAACTTGTTCTACCTGCTTTCTGGGCTGAGATGGGGAACAGCTGAATTTTGGACTCGGCTGCTGACAAAATGTTCCAAACACACCCCATGCACAACTCCTCCGGGGAAGGTGCCAGAAACGAGTTCTGTTGGTAGTTTTTACACTACCCCGGTAGGCAGCTGAAAGGCACCACAAAACTTGTTCTACCTGCTTTCTGGGCTGAGATGGGGAACAGCTGAGTTTTGGACTCGGCTGCTGACAAAATGTTCCAAACACACCCCATGCACAGCTCCACCGGGAAAGGTGCCAGAAACGAGTTCTGTTGGTAGTTTTTACACTACCCCGGTAGGCAGCTGAAAGGCACCACAAAACTTGTTCTACCTGCTTTCTGGGCTGAGATGGGGAACGGCTGAATTTTGGACTCGGCTGGTAACAAAATGTTCCAAACACACCCCATGCACAACTCCACCGGGGAAGGTGCCAGAAACGAGTTCTGTTGGTAGTTTTTACACTACCCCGGTAGGCAGCTGAAAGGCACCACAAAACTTGTTCTACCTGCTTTCTGGGCTGAGATGGGGAATCGCTGAATTTTGGACTCGGCTGCTGACAAAATGTTCCAAACACACCCCATGCACAGCTCCACCGGGGAAGGTGCCAGAAACGAGTTCTGTTGGTAGTTTTTACACTACCCCGGTAGGCAGCTGAAAGGCACCACAAAAGTTTTGCTACCTGCTTTCTGGGCTGAGAGGAGAATCGCTGAATTTTGGACTCGGCTGGTGAAAAAATGTTCCAAACACACCCCATGCACAACTCCACTAGAGAAGGCGCCAGACAGGAGTTCTGTTGGTAGTTTTTACACTACCCCGGTAGGCAGATGAAAGGCATTACAAAACTTGTTCTACCTGCTTTCTGGGCTGAGATGGGGAACGGCTGAATTTTGGACTCGGCTGGTGACAAAATGTTCCAAACACACCCCATGCACACCTCCACCGGGGAAGGTGCCAGAAACGAGTTCTGTTGGTAGTTTTTACACTACCCCGGTAGGCAGCTGAAAGGCACCACAAAACTTGTTGTACCTGCTTTCTGGGCTGAGATGGGGAACAGCTGAAGTTTGGACTCGGCTGCTGACAAAATGTTCCAAACACACCCCATGCACAACTCCTCCGGGGAAGGTGCCAGAAACGAGTTCTGTTGGTAGTTTTTACACTACCCCGGTAGGCAGCTGAAAGGCACCACAAAACTTGTTCTACCTGCTTTCTGGGCTGAGATGGGGAACAGCTGAGTTTTGGACTCGGCTGCTGACAAAATGTTCCAAACACACCCCATGCACAGCTCCACCGGGAAAGGTGCCAGAAACGAGTTCTGTTGGTAGTTTTTACACTACCCCGGTAGGCAGCTGAAAGGCACCACAAAACTTGTTCTACCTGCTTTCTGGGCTGAGATGGGGAACGGCTGAATTTTGGACTCGGCTGGTAACAAAATGTTCCAAACACACCCCATGCACAACTCCACCGGGGAAGGTGCCAGAAACGAGTTCTGTTGGTAGTTTTTACACTACCCCGGTAGGCAGCTGAAAGGCACCACAAAACTTGTTCTACCTGCTTTCTGGGCTGAGATGGGGAATCGCTGAATTTTGGACTCGGCTGCTGACAAAATGTTCCAAACACACCCCATGCACAGCTCCACCGGGGAAGGTGCCAGAAACGAGTTCTGTTGGTAGTTTTTACACTACCCCGGTAGGCAGCTGAAAGGCACCACAAAAGTTTTGCTACCTGCTTTCTGGGCTGAGAGGAGAATCGCTGAATTTTGGACTCGGCTGGTGAAAAAATGTTCCAAACACACCCCATGCACAACTCCACTAGAGAACGCGCCAGACAGGAGTTCTGTTGGTAGTTTTTACACTACCCCGGTAGGCAGCTGAAAGGCACCACAAAAGTTTTTCTACCTGCTTTCTGGGCTGAGATGGGGAACAGCTGAGTTTTGGACTCGGCTGCTGACAAAATGTTCCAAACACACCCCATGCACTACTCCTCCGGGGAAGGTGCCAGAAACGAGTTCTGTTGGTAGTTTTTACACTACCCCGGTAGGCAGCTGAAAGGCACCACAAAACTTGTTGTACCTGCTCTCTGGGCTGAGATGGGGAATAGCTGAATTTTGGACTCGGCTGGTGAAAAAATGTTCCAAACACACCCCATGCACAACTCCTCCGGGGAAGGTGCCAGAAACAAGTTCTGTTGGTAGTTTTTACACTACCCCGGTAGGCAGCTGAAAGGCACCACAAAACTTGTTCTACCTGCTTTCTGGGCTGAGATGGGGAACGGCTGAATTTTGGACTCGGCTGGTAACAAAATGTTCCAAACACACCCCATGCACACCTCCACCGGGGAAGGTGCCAGAAACGAGTTCTGTTGGTAGTTTTTACACTACCCCGGTAGGCAGCTGAAAGGCACCACAAAACTTGTTCTACCTGCTTTCTGGGCTGAGATGGGGAACAGCTGAAGTTTGGACTCGGCTGCTGACAAAATGTTCCAAACACACCCCATGCACAACTCCTCCGGGGAAGGTGCCAGAAACGAGTTCTGTTGGTAGTTTTTACACTACCCCGGTAGGCAGCTGAAAGGCACCACAAAACTTGTTCTACCTGCTTTCTGGGCTGAGATGGGGAACAGCTGAGTTTTGGACTCGGCTGCTGACAAAATGTTCCAAACACACCCCATGCACAGCTCCACCGGGAAAGGTGCCAGAAACGAGTTCTGTTGGTAGTTTTTACACTACCCCGGTAGGCAGCTGAAAGGCACCACAAAACTTGTTCTACCTGCTTTCTGGGCTGAGATGGGGAACGGCTGAATTTTGGACTCGGCTGGTAACAAAATGTTCCAAACACACCCCATGCACAACTCCACCGGGGAAGGTGCCAGAAACGAGTTCTGTTGGTAGTTTTTACACTACCCCGGTAGGCAGCTGAAAGGCACCACAAAACTTGTTCTACCTGCTTTCTGGGCTGAGATGGGGAACGGCTGAATTTTGGACTCGGCTGGTAACAATATGTTCCAAACACACCCCATGCACAGCTCCACCGGGGAAGGTGCGAGAAAGGAGTTCTGTTGGTAGTTTTTACACTACCCCGGTAGGCAGCTGAAAGGCACCACAAAAGTTTTGCTACCTGCTTTCTGGGCTGAGATGGGGAACAGCTGAGTTTTGGACTGGGCTGGTGACAAAATGTTCCAAACACACCCCATGCACAACTCCTCCGGGGAAGGTGCCAGAAACGAGTTCTGTTGGTAGTTTTTACACTACCCCGGTAGGCAGCTGAAAGGCACCAGAAAACTTGTTCTACCTGCTTTCTGGGCTGAGAAGGAGAATCGCTGAGTTTTGGACTCGGCTGGTGACAAAATGTTCCAAACACACCCCATGCACAACTCCACCGGGGAAGGTGCCAGAAACGAGTTCTGTTGGTAGTTTTTACACTACCCCGGTAGGCAGCTGAAAGGCACCACAAAACTTGTTCTACCTGCTTTCTGGGCTGAGATGGGGAATAGCTGAATTTTGGACTCGGCTGGTGACAAAATGTTCCAAACACACCCCATGCACACCTCCACCGGGGAAGGTGCCAGAAACGAGTTCTGTTGGTAGTTTTTACACTACCCCGGTAGGCAGCTGAAAGGCACCACAAAACTTGTTGTACCTTCTTTCTGGGCTGAGATGGGGAACGGCTGAATTTTGGACTCGGCTGGTAACAATATGTTCCAAACACACCCCATGCACAGCTCCACCGGGGAAGGTGCGAGAAAGGAGTTCTGTTGGTAGTTTTTACACTACCCCGGTAGGCAGCTGAAAAGCACCACAAAAGTTTTGCTACCTGCTTTCTGGGCTGAGATGGGGAACAGCTGAGTTTTGGACTCGGCTGCTGACAAAATGTTCCAAACACACCCCATGCACAACTCCACCGGGGAAGGTGCCAGAAACGAGTTCTGTTGGTAGTTTTTACACTACCCCGGTAGGCAGCTGAAAGGCACCACAAAAGTTTTTCTACCTGCTTTATGGGCTTAGATGGGGAATCGCTGAATTTTGGACTCGGCTGGTAACAAAATGTTCCAAACACACCCCATGCACAACTGCACCGGGAAAGGTGCCAGAAATGAGTTCTGTTGGTAGTTTTTACACTACCCCGGTAGGCAGCTGAAAGGCACCACAAAACTTGTTCTACCTGCTTTCTGGGCTGAGATGGGGAATCGCTGAATTTTGGACTCGGCTGGTGACAAAATGTTCCAAACACACCCCATGCACAACTCCACCGAGGAAGGTGCCAGAAACGAGTTCTGTTGGTAGTTTATACACTACCCCGGTAGGCAGCTGAAAGGCACCACAAAACTTGTTCTACCTGCTTTCTGGGCTGAGATGGAGAATCGCTGAGTTTTGGACTCGGCTGGTGAAAAAATGTTCCAAACACACCCCATGCACAACTCCACCGGGAAAGGTGCCAGAAACGAGTTCTGTTGGTAGTTTTTACACTACCCCGGTAGGCAGCTGAAAGGCACCACAAAACTTGTTCTACCTGCTTTCTGGGCTGAGATGGGGAACGGCTGAATTTTGGACTGGGCTGGTGACAAAATGTTCCAAACACACCCCATGCACAACTCCTCCGGGGAAGGTGCCAGAAACGAGTTCTGTTGGTAGTTTTTACACTACCCCGGTAGGCAGCTGAAAGGCACCACAAAACTTGTTCTACCTGCTTTCTGGGCTGAGAAGGAGAATCGCTGAATTTTGGACTCGGCTGGTGACAAAATGTTCCAAACACACCCCATGCACAACTCCACCGGGGAAGGTGCCAGAAACGAGTTCTGTTGGTAGTTTTTACACTACCCCGGTAGGCAGCTGAAAGGCACCACAAAACTTGTTCTACCTGCTTTCTGGGCTGAGATGGGGAACGGCTGAATTTTGGACTCGGCTGGTGACAAAATGTTCCAAACACACCCCATGCACACCTCCACCGGGGAAGGTGCCAGAAACGAGTTCTGTTGGTAGTTTTTACACTACCCCGGTAGGCAGCTGAAAGGTACCACAAAACTTGTTCTACCTGCTTTCTGGGCTGAGATGGGGAATCGCTGAATTTTGGACTCGGCTGGTAACAATATGTTCCAAACACACCCCATGCACAGCTCCACCGGGGAAGGTGCGAGAAAGGAGTTCTGTTGGTAGTTTTTACAGTACCCCGGTAGGCAGCTGAAAGGCACCACAAAAGTTTTGCTACCTGCTTTCTGGGCTGAGATGGGGAACAGCTGAGTTTTGGACTCGGCTGGTGACAAAATGTTCCAAACACACCCCATGCACAACTCCACCGGGGAAGGTGCCAGAAACGAGTTCTGTTGGTAGTTTTTACAGTACCCTGGTAGGCAAGAGAAAGGCACCACAAAACTTGTTCTACCTGCTTTCTGGGCTGAGAGGAGAATCGCTGAATTTTGGACTCGGCTGGTGAAAAAATGTTCCAAACACACCCCATGCACAACTCCACTAGAGAAGGTGCCAGAAACGAGTTCTGTTGGTAGTTTTTACACTACCCCGGTAGGCAGCTGAAAGGCATTACAAAACTTGTTCTACCTGCTTTCTGGGCTGAGATGGGGAACAGCTGAATTTTGGACTCGGCTGGTGACAAAATGTTCCAAACACACCCCATGCACACCTCCACCGGGGAAGGTGCCAGAAACGAGTTCTGTTGGTAGTTTTTACACTACCCCGGTAGGCAGCTGAAAGGCACCACAAAACTTGTTGTACCTGCTTTCTGGGCTGAGATGGGGAACAGCTGAAGTTTGGACTCGGCTGCTGACAAAATGTTCCAAACACACCCCATGCACAACTCCACCGGGGAAGGGGCCAGAAACGAGTTCTGTTGGTAGTTTTTACACTACCCCGGTAGGCAGCTGAAAGGCACCACAAAACTTGTTCTACCTGCTTTCTGGGCTGAGATGGGGAACGGCTGAATTTTGGACTCGGCTGGTAACAAAATGTTCCAAACACACCCCATGCACAACTCCACCGGGGAAGGTGCCAGAAACGAGTTCTGTTGGTAGTTTTTACACTACCCCGGTAGGCAGCTGAAAGGCACCACAAAAGTTTTTCTACCTGCTTTCTGGGCTGAGATGGGGAACAGCTGAATTTTGGACTCGGCTGCTGACAAAATGTTCCAAACACACCCCATGCACAACTCCACCGAGGAAGGTGCCAGAAACGAGTTCTGTTGGTAGTTTTTACACTACCCCGGTAGGCAGCTGAAAGGCACCACAAAAGTTTTTCTACCTGCTTTCTGGGCTGAGATGGGGAACAGCTGAGTTTTGGACTCGGCTGCTGACAAAATGTTCCAAACACACCCCATGCACAACTCCACCGAGGAAGGGGCCAGAAACGAGTTCTGTTGGTAGTTTTTACAGTACCCCGGTAGGCAGCTGAAAGGCACCACAAAACTTGTTCTACCTGCTTTCTGGGCTGAGATGGGGAATCGCTGAATTTTGGACTCGGCTGCTGACAAAATGTTCCAAACACACCCCATGCACTACTCCTCCGGGGAAGGTGCCAGAAACGAGTTCTGTTGGTAGTTTTTACACTACCCCGGTAGGCAGCTGAAAGGCACCACAAAACTTGTTGTACCTGCTCTCTGGGCTGAGATGGAGAATCGCTGAATTTTGGACTCGGCTGGTGAAAAAATGTTCCAAACACACCCCATGCACAGCTCCACCGGGGAAGGTGCCAGAAACGAGTTCTGTTGGTAGTTTTTACACTACCCCGGTAGGCAGCTGAAAGGCACCACAAAACTTGTTCTACCTGCTTTCTGGGCTGAGATGGGGAACGGCTGAATTTTGGACTCGGCTGGTGACAAAATGTTCCAAACACACCCCATGCACTACTCCTCCGGGGAAGGTGCCAGAAACGAGTTCTGTTGGTAGTTTTTACACTACCCCGGTAGGCAGCTGAAAGGCACCACAAAACTTGTTGTACCTGCTCTCTGGGCTGAGATGGAGAATCGCTGAATTTTGGACTCGGCTGGTGACAAAATGTTCCAAACACACCCCATGCACAACTCCTCCGGGGAAGGTGCCAGAAACGAGTTCTGTTGGTAGTTTTTACACTACCCCGGTAGGCAGCTGAAAGGCACCACAAAACTTGTTCTACCTGCTTTCTGGGCTGAGATGGGGAACGGCTGAATTTTGGACTCGGCTGGTAACAAAATGTTCCAAACACACCCCATGCACAGCTCCACCGGGGAAGGTGCCAGAAACGAGTTCTGTTGGTAGTTTTTACACTACCCCGGTAGGCAGCTGAAAGGCACCACAAAAGTTTTGCTACCTGCTTTCTGGGCTGAGATGGGGAACAGCTGAGTTTTGGACTCGGCTGCTGACAAAATGTTCCAAACACACCCCATGCACAACTCCACCGAGGAAGGGGCCAGAAACGAGTTCTGTTGGTAGTTTTTACACTACCCCGGTAGGCAGCTGAAAGGCACCACAAAACTTGTTCTACCTGCTTTCTGGGCTGAGATGGGGAATCGCTGAATTTTGGACTCGGCTGGTGACAAAATGTTCCAAACACACCCCATGCACTACTCCTCCGGGGAAGGTGCCAGAAACGAGTTCTGTTGGTAGTTTTTACACTACCCCGGTAGGCAGCTGAAAGGCACCACAAAACTTGTTGTACCTGCTCTCTGGGCTGAGATGGAGAATCGCTGAATTTTGGACTCGGCTGGTGACAAAATGTTCCAAACACACCCCATGCACAACTCCTCCGGGGAAAGTGCCAGAAACGAGTTCTGTTGGTAGTTTTTACACTACCCCGGTAGGCAGCTGAAAGGCACCACAAAACTTGTTCTACCTGCTTTCTGGGCTGAGATGGGGAACGGCTGAATTTTGGACTCGGCTGGTGACAAAATGTTCCAAACACACCCCATGCACAACTCCACCGGGGAAGGTGCCAGAAACGAGTTCTGTTGGTAGTTTTTACACTACCCCGGTAGGCAGCTGAAAGGCACCACAAAACTTGTTCTACCTGCTTTCTGGGCTGAGAAGGAGAATCGCTGAATTTTGGACTCGGCTGGTGACAAAATGTTCCAAACACACCCCATGCACAACTCCACCGGGGAAGGTGCCAGAAACGAGTTCTGTTGGTAGTTTTTACACTACCCCGGTAGGCAGCTGAAAGGCACCACAAAACTTGTTGTACCTGCTTTCTGGGCTGAGATGGGGAACGGCTGAATTTTGGACTCGGCTGGTGACAAAATGTTCCAAACACACCCCATGCACACCTCCACCGGGGAAGGTGCCAGAAAGGAGTTCTGTTGGTAGTTTTTACACTACCCCGGTAGGCAGCTGAAAGGCACCACAAAACTTGTTGTACCTGCTTTCTGGGCTGAGATGGGGATCAACTGAAGTTTGGACTTGGCTGGTGACAAAATGTTCCAAACACACCCCATGCACAACTCCACCGGGGAAGGTGCGAGAAAGGAGTTCTGTTGGTAGTTTTTACACTACCCCGGTAGGCAGCTGAAAGGCACCACAAAAGTTTTTCTACCTGCTTTATGGGCTTAGATGGAGAATAGCTGAATTTTGGACTCGGCTGGTGAAAAAATGTTCCAAACACACCCCATGCACAACTCCACCGGGAAAGGTGCCAGAAACGAGTTCTGTTGGTAGTTTTTACACTACCCCGGTAGGCAGCTGAAAGGCACCACAAAACTTGTTCTACCTGCTTTCTGGGCTGAGATGGGGAACGGCTGAATTTTGGACTCGGCTGGTAACAAAATATCCCAAACACACCCCATGCACAGCTCCACCGGGGAAGGTGCCAGAAACGAGTTCTGTTGGTAGTTTTTACACTACCCCGGTAGGCAGCTGAAAGGCACCACAAAAGTTTTTCTACCTGCTTTCTGGGCTGAGATGGGGAACGGCTGAATTTTGGACTCGGCTGCTGACAAAATGTTCCAAACACACCCCATGCACAACTCCACCGGGGAAGGTGCCAGAAACGAGTTCTGTTGGTAGTTTTTACAGTACCCTGGTAGGCAGCTGAAAGGCACCACAAAACTTGTTCTACCTGCTTTCTGGGCTGAGATGGAGAATCGCTGAATTTTGGACTCGGCTGGTGAAAAAATGTTCCAAACACACCCCATGCACAACTCCACCGAGGAAGGTGCCAGAAACGAGTTCTGTTGGTAGTTTTTACACTACCCCGGTAGGCAGCTGAAAGGCACCACAAAACTTGTTCTACCTGCTTTCTGGGCTGAGATGGGGAACGGCTGAATTTTGGACTCGGCTGGTGACAAAATGTTCCAAACACACCCCATGCACACCTCCACCGGGGAAGGTGCCAGAAACGAGTTCTGTTGGTAGTTTTTACACTACCCCGGTAGGCAGCTGAAAGGCACCACAAAACTTGTTCTACCTGCTTTCTGGGCTGAGATGGGGAATCGCTGAATTTTGGACTCGGCTGGTGACAAAATGTTCCAAACACACCCCATGCACAACTCCTCCGGGGAAGGTGCCAGAAACGAGTTCTGTTGGTAGTTTTTACAGTACCCCGGTAGGCAGCTGAAAGGCACCACAAAACTTGTTCTACCTGCTTTCTGGGCTGAGATGGGGAATCGCTGAATTTTGGACTCGGCTGCTGACAAAATGTTCCAAACACACCCCATGCACAACTCCTCCGGGGAAGGTGCCAGAAACGAGTTCTGTTGGTAGTTTTTACACTACCCCGGTAGGCAGCTGAAAGGCACCACAAAACTTGTTCTACCTGCTTTCTGGGCTGAGATGGAGAATCGCTGAATTTTGGACTCGGCTGGTGAAAAAATGTTCCAAACACACCCCATGCACAACTCCACCGGGAAAGGTGCCAGAAACGAGTTCTGTTGGTAGTTTTTACACTACCCCGGTAGGCAGCTGAAAGGCACCACAAAACTTGTTCTACCTGCTTTCTGGGCTGAGATGGGGAACAGCTGAATTTTGGACTCGGCTGGTGACAAAATGTTCCAAACACACCCCATGCACAACTCCACCGGGGAAGGTGCCAGAAACGAGTTCTGTTGGTAGTTTTTACAGTACCCCGGTAGGCATCTGAAAGGCACCACAACACTTGTTGTACCTGCTTTCTGGGCTGAGATGAGGAACGGCTGAATTTTGGACTGGGCTGGTGACAAAATGTTCCAAACACACCCCATGCACAACTCCTCCGGGGAAGGTGCCAGAAAGGAGTTCTGTTGGTAGTTTTTACACTACCCCGGTAGGCAGCTGAAAGGCACCACAAAAGTCTTGCTACCTGCTTTCTGGGCTGAGATGGGGAACAGCTGAGTTTTGGACTCGGCTGGTGACAAAATGTTCCAAACACACCCCATGCACAACTCCACCGGGAAAGGTGCGAGAAAGGAGTTCTGTTGGTAGTTTTTACACTACCCCGGTAGGCAGCTGAAAGGCATTACAAAACTTGTTCTACCTGCTTTCTGGGCTGAGATGGGGAATCGCTGAATTTTGGACTCGGCTGCTGACAAAATGTTCCAAACACACCCCATGCACAACTCCACCGGGGAAACTGCCAGAAACGAGTTCTGTTGGTAGTTTTTACACTACCCCAGTAGGCAGCTGAAAGGCACCACAAAAGTTTTTCTACCTGCTTTCTGGGCTGAGATGGGGAACAGCTGAGTTTTGGACTCGGCTGCTGACAAAATGTTCCAAACACACCCCATGCACAGCTCCACCGGCAAAGGTGCCAGAAACGAGTTCTGTTGGTAGTTTTTACACTACCCCGGTAGGCAGCTGAAAGGCACCACAAAAGTTTTTCTACCTGCTTTCTGGGCTGAGATGGGGAATCGCTGAATTTTGGACTCGGCTGGTGAAAAAATGTTCCAAACACACCCCATGCACAACTCCACCGGGGAAGGTGCCAGAAACGAGTTCTGTTGGTAGTTTTTACACTACCCCGGTAGGCAGCTGAAAGGCACCACAAAACTTGTTCTACCTGCTTTCTGGGCTGAGATGGGGAACGGCTGAATTTTGGACTCGGCTGGTGACAAAATGTTCCAAACACACCCCATGCACACCTCCACCGGGGAAGGTGCCAGAAACGAGTTCTGTTGGTAGTTTTTACACTACCCCGGTAGGCAGCTGAAAGGCACCACAAAACTTGTTGTACCTGCTTTCTGGGCTGAGATGGGGATCAGCTGAAGTTTGGACTCGGCTGCTGACAAAATGTTCCAAACACACCCCATGCACAACTCCACCGGGGAAGGTGCGAGAAAGGAGTTCTGTTGGTAGTTTTTACACTACCCCGGTAGGCAGCTGAAAGGCACCACAAAAGTTTTGCTACCTGCTTTCTGGGCTGAGATGGGGAACAGCTGAGTTTTGGACTCGGCTGCTGACAAAATGTTCCAAACACACCCCATGCACAACTACACCGGGGAAGGTGCCAGAAACGATTTCTATTGGTAGTTTTTACAGTACCCTGGTAGGCAAGAGAAAGGCACCACAAAACTTGTTCTACCTGCTTTCTGGGCTGAGAGGAGAATCGCTGAATTTTGGACTCGGCTGGTGAAAAAATGTTCCAAACACACCCCATGCACACCTTCACTGGCAAAGGTGCGAGAAACGAGTTCTGTTGGTAGTTTTTACACTACCCCGGTAGGCAGCTGAAAGGCACCACTAAAGTTTTTCTACCTGCTTTCTGGGCTGAGATGGGGAATCGCTGAATTTTGGACTCGGCTGGTAACAAAATGTTCCAAACACACCCCATGCACAGCTCCACCGGGGAAGGTGCCAGAAACGAGTTCTGTTGGTAGTTTTTACACTACCCCGGTAGGCAGCTGAAAGGCACCACAAAACTTGTTGTACCTGCTTTCTGGGCTGAGATGGAGAATCGCTGAATTTTGGACTCGGCTGGTGACAAAATGTTCCAAACACACCCCATGCACAACTCCACCGGGGAAGGGACCAGAAACGAGTTCTGTTGGTAGTTTTTACACTACCCCGGTAGGCAGCTGAAAGGCACCACTAAAGTTTTTCTACCTGCTTTCTGGGCTGAGATGGGGATCAGCTGAATTTTGGACTCGGCTGGTAACAAAATGTTCCAAACACACCCCATGCACAGCTCCACCGGCAAAGGTGCCAGAAACGAGTTCTGTTGGTAGTTTTTACACTACCCCGGTAGGCAGCTGAAAGGCACCACAAAACTTGTTCTACCTGCTTTCTGGGCTGAGATGGGGAACGGCTGAATTTTGGACTCGGCTGGTGACAAAATGTTCCAAACACACCCCATGCACACCTCCACCGGGGAAGGTGCCAGAAACGAGTTCTGTTGGTAGTTTTTACACTACCCCGGTAGGCAGCTGAAAGGCACCACAAAACTTGTTGTACCTGCTTTCTGGGCTGAGATGGGGATCAGCTGAAGTTTGGACTCGGCTGCTGACAAAATGTTCCAAACACACCCCATGCACAACTCCACCGGGGAAGGTGCCAGAAACGAGTTCTGTTGGTAGTTTTTACACTACCCCGGTAGGCAGCTGAAAGGCACCACAAAAGTTTTTCTACCTGCTTTCTGGGCTGAGATGGGGAATCGCTGAATTTTGGACTCGGCTGGTGACAAAATGTTCCAAACACACCCCATGCACAGCTCCACCGGGGAAGGTGCCAGAAACGAGTTCTGTTGGTAGTTTTTACACTACCCCGGTAGGCAGCTGAAAGGCACCACAAAAGTTTTGCTACCTGCTTTCTGGGCTGAGATGGGGAACAGCTGAGTTTTGGACTCGGCTGCTGACAAAATGTTCCAAACACACCCCATGCACAACTCCTCCGGGGAAGGTGCCAGAAACGATTTCTATTGGTAGTTTTTACAGTACCCTGGTAGGCAAGAGAAAGGCACCACAAAACTTGTTCTACCTGCTTTCTGGGCTGAGAGGAGAATCGCTGAATTTTGGACTCGGCTGGTGAAAAAATGTTCCAAACACACCCCATGCACACCTCCACCGGGGAAGGTGCCAGAAACGAGTTCTTTTGGTAGTTTTTACACTACCCCGGTAGGCAGCTGAAAGGCACCACAAAACTTGTTTTACCTGCTTTCTGGGCTGAGATGGGGAACGGCTGAATTTTGGACTCGGCTGGTGACAAAATGTTCCAAACACACCCCATGCACACCTACACCGGGGAAGGTGCCAGAAACGAGTTCTGTTGGTAGTTTTTACACTACCCCGGTAGGCAGCTGAAAGGCACCACAAAACTTGTTGTACCTGCTTTCTGGGCTGAGATGGGGATCAGCTGAATTTTGGACTCGGCTGCTGACAAAATGTTCCAAACACACCCCATGCACAACTCCACCGGGGAAGGTGCGAGAAAGGAGTTCTGTTGGTAGTTTTTACAGTACCCCGGTAGGCAGCTGAAAGGCACCACAAAACTTGTTCTACCTGCTTTCTGGGCTGAGAAGGAGAATCGCTGAATTTTGGACTCGGTTGGTGACAAAATGTTCCAAACACACCCCATGCACAGCTCCACCGGGGAAGGTGCCAGAAACGAGTTCTGTTGGTAGTTTTTACACTACCCCGGTAGGCAGCTGAAAGGCACCACAAAAGTTTTGCTACCTGCTTTCTGGGCTGAGATGGGGATCAGCTGAATTTTGGACTCGGCTGGTGACAAAATGTTCCAAACACACCCCATGCACACCTCCACCGGGGAAGGTGCCAGAAACGAGTTCTGTTGGTAGTTTTTACACTACCCCGGTAGGCAGCTGAAAGGCACCACAAAACTTATTCTACCTGCTTTCTGGGCTGAGATGGGGATCAGCTGAAGTTTGGACTCGGCTGCTGACAAAATGTTCCAAACACACCCCATGCACACCTTCACTGGCAAAGGTGCGAGAAAGGAGTTCTGTTGGTAGTTTTTACACTACCCCGGTAGGCAGCTGAAAGGCACCACAAAAGTTTTTCTACCTGCTTTCTGGGCTTAGATGGGGAATCGCTGAATTTTGGACTCGGCTGGTAACAAAATGTTCCAAACACACCCCATGCACAGCTCCACCGGGGAAGGTGCCAGAAACGAGTTCTCTTGGTAGTTTTTACACTACCCCGGTAGGCAGCTGAAAGGCACCACAAAACTTGTTGTACCTGCTTTCTGGGCTGAGATGGAGAATCGCTGAATTTTGGACTCGGCTGGTGACAAAATGTTCCAAACACACCCCATGCACAACTCCACCGGGGAAGGGACCAGAAACGAGTTCTGTTGGTAGTTTTTACACTACCCCGGTAGGCAGCTGAAAGGCACCACTAAAGTTTTTCTACCTGCTTTCTGGGCTGAGATGGGGAACAGCTGAGTTTTGGACTCGGCTGCTGACAAAATGTTCCAAACACACCCCATGCACACCTCCACCGGGGAAGGTGCCAGAAACGAGATCTGTTGGTAGTTTTTACACTACCCCAGTAGGCAGCTGAAAGGCACCACAAAACTTGTTGTACCTGCTTTCTGGGCTGAGATGGGGAACAGCTGAATTTTGGACTCGGCTGCTGACAAAATGTTCCAAACACACCCCATGCACAGCTCCACCGGCAAAGGTGCCAGAAACGAGTTCTGTTGGTAGTTTTTACACTACCCCGGTAGGCAGCTGAAAGGCACCACAAAACTTGTTCTACCTGCTTTCTGGGCTGAGATGGGGAATCGCTGAATTTTGGACTCGGCTGGTGACAAAATGTTCCAAACACACCCCATGCACAACTCCACCGGGGAAGGTGCCAGAAACGAGTTCTGTTGGTAGTTTTTACACTACCCCGGTAGGCAGCTGAAAGGCACCACAAAACTTGTTGTACCTGCTTTCTGGGCTGAGATGGGGAACGGCTGAATTTTGGACTCGGCTGGTGACAAAATGTTCCAAACACACCCCATGCACACCTCCACCGGGGAAGGTGCCAGAAACGAGTTCTCTTGGTAGTTTTTACACTACCCCGGTAGGCAGCTGAAAGGCACCACAAAACTTGTTGTACCTGCTTTCTGGGCTGAGATGGGGAATCGCTGAATTTTGGACTCGGCTGGTGACAAAATGTTCCAAACACACCCCATGCACAACTCCACCGAGGAAGGGGCCAGAAATGAGTTCTGTTGGTAGTTTTTACACTACCCCGGTAGGCAGCTGAAAGGCACCACAAAAGTTTTTCTACCTGCTTTCTGGGCTTAGATGGGGAATCGCTGAATTTTGGACTCGGCTGGTAACAAAATGTTCCAAACACACCCCATGCACAGCTCCACCGGGGAAGGTGCCAGAAACGAGTTCTGTTGGTAGTTTTTACACTACCCCGGTAGGCAGCTGAAAGGCACCACAAAACTTGTTGTACCTGCTTTCTGGGCTAGAGATGGAGAATCGCTGAATTTTGGACTCGGCTGGTGACAAAATGTTCCAAACACACCCCATGCACAACTCCACCGGGGAAGGGACCAGAAACGAGTTCTGTTGGTAGTTTTTACACTACCCCGGTAGGCAGCTGAAAGGCACCACTAAAGTTTTTCTACCTGCTTTCTGGGCTGAGATGGGGATCAGCTGAATTTTGGACTCGGCTGGTAACAAAATGTTCCAAACACACCCCATGCACACCTCCACCGGGGAAGGTGCCAGAAACGAGTTCTGTTGGTAGTTTTTACACTACCCCGGTAGGCAGCTGAAAGGCACCACAAAACTTGTTGTACCTGCTTTCTGGGCTGAGATGGGGATCAACTGAAGTTTGGACTCGGCTGGTGACAAAATGTTCCAAACACACCCCATGCACAACTCCACCGGGGAAGGTGCGAGAAAGGAGTTCTGTTGGTAGTTTTTACACTACCCCGGTAGGCAGCTGAAAGGCACCACAAAAGTTTTTCTACCTGCTTTATGGGCTTAGATGGAGAATCGCTGAATTTTGGACTCGGCTGGTGAAAAAATGTTCCAAACACACCCCATGCACACCTCCACCGGGGAAGGTGCCAGAAAGGAGTTCTGTTGGTAGTTTTTACACTACCCCGGTAGGCAGCTGAAAGGCACCACAAAACTTGTTGTACCTGCTTTCTGGGCTGAGATGGAGAATCGCTGAATTTTGGACTCGGCTGGTGACAAAATGTTCCAAACACACCCCATGCACAACTCCACCGGGGAAGGTGCCAGAAACGAGTTCTGTTGGTAGTTTTTACACTACCCCGGTAGGCAGCTGAAAGGCACCACAAAAGTTTTTCTACCTGCTTTCTGGGCTGAGATGGGGATCAGCTGAATTTTGGACTCGGCTGGTGACAAAATGTTCCAAACACACCCCATGCACACCTCCACCGGGGAAGGTGCCAGAAACGAGTTCTGTTGGTAGTTTTTACACTACCCCAGTAGGCAGCTGAAAGGCACCACAAAACTTGTTGTACCTGCTTTCTGGGCTGAGATGGGGAACAGCTGAATTTTGGACTCGGCTGCTGACAAAATGTTCCAAACACACCCCATGCACAGCTCCACCGGCAAAGGTGCCAGAAACGAGTTCTGTTGGTAGTTTTTACACTACCCCGGTAGGCAGCTGAAAGGCACCACAAAACTTGTTCTACCTGCTTTCTGGGCTGAGATGGGGAAGAGCTGAATTTTGGACTCGGCTGGTGACAAAATGTTCCAAACACACCCCATGCACAGCTCCACCGGGAAAGGTGCCAGAAACGAGTTCTGTTGGTAGTTTTTACACTACCCCGGTAGGCAGCTGAAAGGCACCACAAAACTTGTTCTACCTGCTTTCTGGGCTGAGATGGGGAACGGCTGAATTTTGGACTCGGCTGGTGACAAAATGTTCCAAACACACCCCATGCACACCTCCACCGGGGAAGGTGCCAGAAACGAGTTCTGTTGGTAGTTTTTACACTACCCCGGTAGGCAGCTGAAAGGCACCACAAAACTTGTTGTACCTGCTTTCTGGGCTGAGATGGGGATCAGCTGAAGTTTGGACTCGGCTGCTGACAAAATGTTCCAAACACACCCCATGCACAACTCCACCGGGGAAGGTGCGAGAAAGGAGTTCTGTTGGTAGTTTTTACACTACCCCGGTAGGCAGCTGAAAGGCACCACAAAAGTTTTTCTACCTGCTTTCTGGGCTGAGATGGGGAATCGCTGAATTTTGGACTCGGCTGGTGACAAAATGTTCCAAACACACCCCATGCACAGCTCCACCGGGGAAGGTGCCAGAAACGAGTTCTGTTGGTAGTTTTTACACTACCCCGGTAGGCAGCTGAAAGGCACCACAAAAGTTTTGCTACCTGCTTTCTGGGCTGAGATGGGGAATCGCTGAATTTTGGACTCGGCTGGTGACAAAATGTTCCAAACACACCCCATGCACAACTACACCGGGGAAGGTGCCAGAAACGATTTCTATTGGTAGTTTTTACAGTACCCTGGTAGGCAAGAGAAAGGCACCACAAAACTTGTTCTACCTGCTTTCTGGGCTGAGAGGAGAATCGCTGAATTTTGGACTCGGCTGGTGAAAAAATGTTCCAAACACACCCCATGCACAACTCCACCGGGGAAGGTGCCAGAAACGAGTTCTGTTGGTAGTTTTTACACTACCCCGGTAGGCAGCTGAAAGGCACCACAAAACTTGTTGTACCTGCTTTCTGGGCTGAGATGGGGAACGGCTGAATTTTGGACTCGGCTGGTGACAAAATGTTCCAAACACACCCCATGCACACCTCCACCGGGGAAGGTGCCAGAAAGGAGTTCTGTTGGTAGTTTTTACACTACCCCGGTAGGCAGCTGAAAGGCACCACAAAACTTGTTGTACCTGCTTTCTGGGCTGAGATGGGGATCAGCTGAATTTTGGACTCGGCTGCTGACAAAATGTTCCAAACACACCCCATGCACACCTCCACCGGGGAAGGTGCCAGAAACGAGTTCTGTTGGTAGTTTTTACACTACCCCGGTAGGCAGCTGAAAGGCACCACAAAACTTGTTCTACCTGCTTTCTGGGGCTGAGAAGGAGAATCGCTGAATTTTGGACTCGGCTGGTGACAAAATGTTCCAAACACACCCCATGCACAGCTCCACCGGGGAAGGTGCCAGAAACGAGTTCTGTTGGTAGTTTTTACACTACCCCGGTAGGCAGCTGAAAGGCACCACAAAAGTTTTGCTACCTGCTTTCTGGGCTGAGATGGGGAACAGCTGAGTTTTGGACTCGGCTGCTGACAAAATGTTCCAAACACACCCCATGCACAACTCCACCGAGGAAGGTGCCAGAAACGAGTTCTCTTGGTAGTTTTTACACTACCCCGGTAGGCAGCTGAAAGGCACCACAAAACTTGTTGTACCTGCTTTCTGGGCTGAGATGGGGAATCGCTGAATTTTGGACTCGGCTGGTGACAAAATGTTCCAAACACACCCCATGCACAACTCCACCGAGGAAGGGGCCAGAAACGAGTTCTGTTGGTAGTTTTTACACTACCCCGGTAGGCAGCTGAAAGGCACCACAAAACTTGTTGTACCTGCTTTCTGGGCTGAGATGGGGAATCGCTGAATTTTGGACTCGGCTGGTAACAAAATGTTCCAAACACACCCCATGCACAGCTCCACCGGGGAAGGTGCCAGAAACGAGTTCTGTTGGTAGTTTTTACACTACCCCGGTAGGCAGCTGAAAGGCACCACAAAACTTGTTGTACCTGCTTTCTGGGCTAGAGATGGAGAATCGCTGAATTTTGGACTCGGCTGGTGACAAAATGTTCCAAACACACCCCATGCACAACTCCACCGGGGAAGGGACCAGAAACGAGTTCTGTTGGTAGTTTTTACACTACCCCGGTAGGCAGCTGAAAGGCACCACTAAAGTTTTTCTACCTGCTTTCTGGGCTGAGATGGGGATCAGCTGAATTTTGGACTCGGCTGGTAACAAAATGTTCCAAACACACCCCATGCACACCTCCACCGGGGAAGGTGCCAGAAACGAGTTCTGTTGGTAGTTTTTACACTACCCCGGTAGGCAGCTGAAAGGCACCACAAAACTTGTTGTACCTGCTTTCTGGGCTGAGATGGGGAACAGCTGAATTTTGGACTCGGCTGCTGACAAAATGTTCCAAACACACCCCATGCACAGCTCCACCGGCAAAGGTGCCAGAAACGAGTTCTGTTGGTAGTTTTTACACTACCCCGGTAGGCAGCTGAAAGGCACCACAAAAGTTGTTCTACCTGCTTTCTGGGCTGAGATGGGGAACAGCTGAATTTTGGACTCGGCTGGTGAAAAAATGTTCCGAACACACCCCATGCACACCTCCACCGGGGAAGGTGCCAGAAACGAGTTCTGTTGGTAGTTTTTACACTACCCCGGTAGGCAGCTGAAAGGCACCACAAAACTTGTTGTACCTGCTTTCTGGGCTGAGATGGGGATCAACTGAAGTTTGGACTCGGCTGGTGACAAAATGTTCCAAACACACCCCATGCACAACTCCACCGGGGAAGGTGCGAGAAAGGAGTTCTGTTGGTAGTTTTTACACTACCCCGGTAGGCAGCTGAAAGGCACCACAAAAGTTTTTCTACCTGCTTTATGGGCTTAGATGGAGAATCGCTGAATTTTGGACTCGGCTGGTGAAAAAATGTTCCAAACACACCCCATGCACAACTCCACCGGGAAAGGTGCCAGAAACGAGTTCTGTTGGTAGTTTTTACACTACCCCGGTAGGCAGCTGAAAGGCACCACAAAACTTGTTGTACCTGCTTTCTGGGCTGAGATGGAGAATCGCTGAATTTTGGACTCGGCTGGTGACAAAATGTTCCAAACACACCCCATGCACAACTCCACCGGGGAAGGGACCAGAAACGAGTTCTGTTGGTAGTTTTTACACTACCCCGGTAGGCAGCTGAAAGGCACCACTAAAGTTTTTCTACCTGCTTTCTGGGCTGAGATGGGGATCAGCTGAATTTTGGACTCGGCTGGTGACAAAATGTTCCAAACACACCCCATGCACAGCTCCACCGGCAAAGGTGCCAGAAACGAGTTCTGTTGGTAGTTTTTACACTACCCCGGTAGGCAGCTGAAAGGCACCACAAAACTTGTTCTACCTGCTTTCTGGGCTGAGATGGGGAAGAGCTGAATTTTGGACTCGGCTGGTGACAAAATGTTCCAAACACACCCCATGCACACCTCCACCGGGGAAGGTGCCAGAAACGAGTTCTTTTGGTAGTTTTTACACTACCCCGGTAGGCAGCTGAAAGGCACCACAAAACTTGTTGTACCTGCTTTCTGGGCTGAGATGGGGAACGGCTGAATTTTGGACTCGGCTGGTGACAAAATGTTCCAAACACACCCCATGCACACCTCCACCGGGGAAGGTGCCAGAAACGAGTTCTGTTGGTAGTTTTTACACTACCCCGGTAGGCAGCTGAAAGGCACCACAAAACTTGTTGTACCTGCTTTCTGGGCTGAGATGGGGATCAGCTGAATTTTGGACTCGGCTGCTGACAAAATGTTCCAAACACACCCCATGCACAACTCCACCGGGGAAGGTGCGAGAAAGGAGTTCTGTTGGTAGTTTTTACAGTACCCCGGTAGGCAGCTGAAAGGCACCACAAAACTTGTTCTACCTGCTTTCTGGGCTGAGAAGGAGAATCGCTGAATTTTGGACTCGGCTGGTGACAAAATGTTCCAAACACACCCCATGCACACCTCCACCGGGGAAGGTGCCAGAAACGAGTTCTGTTGGTAGTTTTTACACTACCCCGGTAGGCAGCTGAAAGGCACCACAAAAGTTTTGCTACCTGCTTTCTGGGCTGAGATGGGGAACAGCTGAGTTTTGGACTCGGCTGGTGACAAAATGTTCCAAACACACCCCATGCACACCTCCACCGGGGAAGGTGCCAGAAATGAGTTCTGTTGGTAGTTTTTACACTACCCCGGTAGGCAGCTGAAAGGCACCACAAAACTTGTTCTACCTGCTTTCTGGGCTGAGATGGGGATCAGCTGAAGTTTGGACTCGGCTGCTGACAAAATGTTCCAAACACACCCCATGCACACCTTCACCGGGGAAGGTGCCAGAAACGAGATCTGTTGGTAGTTTTTACACTACCCCGGTAGGCAGCTGAAAGGCACCACAAAACTTGTTCTACCTGCTTTCTGGGCTTAGATGGGGAATCGCTGAATTTTGGACTCGGCTGGTAACAAAATGTTCCAAACACACCCCATGCACAGCTCCACCAGGGAAGGTGCCAGAAACGAGTTCTGTTGGTAGTTTTTACACTACCCCGGTAGGCAGCTGAAAGGCACCACAAAACTTGTTGTACCTGCTTTCTGGGCTGAGATGGAGAATCGCTGAATTTTGGACTCGGCTGGTGACAAAATGTTCCAAACACACCCCATGCACAACTCCACCGGGGAAGGGACCAGAAACGAGTTCTGTTGGTAGTTTTTACACTACCCCAGTAGGCAGCTGAAAGGCACCACAAAACTTGTTGTACCTGCTTTCTGGGCTGAGATGGGGAACAGCTGAATTTTGGACTCGGCTGGTGACAAAATGTTCCAAACACACCCCATGCACAGCTCCACCGGCAAAGGTGCCAGAAACGAGTTCTGTTGGTAGTTTTTACACTACCCCGGTAGGCAGCTGAAAGGCACCACAAAACTTGTTCTACCTGCTTTCTGGGCTGAGATGGGGAATCGCTGAATTTTGGACTCGGCTGCTGACAAAATGTTCCAAACACACCCCATGCACAACTCCACCGGGGAAGGTGCCAGAAACGAGTTCTGTTGGTAGTTTTTACACTACCCCGGTAGGCAGCTGAAAGGCACCACAAAACTTGTTGTACCTGCTTTCTGGGCTGAGATGGGGAACGGCTGAATTTTGGACTCGGCTGGTGACAAAATGTTCCAAACACACCCCATGCACACCTCCACCGGGGAAGGTGCCAGAAACGAGTTCTCTTGGTAGTTTTTACACTACCCCGGTAGGCAGCTGAAAGGCACCACAAAACTTGTTGTACCTGCTTTCTGGGCTGAGATGGGGAATCGCTGAAGTTTGGACTCGGCTGGTGACAAAATGTTCCAAACACACCCCATGCACAACTCCACCGAGGAAGGGGCCAGAAATGAGTTCTGTTGGTAGTTTTTACACTACCCCGGTAGGCAGCTGAAAGGCACCACAAAAGTTTTTCTACCTGCTTTCTGGGCTTAGATGGGGAATCGCTGAATTTTGGACTCGGCTGGTAACAAAATGTTCCAAACACACCCCATGCACAGCTCCACCGGGGAAGGTGCCAGAAACGAGTTCTGTTGGTAGTTTTTACACTACCCCGGTAGGCAGCTGAAAGGCACCACAAAACTTGTTGTACCTGCTTTCTGGGCTAGAGATGGAGAATCGCTGAATTTTGGACTCGGCTGGTGACAAAATGTTCCAAACACACCCCATGCACAACTCCACCGGGGAAGGGACCAGAAACGAGTTCTGTTGGTAGTTTTTACACTACCCCGGTAGGCAGCTGAAAGGCACCACTAAAGTTTTTCTACCTGCTTTCTGGGCTGAGATGGGGATCAGCTGAATTTTGGACTCGGCTGGTAACAAAATGTTCCAAACACACCCCATGCACACCTCCACCGGGGAAGGTGCCAGAAACGAGTTCTGTTGGTAGTTTTTACACTACCCCGGTAGGCAGCTGAAAGGCACCACAAAACTTGTTGTACCTGCTTTCTGGGCTGAGATGGGGAACAGCTGAATTTTGGACTCGGCTGCTGACAAAATGTTCCAAACACACCCCATGCACAGCTCCACCGGCAAAGGTGCCAGAAACGAGTTCTGTTGGTAGTTTTTACACTACCCCGGTAGGCAGCTGAAAGGCACCACAAAACTTGTTCTACCTGCTTTCTGGGCTGAGATGGGGAACAGCTGAATTTTGGACTCGGCTGGTGACAAAATGTTCCAAACACACCCCATGCACACCTCCACCGGAGAAGGTGCCAGAAACGAGTTCTGTTGGTAGTTTTTACACTACCCCGGTAGGCAGCTGAAAGGCACCACAAAACTTGTTGTACCTGCTTTCTGGGCTGAGATGGGGATCAACTGAAGTTTGGACTCGGCTGGTGACAAAATGTTCCAAACACACCCCATGCACAACTCCACCGGGGAAGGTGCGAGAAAGGAGTTCTGTTGGTAGTTTTTACACTACCCCGGTAGGCAGCTGAAAGGCACCACAAAAGTTTTTCTACCTGCTTTATGGGCTTAGATGGAGAATCGCTGAATTTTGGACTCGGCTGGTGAAAAAATGTTCCAAACACACCCCATGCACAACTCCACCGGGAAAGGTGCCAGAAACGAGTTCTGTTGGTAGTTTTTACACTACCCCGGTAGGCAGCTGAAAGGCACCACAAAACTTGTTGTACCTGCTTTCTGGGCTGAGATGGAGAATCGCTGAATTTTGGACTCGGCTGGTGACAAAATGTTCCAAACACACCCCATGCACAACTCCACCGGGGAAGGGACCAGAAACGAGTTCTGTTGGTAGTTTTTACACTACCCCGGTAGGCAGCTGAAAGGCACCACTAAAGTTTTTCTACCTGCTTTCTGGGCTGAGATGGGGATCAGCTGAATTTTGGACTCGGCTGGTGACAAAATGTTCCAAACACACCCCATGCACACCTCCACCGGGGAAGGTGCCAGAAACGAGATCTGTTGGTAGTTTTTACACTACCCCAGTAGGCAGCTGAAAGGCACCACAAAACTTGTTGTACCTGCTTTCTGGGCTGAGATGGGGAACAGCTGAATTTTGGACTCGGCTGCTGACAAAATGTTCCAAACACACCCCATGCACAGCTCCACCGGCAAAGGTGCCAGAAACGAGTTCTGTTGGTAGTTTTTACACTACCCCGGTAGGCAGCTGAAAGGCACCACAAAACTTGTTCTACCTGCTTTCTGGGCTGAGATGGGGAAGAGCTGAATTTTGGACTCGGCTGGTGACAAAATGTTCCAAACACACCCCATGCACAACTCCACCGGGGAAGGTGCCAGAAACGAGTTCTGTTGGTAGTTTTTACACTACCCCGGTAGGCAGCTGAAAGGCACCACAAAACTTGTTGTACCTGCTTTCTGGGCTGAGATGGGGAACGGCTGAATTTTGGACTCGGCTGGTGACAAAATGTTCCAAACACACCCCATGCACAACTCCACCGGGGAAGGTGCCAGAAACGAGTTCTGTTGGTAGTTTTTACACTACCCCGGTAGGCAGCTGAAAGGCACCAGAAAAGTTTTTCTACCTGCTTTATGGGCTTAGATGGAGAATCGCTGAATTTTGGACTCGGCTGGTGACAAAATGTTCCAAACACACCCCATGCACAACTCCACCGGGAAAGGTGCCAGAAACGAGTTCTGTTGGTAGTTTTTACACTACCCTGGTAGGCAGCTGAAAGGCACCACAAAACTTGTTCTACCTGCTTTCTGGGCTGAGATGGGGAACGGCTGAATTTTGGACTCGGCTGGTAACAAAATGTTCCAAACACACCCCATGCACAGCTCCACCGGGGAAGGTGCCAGAAACGAGTTCTGTTGGTAGTTTTTACACTACCCCGGTAGGCAGCTGAAAGGCACCACAAAACTTGTTGTACCTGCTTTCTGGGCTGAGATGGGGAACAGCTGAATTTTGGACTCGGCTGGTGACAAAATGTTCCAAACACACCCCATGCACAACTCCACCGGGGAAGGTGCCAGAAACGAGTTCTGTTGGTAGTTTTTACAGTACCCTGGTAGGCAGCTGAAAGGCACCACAAAAGTTTTTCTACCTGCTTTCTGGGCTGAGATGGAGAATCGCTGAATTTTGGACTCGGCTGGTGAAAAAATGTTCCAAACACACCCCATGCACAACTCCACCGGGGAAGGTGCCAGAAACGAGTTCTGTTGGTAGTTTTTACAGTACCCCGGTAGGCAGCTGAAAGGCACCACAAAACTTGTTCTACCTGCTTTCTGGGCTGAGATGGGGAACAGCTGAGTTTTGGACTCGGCTGCTGACAAAATGTTCCAAACACACCCCATGCACAACTCCACCGAGGAAGGGGCCAGAAACGAGTTCTGTTGGTAGTTTTTACACTACCCCGGTAGGCAGCTGAAAGGCACCACAAAACTTGTTCTACCTGCTTTCTGGGCTGAGATGGGGAATCGCTGAATTTTGGACTCGGCTGCTGACAAAATGTTCCAAACACACCCCATGCACTACTCCTCCGGGGAAGGTGCCAGAAACGAGTTCTGTTGGTAGTTTTTACACTACCCCGGTAGGCAGCTGAAAGGCACCACAAAACTTGTTGTACCTGCTCTCTGGGCTGAGATGGGGAACGGCTGAATTTTGGACTCGGCTGGTGACAAAATGTTCCAAACACACCCCATGCACAACTCCTCCGGGGAAGGTGCCAGAAACGAGTTCTGTTGGTAGTTTTTACACTACCCCGGTAGGCAGCTGAAAGGCACCACAAAACTTGTTCTACCTGCTTTCTGGGCTGAGATGGGGAACGGCTGAATTTTGGACTCGGCTGGTAACAAAATGTTCCAAACACACCCCATGCACAACTCCACCGGGAAAGGTGCCAGAAACGAGTTCTGTTGGTAGTTTTTACACTACCCCGGTAGGCAGCTGAAAGGCACCACAAAACTTGTTCTACCTGCTTTCTGGGCTGAGATGGGGAACGGCTGAATTTTGGACTCGGCTGGTGACAAAATGTTCCAAACACACCCCATGCACACCTCCACCGGGGAAGGTGCCAGAAACGAGTTCTGTTGGTAGTTTTTACACTACCCCGGTAGGCAGCTGAAAGGCACCACAAAAGTTTTTCTACCTGCTTTCTGGGCTGAGATGGGGAACAGCTGAATTTTGGACTCGGCTGCTGACAAAATGTTCCAAACACACCCCATGCACAACTCCACCGGGGAAGGTGCCAGAAACGAGTTCTGTTGGTAGTTTTTACAGTACCCTGGTAGGCAGCTGAAAGGCACCACAAAACTTGTTCTACCTGCTTTCTGGGCTGAGATGGAGAATCGCTGAATTTTGGACTCGGCTGCTGACAAAATGTTCCAAACACACCCCATGCACAACTCCACCGGGGAAGGTGCCAGAAACGAGTTCTGTTGGTAGTTTTTACACTACCCCGGTAGGCAGCTGAAAGGCACCACAAAACTTGTTGTACCTGCTTTCTGGGCTGAGATGGGGAACGGCAGAGTTTTGGACTCGGCTGGTGACAAAATGTTCCAAACACACCCCATGCACACCTCCACCGGGGAAGGTGCCAGAAACGAGTTCTGTTGGTAGTTTTTACACTACCCCAGTAGGCAGCTGAAAGGCAACACAAAACTTGTTCTACCTGCTTTCTGGGCTGAGATGGGGAATCGCTGAATTTTGGACTCGGCTGGTGACAAAATGTTCCAAACACACCCCATGCACAACTCCTCCGGGGAAGGTGCCAGAAACGAGTTCTGTTGGTAGTTTTTACAGTACCCCGGTAGGCAGCTGAAAGGCACCACAAAACTTGTTCTACCTGCTTTCTGGGCTGAGAGGAGAATCGCTGAATTTTGGACTCGGCTGGTGAAAAAATGTTCCAAACACACCCCATGCACAACTCCACCGGGAAAGGTGCCAGAAACGAGTTCTGTTGGTAGTTTTTACAGTACCCCGGTAGGCAGCTGAAAGGCACCACAAAAGTTTTTCTACCTGCTTTATGGGCTTAGATGGAGAATCGCTGAATTTTGGACTCGGCTGGTGAAAAAATGTTCCAAACACACCCCATGCACAACTCCACCGGGAAAGGTGCCAGAAATGAGTTCTGTTGGTAGTTTTTACACTACCCCGGTAGGCAGCTGAAAGGCACCACAAAACTTGTTCTACCTGCTTTCTGGGCTGAGATGGGGAACGGCTGAATTTTGGACTCGGCTGGTAACAAAATGTTCCAAACACACCCCATGCACAGCTCCACCGGGGAAGGTGCCAGAAACGAGTTCTGTTGGTAGTTTTTACAGTACCCCGGTAGGCAGCTGAAAGGCACCACAAAAGTTTTTCTACCTGCTTTCTGGGCTGAGATGGGGAACAGCTGAATTTTGGACTCGGCTGCTGACAAAATGTTCCAAACACACCCCATGCACAACTCCACCGGGGAAGGTGCCAGAAACGAGTTCTGTTGGTAGTTTTTACAGTACCCTGGTAGGCAGCTGAAAGGCACCACAAAACTTGTTGTACCTGCTTTCTGGGCTGAGATGGAGAATCGCTGAATTTTGGACTCGGCTGCTGACAAAATGTTCCAAACACACCCCATGCACAACTCCACCGGGGAAGGTGCCAGAAACGAGTTCTGTTGGTAGTTTTTACACTACCCCGGTAGGCAGCTGAAAGGCACCACAAAACTTGTTGTACCTGCTTTCTGGGCTGAGATGGGGAACGGCTGAATTTTGGACTCGGCTGGTGACAAAATGTTCCAAACACACCCCATGCACACCTCCACCGGGGAAGGTGCCAGAAACGAGTTCTGTTGGTAGTTTTTACACTACCCCGGTAGGCAGCTGAAAGGCACCACAAAACTTGTTCTACCTGCTTTCTGGGCTGAGATGGGGAATCGCTGAATTTTGGACTCGGCTGGTGACAAAATGTTCCAAACACACCCCATGCACAACTCCTCCGGGGAAGGTGCCAGAAACGAGTTCTGTTGGTAGTTTTTACACTACCCCGGTAGGCAGCTGAAAGGCACCACAAAACTTGTTCTACCTGCTTTCTGGGCTGAGAGGAGAATCGCTGAATTTTGGACTCGGCTGGTGAAAAAATGTTCCAAACACACCCCATGCACAACTCCACCGGGAAAGGTGCCAGAAACGAGTTCTGTTGGTAGTTTTTACAGTACCCCGGTAGGCAGCTGAAAGGCACCACAAAAGTTTTTCTACCTGCTTTATGGGCTTAGATGGAGAATCGCTGAATTTTGGACTCGGCTGGTGAAAAAATGTTCCAAACACACCCCATGCACAACTCCACCGGGAAAGGTGCCAGAAATGAGTTCTGTTGGTAGTTTTTACACTACCCCGGTAGGCAGCTGAAAGGCACCACAAAACTTGTTCTACCTGCTTTCTGGGCTGAGATGGGGAACGGCTGAATTTTGGACTCGGCTGGTAACAAAATGTTCCAAACACACCCCATGCACAGCTCCACCGGGGAAGGTGCCAGAAACGAGTTCTGTTGGTAGTTTTTACAGTACCCCGGTAGGCAGCTGAAAGGCACCACAAAAGTTTTTCTACCTGCTTTCTGGGCTGAGACGGGGAACAGCTGAATTTTGGACTCGGCTGCTGACAAAATGTTCCAAACACACCCCATGCACAACTCCACCGGGGAAGGTGCCAGAAACGAGTTCTGTTGGTAGTTTTTACAGTACCCTGGTAGGCAGCTGAAAGGCACCACAAAACTTGTTCTACCTGCTTTCTGGGCTGAGATGGAGAATCGCTGAATTTTGGACTCGGCTGCTGACAAAATGTTCCAAACACACCCCATGCACAACTCCACCGGGGAAGGTGCCAGAAACGAGTTCTGTTGGTAGTTTTTACACTACCCCGGTAGGCAGCTGAAAGGCACCACAAAACTTGTTGTACCTGCTTTCTGGGCTGAGATGGGGAACGGCTGAATTTTGGACTCGGCTGGTGACAAAATGTTCCAAACACACCCCATGCACACCTCCACCGGGGAAGGTGCCAGAAACGAGTTCTGTTGGTAGTTTTTACACTACCCCGGTAGGCAGCTGAAAGGCACCACAAAACTTGTTCTACCTGCTTTCTGGGCTGAGATGGGGAATCGCTGAATTTTGGACTCGGCTGGTGACAAAATGTTCCAAACACACCCCATGCACAACTCCTCCGGGGAAGGTGCCAGAAACGAGTTCTGTTGGTAGTTTTTACAGTACCCCGGTAGGCAGCTGAAAGGCACCACAAAACTTGTTCTACCTGCTTTCTGGGCTGAGATGGGGAATAGCTGAATTTTGGACTCGGCTGGTGACAAAATGTTCCAAACACACCCCATGCACAACTCCTCCGGGGAAGGTGCCAGAAACGAGTTCTGTTGGTAGTTTTTACACTACCCCGGTAGGCAGCTGAAAGGCACCACAAAACTTGTTCTACCTGCTTTCTGGGCTGAGATGGAGAATCGCTGAATTTTGGACTCGGCTGGTGACAAAATGTTCCAAACACACCCCATGCACAACTCCACCGGGGAAGGTGCCAGAAACGAGTTCTGTTGGTAGTTTTTACACTACCCCGGTAGGCAGCTGAAAGGCACCACAAAACTTGTTCTACCTGCTTTCTGGGCTGAGATGGGGAACAGCTGAATTTTGGACTGGACTGGTGACAAAATGTTCCAAACACACCCCATGCACAACTCCACCGGGGAAGGTGCCAGAAACGAGTTCTGTTGGTAGTTTTTACAGTACCCCGGTAGGCATCTGAAAGGCACCACAAAACTTGTTGTACCTGCTTTCTGGGCTGAGATGAGGAACGGCTGAATTTTGGACTCGGCTGGTGACAAAATGTTCCAAACACACCCCATGCACAACTCCTCCGGGGAAGGTGCGAGAAAGGAGTTCTGTTGGTAGTTTTTACACTACCCCGGTAGGCAGCTGAAAGGCACCACAAAAGTCTGGCTACCTGCTTTCTGGGCTGAGATGGGGAACAGCTGAGTTTTGGACTCGGCTGGTGACAAAATGTTCCAAACACACCCCATGCACAACTCCACCGGGAAAGGTGCCAGAAACGAGTTCTGTTGGTAGTTTTTACACTACCCCGGTAGGCAGCTGAAAGGCATTACAAAACTTGTTCTACCTGCTTTCTGGGCTGAGATGGGGAATCGCTGAATTTTGGACACGGCTGCTGACAAAATGTTCCAAACACACCCCATGCACAACTCCACCGGGGAAGGTGCCAGAAACGAGTTCTGTTGGTAGTTTTTACACTACCCCAGTAGGCAGCTGAAAGGCACCACAAAACTTGTTCTACCTGCTTTCTGGGCTGAGATGGGGAACAGCTGAATTTTGGACTCGGCTGGTAACAAAATGTTCCAAACACACCCCATGCACAACTCCACCGGGGAAGGTGCGAGAAAGGAGTTCTGTTGGTAGTTTTTACAGTACCCTGGTAGGCAAGAGAAAGGCACCACAAAACTTGTTGTACCTGCTTTCTGGGCTGAGATGGAGAATCGCTGAATTTTGGACTCGGCTGGTGAAAAAATGTTCCAAACACACCCCATGCACACCTCCACCGGGGAAGGTGCCAGAAACGAGTTCTGTTGGTAGTTTTTACACTACCCCGGTAGGCAGCTGAAAGGCACCACAAAACTTGTTCTACCTGCTTTCTGGGCTGAGATGGGGAACAGCTGAATTTTGGACTCGGCTGGTGACAAAATGTTCCAAACACACCCCATGCACACCTCCACCGGGGAAGGTGCCAGAAACGAGTTCTGTTGGTAGTTTTTACACTACCCCGGTAGGCAGCTGAAAGGCACCACAAAACTTGTTCTACCTGCTTTCTGGGCTGAGATGGGGATCAGCTGAATTTTGGACTCGGCTGCTGACAAAATGTTCCAAACACACCCCATGCACAACTCCACCGGGGAAGGTGCCAGAAAGGAGTTCTGTTGGTAGTTTTTACACTACCCCAGTAGGCAGCTGAAAGGCACCACAAAAGTTTTTCTACCTGCTTTCTGGGCTGAGATGGGGAACAGCTGAATTTTGGACTCGGCTGGTGACAAAATGTTCCAAACACACCCCATGCACAGCTCCACCGGCAAAGGTGCCAGAAACGAGTTCTGTTGGTAGTTTTTACACTACCCCGGTAGGCAGCTGAAAGGCACCACAAAAGTTTTTCTACCTGCTTTCTGGGCTGAGATGGGGAACAGCTGAATTTTGGACTCGGCTGCTGACAAAATGTTCCAAACACACCCCATGCACAACTCCACCGAGGAAGGTGCCAGAAACGAGTTCTGTTGGTAGTTTTTACACTACCCCGGTAGGCAGCTGAAAGGCACCACAAAACTTGTTGTACCTGCTTTCTGGGCTGAGATGGGGAATCGCTGAATTTTGGACTCGGCTGGTGACAAAATGTTCCAAACACACCCCATGCACAACTCCACCGGGGAAGGTGCCAGAAACGAGTTCTGTTGGTAGTTTTTACACTACCCCGGTAGGCAGCTGAAAGGCACCACAAAACTTGTTGTACCTGCTTTCTGGGCTGAGATGGAGAATCGCTGAATTTTGGACTCGGCTGGTGACAAAATGTTCCAAACACACCCCATGCACACCTCCACCGGGGAAGGTGCCAGAAACGAGTTCTGTTGGTAGTTTTTACACTACCCCGGTAGGCAGCTGAAAGGCACCACAAAACTTGTTGTACCTGCTTTCTGGGCTGAGATGGGGATCAGCTGAATTTTGGACTCGGCTGCTGACAAAATGTTCCAAACACACCCCATGCACACCTTCACTGGCAAAGGTGCGAGAAAGGAGTTCTGTTGGTAGTTTTTACACTACCCCGGTAGGCAGCTGAAAGGCACCACAAAAGGTTTTCTACCTGCTTTATGGGCTTAGATGGGGAATCGCTGAATTTTGGACTCGGCTGGTAACAAAATGTTCCAAACACACCCCATGCACAGCTCCACCGGGGAAGGTGCCAGAAACGAGTTCTGTTGGTAGTTTTTACACTACCCCGGTAGGCAGCTGAAAGGCACCACAAAACTTGTTGTACCTGCTTTCTGGGCTGAGATGGAGAATCGCTGAATTTTGGACTCGGCTGGTGACAAAATGTTCCAAACACACCCCATGCACAACTCCACCGGGGAAGGGACCAGAAACGAGTTCTGTTGGTAGTTTTTACACTACCCCGGTAGGCAGCTGAAAGGCACCACTAAAGTTTTTCTACCTGCTTTCTGGGCTGAGATGGGGATCAGCTGAATTTTGGACTCGGCTGGTAACAAAATGTTCCAAACACACCCCATGCACACCTCCACCGGGGAAGGTGCCAGAAACGAGTTCTGTTGGTAGTTTTTACACTACCCCAGTAGGCAGCTGAAAGGCACCACAAAACTTGTTGTACCTGCTTTCTGGGCTGAGATGGGGAACAGCTGAATTTTGGACTCGGCTGGTGACAAAATGTTCCAAACACACCCCATGCACAGCTCCACCGGCAAAGGTGCCAGAAACGAGTTCTGTTGGTAGTTTTTACACTACCCCGGTAGGCAGCTGAAAGGCACCACAAAACTTGTTCTACCTGCTTTCTGGGCTGAGATGGGGAACAGCTGAATTTTGGACTCGGCTGGTGACAAAATGTTCCAAACACACCCCATGCACAACTCCACCGGGGAAGGTGCCAGAAACGAGTTCTGTTGGTAGTTTTTACACTACCCCGGTAGGCAGCTGAAAGGCACCACAAAACTTGTTGTACCTGCTTTCTGGGCTGAGATGGGGAACGGCTGAATTTTGGACTCGGCTGGTGACAAAATGTTCCAAACACACCCCATGCACACCTCCACCGGGGAAGGGGCCAGAAACGAGTTCTGTTGGTAGTTTTTACACTACCCCGGTAGGCAGCTGAAAGGCACCACAAAAGTTTTTCTACCTGCTTTCTGGGCTGAGATGGGGAACAGCTGAGTTTTGGACTCGGCTGCTGACAAAATGTTCCAAACACACCCCATGCACAACTCCACCGAGGAAGGGGCCAGAAACGAGTTCTGTTGGTAGTTTTTACACTACCCCGGTAGGCAGCTGAAAGGCACCACAAAACTTGTGGTACCTGCTTTCTGGGCTGAGATGGGGAATCGCTGAATTTTGGACTCGGCTGGTGACAAAATGTTCCAAACACACCCCATGCACAACTCCACCGGGGAAGGGGCCAGAAACGAGTTCTGTTGGTAGTTTTTACACTACCCCGGTAGGCAGCTGAAAGGCACCACAAAACTTGTTGTACCTGCTTTCTGGGCTGAGATGGGGAACAGCTGAATTTTGGACTCGGCTGCTGACAAAATGTTCCAAACACACCCCATGCACACCTCCACCGGGGAAGGTGCCAGAAACGAGTTCTGTTGGTAGTTTTTACACTACCCCGGTAGGCAGCTGAAAGGCACCACAAAAGTTTTTCTACCTGCTTTCTGGGCTGAGATGGGGAACAGCTGAATTTTGGACTCGGCTGGTGACAAAATGTTCCAAACACACCCCATGCACAACTCCACCGAGGAAGGTGCCAGAAACGAGTTCTGTTGGTAGTTTTTACACTACCCCGGTAGGCAGCTGAAAGGCACCACAAAACTTGTTGTACCTGCTTTCTGGGCTGAGATGGGGAATCGCTGAATTTTGGACTCGGCTGGTGACAAAATGTTCCAAACACACCCCATGCACAACTCCACCGAGGAAGGTGCCAGAAACGAGTTCTGTTGGTAGTTTTTACACTACCCCGGTAGGCAGCTGAAAGGCACCACAAAACTTGTTGTACCTGCTTTCTGGGCTGAGATGGAGAATCGCTGAATTTTGGACTCGGCTGGTGAAAAAATGTTCCAAACACACCCCATGCACACCTCCACCGGGGAAGGTGCCAGAAACGAGTTCTGTTGGTAGTTTTTACACTACCCCGGTAGGCAGCTGAAAGGCACCACAAAACTTGTTCTACCTGCTTTCTGGGCTGAGATGGGGATCAGCTGAAGTTTGGACTCGGCTGCTGACAAAATGTTCCAAACACACCCCATGCACACCTTCACTGGCAAAGGTGCGAGAAAGGAGTTCTGTTGGTAGTTTTTACACTACCCCGGTAGGCAGCTGAAAGGCACCACAAAAGTTTTTCTACCTGCTTTATGGGCTTAGATGGGGAATCGCTGAATTTTGGACTCGGCTGGTAACAAAATGTTCCAAACACACCCCATGCACAGCTCCACCGGGGAAGGTGCCAGAAACGAGTTCTGTTGGTAGTTTTTACACTACCCCGGTAGGCAGCTGAAAGGCACCACAAAACTTGTTGTACCTGCTTTCTGGGCTGAGATGGAGAATCGCTGAATTTTGGACTCGGCTGGTGACAAAATGTTCCAAACACACCCCATGCACAACTCCACCGGGGAAGGGACCAGAAACGAGTTCTGTTGGTAGTTTTTACACTACCCCGGTAGGCAGCTGAAAGGCACCACTAAAGTTTTTCTACCTGCTTTCTGGGCTGAGATGGGGATCAGCTGAATTTTGGACTCGGCTGGTAACAAAATGTTCCAAACACACCCCATGCACACCTCCACCGGGGAAGGTGCCAGAAACGAGTTCTGTTGGTAGTTTTTACACTACCCCAGTAGGCAGCTGAAAGGCACCACAAAACTTGTTGTACCTGCTTTCTGGGCTGAGATGGGGAACAGCTGAATTTTGGACTCGGCTGCTGACAAAATGTTCCAAACACACCCCATGCACAGCTCCACCGGCAAAGGTGCCAGAAACGAGTTCTGTTGGTAGTTTTTACACTACCCCGGTAGGCAGCTGAAAGGCACCACAAAACTTGTTCTACCTGCTTTCTGGGCTGAGATGGGGAACAGCTGAATTTTGGACTCGGCTGGTGACAAAATGTTCCAAACACACCCCATGCACAACTCCACCGGGGAAGGTGCCAGAAACGAGTTCTGTTGGTAGTTTTTACAGTACCCCGGTAGGCAGCTGAAAGGCACCACAAAACTTGTTGTACCTGCTTTCTGGGCTGAGATGGGGAACGGCTGAATTTTGGACTCGGCTGCTGACAAAATGTTCCAAAATCACCCCATGCACAACTCCACCGAGGAAGGGGTCAGAAACGAGTTCTGTTGGTAGTTTTTACACTACCCCGGTAGGCAGCTGAAAGGCACCACAAAACTTGTTGTACCTCCTTTCTGGGCTGAGATGGGGAATCGCTGAATTTTGGACTCGGCTGGTGACAAAATGTTCCAAACACACCCCATGCACAACTCCACCGAGGAAGGTGCCAGAAACGAGTTCTGTTGGTAGTTTTTACACTACCCCGGTAGGCAGCTGAAAGGCACCACAAAACTTTTTGTACCTGCTTTCTGGGCTGAGATGGGGAATCGCTGAATTTTGGACTCGGCTGGTAACAAAATGTTCCAAACACACCCCATGCACACCTCCACCGGGGAAGGTGCCAGAAACGAGTTCTGTTGGTAGTTTTTACACTACCCCGGTAGGCAGCTGAAAGGCACCACAAAAGTTTTTCTACCTGCTTTCTGGGCTGAGATGGGGATCAGCTGAATTTTGGACTCGGCTGGTGACAAAATGTTCCAAACACACCCCATGCACAACTCCACCGGGGAAGGTGCCAGAAACGAGTTCTGTTGGTAGTTTTTACAGTACCCCGGTAGGCAGCTGAAAGGCACCACAAAACTTGTTCTACCTGCTTTCTGGGCTGAGATGGGGAACGGCTGAATTTTGGACTCGGCTGCTGACAAAATGTTCCAAACACACCCCATGCACAACTCCACCGAGGAAGGTGCCAGAAACGAGTTCTGTTGGTAGTTTTTACACTACCCCGGTAGGCAGCTGAAAGGCACCACAAAACTTGTTCTACCTGCTTTCTGGGCTGAGATGGGGATCGCTGAATTTTGGACTCAGCTGGTGAAAAAATGTTCCAAACACACCCCATGCACACCTTCACTGGCAAAGGTGCCAGAAACGAGTTCTGTTGGTAGTTTTTACACTACCCCGGTAGGCAGCTGAAAGGCACCACAAAAGTTTTTCTACCTGCTTTCTGGGCTGAGATGGGCATCAGCTGAATTTTGGACTCGGCTGGTGACAAAATGTTCCAAACACACCCCATGCACAACTCCACCGGGGAAGGTGCCAGAAACGAGTTCTGTTGGTAGTTTTTACAGTACCCCGGTAGGCAGCTGAAAGGCACCACAAAAGTTTTTCTACCTGCTTTATGGGCTTAGATGGGGAATCGCTGAATTTTGGACTCGGCTGGTAACAAAATGTTCCAAACACACCCCATGCACAGCTCCACCGGGGAAGGTGCCAGAAACGAGTTCTGTTGGTAGTTTTTACACTACCCCGGTAGGCAGCTGAAAGGCACCACAAAACTTGTTGTACCTGCTTTCTGGGCTGAGATGGGGAACAGCTGAATTTTGGACTCGGCTGGTGACAAAATGTTCCAAACACACCCCATGCACAACTCCACCGGGGAAGGGGCCAGAAACGAGTTCTGTTGGTAGTTTTTACACTACCCCGGTAGGCAGCTGAAAGGCACCACAAAAGTTTTTCTACCTGCTTTCTGGGCTGAGATGGGGATCAGCTGAATTTTGGACTCGGCTGGTAACAAAATGTTCCAAACACACCCCATGCACAACTCCACCGGGGAAGGGGCCAGAAACGAGTTCTGTTGGTAGTTTTTACACTACCCCGGTAGGCAGCTGAAAGGCACCACAAAACTTGTTGTACCTGCTTTCTGGGCTGAGATGGGGAACAGCTGAATTTTGGACTCGGCTAGTGACAAAATGTTCCAAACACACCCCATGCACAACTCCACCGGGGAAGGGGCCAGAAACGAGTTCTGTTGGTAGTTTTTACACTACCCCGGTAGGCAGCTGAAAGGCACCACAAAAGTTTTTCTACCTGTTTTCTGGGCTGAGATGGGGATCAGCTGAATTTTGGACTCGGCTGGTAACAAAATGTTCCAAACACACCCCATGCACACCTCCACCGGGGAAGGTGCCAGAAACGAGTTCTGTTGGTAGTTTTTACACTACCCCAGTAGGCAGCTGAAAGGCACCACAAAACTTGTTGTACCTGCTTTCTGGGCTGAGATGGGGAACAGCTGAATTTTGGACTCGGCTGGTGACAAAATGTTCCAAACACACCCCATGCACAGCTCCACCGGCAAAGGTGCCAGAAACGAGTTCTGTTGGTAGTTTTTACACTACCCCGGTAGGCAGCTGAAAGGCACCACAAAACTTGTTGTACCTGCTTTCTGGGCTGAGATGGGGAACAGCTGAATTTTGGACTCGGCTGGTGACAAAATGTTCCAAACACACCCCATGCACAACTCCACCGAGGAAGGTGCCAGAAACGAGTTCTGTTGGTAGTTTTTACAGTACCCCGGTAGGCAGCTGAAAGGCACCACAAAACTTGTTGTACCTGCTTTCTGGGCTGAGATGGGGAACAGCTGAGTTTTGGACTCGGCTGGTGACAAAATGTTCCAAACACACCCCATGCACACCTCCACCGGGGAAGGGGCCAGAAACGAGTTCTGTTGGTAGTTTTTACACTACCCCGGTAGGCAGCTGAAAGGCACCACAAAACTTGTTCTACCTGCTTTCTGGGCTGAGATGGGGAATCGCTGAATTTTGGACTCGGCTGGTGACAAAATGTTCCAAACACACCCCATGCACACCTTCACTGGCAAAGGTGCCAGAAACGAGTTCTGTTGGTAGTTTTTACACTACCCCGGTAGGCAGCTGAAAGGCACCACAAAAGTTTTTCTACCTGCTTTATGGGCTTAGATGGGGAATCGCTGAATTTTGGACTCGGCTGGTAACAAAATGTTCCAAACACACCCCATGCACAACTCCACCGGGAAAGGTGCCAGAAACGAGTTCTGTTGGTAGTTTTTACACTACCCCGGTAGGCAGCTGAAAGGCACCACAAAACTTGTTGTACCTGCTTTCTGGGCTGAGATGGGGAACAGCTGAATTTTGGACTCGGCTGGTGACAAAATGTTCCAAACACACCCCATGCACACCTTCACTGGCAAAGGTGCCAGAAACGAGTTCTGTTGGTAGTTTTTACAGTACCCCGGTAGGCAGCTGAAAGGCACCACAAAACTTGTTGTACCTGCTTTCTGGGCTGAGATGGGCATCAGCTGAATTTTGGACTCGGCTGCTGACAAAATGTTCCAAACACACCCCATGCACACCTTCACTGGCAAAGGTGCCAGAAACGAGTTCTGTTGGTAGTTTTTACACTACCCCAGTAGGCAGCTGAAAGGCACCACAAAACTTGTTGTACCTGCTTTCTGGGCTGAGATGGGGAACAGCTGAATTTTGGACTCGGCTGGTGACAAAATGTTCCAAACACACCCCATGCACAGCTCCACCGGGGAAGGTGCCAGAAACGAGTTCTGTTGGTAGTTTTTACACTACCCCGGTAGGCAGCTGAAAGGCACCACAAAACTTGTTGTACCTGCTTTCTGGGCTGAGATGGGGAACAGCTGAGTTTTGGACTCGGCTGCTGACAAAATGTTCCAAACACACCCCATGCACACCTTCACTGGCAAAGGTGCGAGAAAGGAGTTCTGTTGGTAGTTTTTACACTACCCCGGTAGGCAGCTGAAAGGCACCACAAAAGTTTTTCTACCTGCTTTATGGGCTTAGATGGGGAATCGCTGAATTTTGGACTCGGCTGGTGAAAAAATGTTCCAAACACACCCCATGCACACCTCCACCGGGGAAGGTGCCAGAAACGAGTTCTGTTGGTAGTTTTTACACTACCCCGGTAGGCAGCTGAAAGGCACCACAAAACTTGTTGTACCTGCTTTCTGGGCTGAGATGGGGAACGGCTGAATTTTGGACTCGGCTGGTGACAAAATGTTCCAAACACACCCCATGCACACCTCCACCGGGGAAGGTGCCAGAAACGAGTTCTGTTGGTAGTTTTTACACTACCCCGGTAGGCAGCTGAAAGGCACCACAAAAGTTTTTCTACCTGCTTTCTGGGCTGAGATGGGGATCAGCTGAATTTTGGACTCGGCTGGTAACAAAATGTTCCAAACACACCCCATGCACAACTCCACCGGGGAAGGGGCCAGAAACGAGTTCTGTTGGTAGTTTTTACACTACCCCGGTAGGCAGCTGAAAGGCACCACAAAACTTGTTGTACCTGCTTTCTGGGCTGAGATGGGGAACAGCTGAATTTTGGACTCGGCTGGTGACAAAATGTTCCAAACACACCCCATGCACAACTCCACCGGGGAAGGGGCCAGAAACGAGTTCTGTTGGTAGTTTTTACACTACCCCGGTAGGCAGCTGAAAGGCACCACAAAAGTTTTTCTACCTGCTTTCTGGGCTGAGATGGGGATCAGCTGAATTTTGGACTCGGCTGGTAACAAAATGTTCCAAACACACCCCATGCACACCTCCACCGGGGAAGGTGCCAGAAACGAGTTCTGTTGGTAGTTTTTACACTACCCCAGTAGGCAGCTGAAAGGCACCACAAAACTTGTTCTACCTGCTTTCTGGGCTGAGATGGGGAATCGCTGAATTTTGGACTCGGCTGCTGACAAAATGTTCCAAACACACCCCATGCACAACTCCACCGGGGAAGGTGCCAGAAACGAGTTCTGTTGGTAGTTTTTACAGTACCCCGGTAGGCAGCTGAAAGGCACCACAAAACTTGTTGTACCTGCTTTCTGGGCTGAGATGGGGAACAGCTGAATTTTGGACTCGGCTGGTGACAAAATGTTCCAAACACACCCCATGCACACCTCCACCGGGGAAGGTGCCAGAAACGAGTTCTGTTGGTAGTTTTTACACTACCCCGGTAGGCAGCTGAAAGGCACCACAAAACTTGTTGTACCTGCTTTCTGGGCTGAGATGGGGAATCGCTGAATTTTGGACTCGGCTGGTGACAAAATGTTCCAAACACACCCCATGCACACCTTCACTGGCAAAGGTGCCAGAAACGAGTTCTGTTGGTAGTTTTTACACTACCCCGGTAGGCAGCTGAAAGGCACCACAAAACTTGTTGTACCTGCTTTCTGGGCTGAGATGGGGAACGGCTGAATTTTGGACTCGGCTGGTGACAAAATGTTCCAAACACACCCCATGCACACCTCCACCGGGGAAGGTGCCAGAAACGAGTTCTGTTGGTAGTTTTTACACTACCCCGGTAGGCAGCTGAAAGGCACCACAAAAGTTTTTCTACCTGCTTTCTGGGCTGAGATGGGGATCAGCTGAATTTTGGACTCGGCTGCTGACAAAATGTTCCAAACACAACCCATGCACAACTCCACCGGGGAAGGTGCCAGAAACGAGTTCTGTTGGTAGTTTTTACAGTACCCCGGTAGGCAGCTGAAAGGCACCACAAAACTTGTTCTACCTGCTTTCTGGGCTGAGATGGGGAATCGCTGAATTTTGGACTCGGCTGGTGACAAAATGTTCCAAACACACCCCATGCACAACTCCACCGAGGAAGGTGCCAGAAACGAGTTCTGTTGGTAGTTTTTACACTACCCCGGTAGGCAGCTGAAAGGCACCACAAAAGTTTTTCTACCTGCTTTCTGGGCTGAGATGGGGAACGGCTGAATTTTGGACTCGGCTGCTGACAAAATGTTCCAAACACACCCCATGCACACCTCCACCGGGGAAGGTGCCAGAAACGAGTTCTGTTGGTAGTTTTTACACTACCCCGGTAGGCAGCTGAAAGGCACCACAAAAGTTTTTCTACCTGCTTTCTGGGCTGAGATGGGGATCAGCTGAATTTTGGACTCGGCTGGTGACAAAATGTTCCAAACACACCCCATGCACAACTCCACCGGGGAAGGTGCCAGAAACGAGTTCTGTTGGTAGTTTTTACACTACCCCGGTAGGCAGCTGAAAGGCACCACAAAACTTGTTCTACCTGCTTTCTGGGCTGAGATGGGGAACAGCTGAATTTTGGACTCGGCTGGTGACAAAATGTTCCAAACACACCCCATGCACAACTCCACCGGGGAAGGTGCCAGAAACGAGTTCTGTTGGTAGTTTTTACACTACCCCGGTAGGCAGCTGAAAGGCACCACAAAACTTGTTCTACCTGCTTTCTGGGCTGAGATGGGGAACGGCTGAATTTTGGACTCAGCTGGTGACAAAATGTTCCAAACACACCCCATGCACAACTCCACCGAGGAAGGTGCCAGAAACGAGTTCTGTTGGTAGTTTTTACACTACCCCGGTAGGCAGCTGAAAGGCACCACAAAACTTGTTGTACCTGCTTTCTGGGCTGAGATGGGGAATCGCTGAATTTTGGACTCGGCTGGTGACAAAATGTTCCAAACACACCCCATGCACACCTTCACTGGCAAAGGTGCCAGAAACGAGTTCTGTTGGTAGTTTTTACACTACCCCGGTAGGCAGCTGAAAGGCACCACAAAAGTTTTTCTACCTGCTTTCTGGGCTGAGATGGGGATCAGCTGAATTTTGGACTCGGCTGCTGACAAAATGTTCCAAACACAACCCATGCACAACTCCACCGGGGAAGGTGCCAGAAACGAGTTCTGTTGGCAGTTTTTACAGTACCCCGGTAGGCAGCTGAAAGGCACCACAAAACTTCTTGTACCTGGTTTCTGGGCTGAGATGGGGAATCGCTGAATTTTGGACTCAGCTGCTGACAAAATGTTCCAAACACACCCCATGCACAACTCCACCGGGGAAGGTGCCAGAAACGAGTTCTGTTGGTAGTTTTTACACTACCCCGGTAGGCAAGAGAAAGGCACCACAAAAGTTTTTCTACCTGCTTTCTGGGCTGAGATGAGGAACAGCTGAATTTTGGACTCGGCTGGTGAAAAAATGTTCCAAACACACCCCATGCACACCTCCACCGGGGAAGGTGCCAGAAACGAGTTCTGTTGGTAGTTTTTGCAGTACCCCGGTAGGCAGCTGAAAGGCACCACAAAAGTTTTTCTACCTGCTTTCTGGGCTGAGATGGGGATCAGCTGAATTTTGGACTCGGCTGCTGACAAAATGTTCCAAACACACCCCATGCACAACTCCACCGGGGAAGGTGCCAGAAACGAGTTCTGTTGGTAGTTTTTACAGTACCCCGGTAGGCAGCTGAAAGGCACCACAAAACTTGTTCTACCTGCTTTCTGGGCTGAGATGGGGAACAGCTGAATTTTGGACTCGGCTGGTGACAAAATGTTCCAAACACACCCCATGCACAACTCCACCGGGGAAGGTGCCAGAAACGAGTTCTGTTGGTAGTTTTTACACTACCCCGGTAGGCAGCTGAAAGGCACCACAAAACTTGTTGTACCTGCTTTCTGGGCTGAGATTTGGAATCGCTGAATTTTGGACTCGGCTGGTGACAAAATGTTCCAAACACAGCCCATGCACACCTTCACTGGCAAAGGTGCCAGAAACGAGTTCTGTTGGTAGTTTTTACACTACCCCGGTAGGCAGCTGAAAGGCACCACAAAAGTTTTTCTACCTGCTTTCTGGGCTGAGATGGGGATCAGCTGAATTTTGGACTCGGCTGGTGACAAAATGTTCCAAACACAACCCATGCACAACTCCACCGGGGAAGGTGCCAGAAACGAGTTCTGTTGGTAGTTTTTACAGTACCCCGGTAGGCAGCTGAAAGGCACCACAAAACTTCTTGTACCTGGTTTCTGGGCAGAGATGGAGAACAGCTGAATTTTGGACTTGGCTGGTGACAAAATGTTCCAAACACACCCCATGCACAACTCCACCGGGGAAGGTGCCAGAAACGAGTTCTGTTGGTAGTTTTTACACTACCCCGGTAGGCAGCTGAAAGGCACCACAAAACTTGTTCTACCTGCTTTCTGGGCTGAGATGGGGAATCGCTGAATTTTGGACTCGGCTGGTGACAAAATGTTCCAAACACACCCCATGCACAACTCCACCGGGAAAGGTGCCAGAAACGAGTTCTGTTGGTAGTTTTTACACTACCCCGGTAGGCAGCTGAAAGGCACCACAAAAGTTTTTCTACCTGCTTTCTGGGCTGAGATGGGGATCAGCTGAATTTTGGACTCGGCTGCTGACAAAATGTTCCAAACACACCCCATGCACAACTCCTCCGGGGAAGGTGCCAGAAACGAGTTCTGTTGGTAGTTTTTACACTACCCCGGTAGGCAGCTGAAAGGCACCACAAAACTTCTTGTACCTGGTTTCTGGGCAGAGATGGAGAACAGCTGAATTTTGGACTTGGCTGGTGACAAAATGTTCCAAACACACCCCATGCACAACTCCACCGGGGAAGGTGCCAGAAACGAGTTCTGTTGGTAGTTTTTACACTACCCCGGTAGGCAGCTGAAAGGCACCACAAAACTTGTTGTACCTGCTTTCTGGGCTGAGATGGGGAACGGCTGAATTTTGGACTCGGCTGGTGACAAAATGTTCCAAACACACCCCATGCACACCTCCACCGGGGAAGGGGCCAGAAACGAGTTCTGTTGGTAGTTTTACACTACCCCGGTAGGCAGCTGAAAGGCACCACAAAACTTGTTCTACCTGCTTTCTGGGCTGAGATGGGGAATCGTTGAATTTTGGACTCGGCTGGTGACAAAATGTTCCAAACACACCCCATGCACACCTTTACTGGCAAAGGTGCCAGAAACGAGTTCTGTTGGTAGTTTTTACACTACCCCGGTAGGCAGCTGAAAGGCACCACAAAACTTGTTCTACCTGCTTTCTGGGCTGAGATGGGGAATCGCTGAATTTTGGACTCGGCTGGTGACAAAATGTTCCAAACACAACCCATGCACAACTCCACCGGGGAAGGTGCCAGAAACGAGTTCTGTTGGTAGTTTTTACACTACCCCGGTAGGCAGCTGAAAGGCACCACAAAACTTGTTGTACCTGCTTTCTGGGCTGAGATGGGGAATCGCTGAATTTTGGACTCGGCTGGTGACAAAATGTTCCAAACACACCCCATGCACACCTCCACCGGGGAAGGTGCCAGAAACGAGTTCTGTTGGTAGTTTTTACAGTACCCCGGTAGGCAGCTGAAAGGCACCACAAAACTTGTTCTACCTGCTTTCTGGGCTGAGATGAGGAACGGCTGAATTTTGGACTCGGCTGGTAACAAAATGTTCCAAACACACCCCATGCACAACTCCACCGGGGAAGGTGCCAGAAACGAGTTCTGTTGGTAGTTTTTACACTACCCCGGTAGGCAGCTGAAAGGCACCACAAAACTTGTTCTACCTGCTTTCTGGGCTGAGATGGGGAATCGCTGAATTTTGGACTCGGCTGGTGACAAAATGTTCCAAACACACCCCATGCACACCTCCACCGGGGAAGGTGCCAGAAACGAGTTCTGTTGGTAGTTTTTACACTACCCCGGTAGGCAGCTGAAAGGCACCACAAAAGTTTTTCTACCTGCTTTCTGGGCTGAGATGGGGAACAGCTGAGTTTTGGACTCGGCTGCTGACAAAATGTTCCAAACACACCCCATGCACAACTCCACCGGGGAAGGTGCCAGAAACGAGTTCTGTTGGTAGTTTTTACACTACCCTGGTAGGCAGCTGAAAGGCACCACAAAAGTTTTTCTACCTGCTTTTTGGGCTGAGATGGGGAATCGCTGAATTTTGGACTCGGCTGGTGACAAAATGTTCCAAACACACCCCATGCACACCTTCACTGGCAAAGGTGCCAGAAACGAGTTCTGTTGGTAGTTTTTACACTACCCCGGTAGGCAAGAGAAAGGCACCACAAAACTTGTTCTACCTGCTTTCTGGGCTGAGATGGAGAATCGCTGAATTTTGGACTCGGCTGCTGACAAAATGTTCCAAACACACCCCATGCACAACTCCACCGGGGAAGGTGCCAGAAACGAGTTCTGTTGGTAGTTTTTACAGTACCCCAGTAGGCAGCTGAAAGGCACCACAAAAGCTTTTCTACCTGCTTTCTGGGCTGAGATGGGGATCGGCTGACTTTTTCACTCGGCTGGTGACAAAATGTTCCAAACACACCCCATGCACAACTCCACCGGGGAAGGTGCCAGAAACGAGTTCTGTTGGTAGTTTTTACACTACCCCGGTAGGCAGCTGAAAGGCACCACAAAACTTGTTGTACCTGCTTTCTGGGCTGAGATGGGGAACAGCTGAATTTTGGACTCGGCTGGTGACAAAATGTTCCAAACACACCCCATGCACAACTCCACCGAGGAAGGTGCCAGAAACGAGTTCTGTTGGTAGTTTTTACACTACCCCGGTAGGCAGCTGAAAGGCACCACAAAACTTGTTCTACCTGCTTTCTGGGCTGAGATGGGGAACGGCTGAATTTTGGACTCGGCTGGTGAAAAAATGTTCCAAACACACCCCATGCACACCTCCACCGGGGAAGGTGCCAGAAACGAGTTCTGTTGGTAGTTTTTACACTACCCCGGTAGGCAGCTGAAAGGCACCACAAAACTTTTTGTACCTGCTTTCTGGGCTGAGATGGGGAATCGCTGAATTTTGGACTCGGCTGGTGACAAAATGTTCCAAACACACCCCATGCACAACTCCACCGGGAAAGGTGCCAGAAACGAGTTCTGTTGGCAGTTTTTACACTACCCCGGTAGGCAGCTGAAAGGCACCACAAAACTTGTTCTACCTGCTTTCTGGGATGAGATGGGGATCAGCTGAATTTTGGACTCGGCTGGTGACAAAATGTTCCAAACACACCCCATGCACAACTCCACCGGGAAAGGTGCCAGAAACGAGTTCTGTTGGTACTTTTTACACTACCCCGGTAGGCAGCTGAAAGGCACCAGAAAACTTGTTCTACCTGCTTTCTGGGCTGAGATGAGGAACGGCTGAATTTTGGACTCGGCTGGTGACAAAATGTTCCAAACACACCCCATGCACAACTCCACCGGGGAAGGTGCCAGAAACGAGTTCTGTTGGTAGTTTTTACAGTACCCCGGTAGGCAGCTGAAAGGCACCACAAAACTTGTTCTACCTGCTTTCTGGGCTGAGATGGGGAACGGCTGTATTTTGGACTCGGCTGGTAACAAAATGTTCCAAACACACCCCATGCACAGCTCCCCCGGGGAAGGTGCCAGAAACGAGTTCTGTTGGTAGTTTTTACACTACCCCGGTAGGCAGCTGAAAGGCACCACAAAAGTTTTTCTACCTGCTTTCTGGGCTGAGATGGGGAACGGCTGAATTTTGGACTCGGCTGGTGACAAAATGTTCCAAACACACCCCATGCACAACTCCACCGAGGAAGGTGCCAGAAACGACTTCTTTTGGTAGTTTTTACACTACCCCGGTAGGCAGCTGAAAGGCACCACAAAACTTGTTGTACCTGCTTTCTGGGCTGAGATGGGGAATCGCTGAATTTTGGACTCAGCTGGTGAAAAAATGTTCCAAACACACCCCATGCACACCTCCACCGGGGAAGGTGCCAGAAACGAGTTCTGTTGGTAGTTTTTACACTACCCCGGTAGGCAGCTGAAAGGCACCACAAAACTTGTTGTACCTGCTTTCTGGGCTGAGATGGGGAATCGCTGAATTTTGGACTCGGCTGGTGACAAAATGTTCCAAACACACCCCATGCACACCTTCACTGGCAAAGGTGCCAGAAACGAGTTCTGTTGGTAGTTTTTACACTACCCCGGTAGGCAGCTGAAAGGCACCACAAAAGTTTTTCTACCTGCTTTCTGGGCTGAGATGGGGATCAGCTGAATTTTGGACTCGGCTGCTGACAAAATGTTCCAAACACAACCCATGCACAACTCCACCGGGGAAGGTGCCAGAAACGAGTTCTGTTGGTAGTTTTTACACTACCCCGGTAGGCAGCTGAAAGGCACCACAAAACTTGTTGTACCTGCTTTCTGGGCTGAGATGGAGAATCGCTGAATTTTGGACTCGGCTGGTGACAAAATGTTCCAAACACACCCCATGCACACCTCCACCGGGGAAGGTGCCAGAAACGAGTTCTGTTGGTAGTTTTTACACTACCCCGGTAGGCAGCTGAAAGGCACCAGAAAACTTGTTCTACCTGCTTTCTGGGCTGAGATGGGGAACGGCTGAATTTTGGACTCGGCTGGTAACAAAATGTTCCAAACACACCCCATGCACAACTCCACCGGGGAAGGTGCCAGAAACGAGTTCTGTTGGTAGTTTTTACACTACCCCGGTAGGCAGCTGAAAGGCACCACAAAACTTGTTCTACCTGCTTTCTGGGCTGAGATGGGGAACGGCTGTATTTTGGACTCGGCTGGTAACAAAATGTTCCAAACACACCCCATGCACAGCTCCACCGGGGAAGGTGCCAGAAACGAGTTCTGTTGGTAGTTTTTACACTACCCCGGTAGGCAGCTGAAAGGCACCACAAAAGTTTTTCTACCTGCTTTCTGGGCTGAGATGGAGAATCGCTGAATTTTGGACTCGGCTGCTGACAAAATGTTCCAAACACACCCCATGCACAACTCCACCGAGGAAGGTGCCAGAAACGAGTTCTGTTGGTAGTTTTTACACTACCCCGGTAGGCAGCTGAAAGGCACCACAAAACTTGTTCTACCTGCTTTCTGGGCTGAGATGGGGAACGGCTGAATTTTGGACTCGGCTGGTGAAAAAATGTTCCAAACACACCCCATGCACAACTCCTCCGGGGAAGGTGCCAGAAACGAGTTCTGTTGGTAGTTTTTACACTACCCCGGTAGGCAAGAGAAAGGCACCACAAAAGTTTTTCTACCTGCTTTCTGGGCTGAGATGGAGAATCGCTGAATTTTGGACTCGGCTGCTGACAAAATGTTCCAAACACACCCCATGCACACCTCCACCGGGGAAGGTGCCAGAAACGAGTTCTGTTGGTAGTTTTTGCAGTACCCCGGTAGGCAGCTGAAAGGCACCACAAAAGTTTTTCTACCTGCTTTCTGGGCTGAGATGGGGATCAGCTGAATTTTGGACTCGGCTGCTGACAAAATGTTCCAAACACACCCCATGCACAACTCCACCGGGGAAGGTGCCAGAAACGAGTTCTGTTGGTAGTTTTTACACTACCCCGGTAGGCAGCTGAAAGGCACCACAAAACTTGTTCTACCTGCTTTCTGGGCTGAGATGAGGAACGGCTGAATTTTGGACTCGGCTGGTGACAAAATGTTCCAAACACACCCCATGCACAGCTCCACCGGCAAAGGTGCCAGAAACGAGTTCTGTTGGTAGTTTTTACAGTACCCCGGTAGGCAGCTGAAAGGCACCACAAAACTTGTTCTACCTGCTTTCTGGGCTGAGATGGGGAACGGCTGTATTTTGGACTCGGCTGGTAACAAAATGTTCCAAACACACCCCATGCACAGCTCCCCCGGGGAAGGTGCCAGAAACGAGTTCTGTTGGTAGTTTTTACACTACCCCGGTAGGCAGCTGAAAGGCACCACAAAAGTTTTTCTACCTGCTTTCTGGGCTGAGATGGAGAATCGCTGAATTTTGGACTCGGCTGCTGACAAAATGTTCCAAACACACCCCATGCACAACTACACCGGGGAAGGTGCCAGAAACGAGTTCTGTTGGTAGTTTTTACACTACCCCGGTAGGCAGCTGAAAGGCACCACAAAACTTGTTCTACCTGCTTTCTGGGCTGAGATGGGGAACGGCTGAATTTTGGACTCGGCTGGTGAAAAAATGTTCCAAACACACCCCATGCACAACTCCTCCGGGGAAGGTGCCAGAAACGAGTTCTGTTGGTAGTTTTTACACTACCCCGGTAGGCAAGAGAAAGGCACCACAAATGTTTTTCTACCTGCTTTCTGGGCTGAGATGGGGAACGGCTGAATTTTGGACTCGGCTGGTGAAAAAATGTTCCAAACACACCCCATGCACACCTCCACCGGGGAAGGTGCCAGAAACGAGTTCTGTTGGTAGTTTTTACAGTACCCCGGTAGGCAGCTGAAAGGCACCACAAAAGTTTTTCTACCTGCTTTCTGGGCTGAGATGGGGATCAGCTGAATTTTGGACTCGGCTGCTGACAAAATGTTCCAAACACACCCCATGCACAACTCCACCGGGGAAGGTGCCAGAAACGAGTTCTGTTGGTAGTTTTTACACTACCCCGGTAGGCAGCTGAAAGGCACCACAAAACTTGTTCTACCTGCTTTCTGGGCTGAGATGGGGAACAGCTGAATTTTGGACTCGGCTGGTGACAAAATGTTCCAAACACACCCCATGCACAACTCCACCGAGGAAGGTGCCAGAAACGAGTTCTGTTGGTAGTTTTTACACTACCCCGGTAGGCAGCTGAAAGGCACCACAAAACTTGTTGTACCTGCTTTCTGGGCTGAGATGGGGAACGGCTGAATTTTGGACTCGGCTGGTGAAAAAATGTTCCAAACACACCCCATGCACACCTCCACCGGGGAAGGTGCCAGAAACGAGTTCTGTTGGTAGTTTTTACACTACCCCGGTAGGCAGCTGAAAGGCACCACAAAACTTTTTGTACCTGCTTTCTGGGCTGAGATGGGGAATCGCTGAATTTTGGACTCGGCTGGTGACAAAATGTTCCAAACACACCCCATGCACAACTCCACCGAGGAAGGTGCCAGAAACGAGTTCTGTTGGTAGTTTTTACACTACCCCGGTAGGCAGCTGAAAGGCACCACAAAAGTTTTTCTACCTGCTTTCTGGGATGAGATGGGGATCAGCTGAATTTTGGACTCGGCTGCTGACAAAATGTTCCAAACACACCCCATGCACAACTCCACCGGGGAAGGTGCCAGAAACGAGTTCTGTTGGTAGTTTTTACACTACCCCGGTAGGCAGCTGAAAGGCACCACAAAACTTGTTCTACCTGCTTTCTGGGCTGAGATGGGGAACGGCTGAATTTTGGACTCGGCTGGTGAAAAAATGTTCCAAACACACCCCATGCACACCTCCACCGGGGAAGGTGCCAGAAACGAGTTCTGTTGGTAGTTTTTACACTACCCCGGTAGGCAGCTGAAAGGCACCACAAAACTTTTTGTACCTGCTTTCTGGGCTGAGATGGGGAATCGCTGAATTTTGGACTCGGCTGGTGACAAAATGTTCCAAACACACCCCATGCACAACTCCACCGAGGAAGGTGCCAGAAACGAGTTCTGTTGGTAGTTTTTACACTACCCCGGTAGGCAGCTGAAAGGCACCACAAAAGTTTTTCTACCTGCTTTCTGGGATGAGATGGGGATCAGCTGAATTTTGGACTCGGCTGCTGACAAAATGTTCCAAACACACCCCATGCACAACTCCACCGGGGAAGGTGCCAGAAACGAGTTCTGTTGGTAGTTTTTACACTACCCCGGTAGGCAGCTGAAAGGCACCACAAAACTTGTTGTACCTGCTTTCTGGGCTGAGATGGGGAACGGCTGAATTTTGGACTCGGCTGCTGACAAAATGTTCCAAACACACCCCATGCACACCTTCACTGGCAAAGGTGCCAGAAACGACTTCTTTTGGTAGTTTTTACACTACCCCGGTAGGCAGCTGAAAGGCACCACAAAACTTGTTGTACCTGCTTTCTGGGCTGAGATGGGGAATCGCTGAATTTTGGACTCAGCTGGTGACAAAATGTTCCAAACACACCCCATGCACACCTCCACCGGGGAAGGTGCCAGAAACGAGTTCTGTTGGTAGTTTTTACACTACCCCGGTAGGCAGCTGAAAGGCACCACAAAACTTGTTGTACCTGCTTTCTGGGCTGAGATGGGGAATCGCTGAATTTTGGACTCGGCTGGTGACAAAATGTTCCAAACACACCCCATGCACACCTTCACTGGCAAAGGTGCCAGAAACGAGTTCTGTTGGTAGTTTTTACACTACCCCGGTAGGCAGCTGAAAGGCACCACAAAAGTTTTTCTACCTGCTTTCTGGGCTGAGATGGGGATCAGCTGAATTTTGGACTCGGCTGGTGACAAAATGTTCCAAACACACCCCATGCACAACTCCACCGGGGAAGGTGCCAGAAACGAGTTCTGTTGGTAGTTTTTACACTACCCCGGTAGGCAGCTGAAAGGCACCACAAAACTTGTTGTACCTGCTTTCTGGGCTGAGATGGAGAATCGCTGAATTTTGGACTCGGCTGGTGACAAAATGTTCCAAACACACCCCATGCACACCTCCACCGGGGAAGGTGCCAGAAACGAGTTCTGTTGGTAGTTTTTACACTACCCCGGTAGGCAGCTGAAAGGCACCACAAAACTTGTTGTACCTGCTTTCTGGGCTGAGATGGGGAACGGCTGAATTTTGGACTCGGCTGGTGACAAAATGTTCCAAACACACCCCATGCACAACTCCACCGGGGAAGGTGCCAGAAACGAGTTCTGTTGGTAGTTTTTACACTACCCCGGTAGGCAGCTGAAAGGCACCACAAAACTTGTTCTACCTGCTTTCTGGGCTGAGATGGGGAACGGCTGTATTTTGGACTCGGCTGGTAACAAAATGTTCCAAACACACCCCATGCACACCTCCACCGGGGAAGGTGCCAGAAACGAGTTCTGTTGGTAGTTTTTACACTACCCCGGTAGGCAGCTGAAAGGCACCACAAAAGTTTTTCTACCTGCTTTCTGGGCTGAGATGGAGAATCGCTGAATTTTGGACTCGGCTGCTGACAAAATGTTCCAAACACACCCCATGCACAACTCCACCGAGGAAGGTGCCAGAAACGAGTTCTGTTGGTAGTTTTTACAGTACCCCGGTAGGCAGCTGAAAGGCACCACAAAACTTGTTCTACCTGCTTTCTGGGCTGAGATGGGGAACGGCTGAATTTTGGACTCGGCTGGTGAAAAAATGTTCCAAACACACCCCATGCACACCTCCACCGGGGAAGGTGCCAGAAACGAGTTCTGTTGGTAGTTTTTACAGTACCCTGGTAGGCAGCTGAAAGGCACCACAAAAGTTTTTCTACCTGCTTTCTGGGCTGAGATGGGGATCAGCTGAATTTTGGACTCGGCTGCTGACAAAATGTTCCAAACACACCCCATGCACAACTCCACCGGGGAAGGTGCCAGAAACGAGTTCTGTTGGTAGTTTTTACACTACCCTGGTAGGCAGCTGAAAGGCACCACAAAACTTGTTCTACCTGCTTTCTGGGCTGAGATGGGGAAGAGCTGAATTTTGGACTCGGCTGGTGACAAAATGTTCCAAACACACCCCATGCACAGCTCCACCGGCAAAGGTGCCAGAAACGAGTTCTGTTGGTAGTTTTTACGCTACCCCGGTAGGCAGCTGAAAGGCACCACAAAACTTGTTGTACCTGCTTTCTGGGCTGAGATGGGGAACGGCTGAATTTTGGACTCGGCTGGTGAAAAAATGTTCCAAACACACCCCATGCACAGCTCCACCGGGGAAGGTGCCAGAAACGAGTTCTGTTGGTAGTTTTTACACTACCCCGGTAGGCAGCTGAAAGGCACCACAAAACTTTTTGTACCTGCTTTCTGGGCTGAGATGGGGAATCGCTGAATTTTGGACTCGGCTGGTAACAAAATGTTCCAAACACACCCCATGCACAACTACACCGAGGAAGGTGCCAGAAACGAGTTCTGTTGGTAGTTTTTACACTACCCCGGTAGGCAGCTGAAAGGCACCACAAAAGTTTTTCTACCTGCTTTCTGGGCTGAGATGGGGATCAGCTGAATTTTGGACTCGGCTGGTGACAAAATGTTCCAAACACACCCCATGCACAACTCCACCGGGGAAGGTGCCAGAAACGAGTTCTGTTGGTAGTTTTTACAGTACCCCGGTAGGCAGCTGAAAGGCACCACAAAACTTGTTCTACCTGCTTTCTGGGCTGAGATGGGGAACAGCTGAATTTTGGACTCGGCTGGTGACAAAATGTTCCAAACACACCCCATGCACAACTCCACCGAGGAAGGGGCCAGAAACGAGTTCTGTTGGTAGTTTTTACACTACCCCGGTAGGCAGCTGAAAGGCACCACAAAACCTGTTGTACCTGCTTTCTGGGCTGAGATGGGGAATCGCTGAATTTTGGACTCAGCTGGTGACAAAATGTTCCAAACACACCCCATGCACACCTCCACCGGGGAAGGTGCCAGAAACGAGTTCTGTTGGTAGTTTTTACACTACCCCGGTAGGCAGCTGAAAGGCACCACAAAACTTGTTGTACCTGCTTTCTGGGCTGAGATGGGGAATCGCTGAATTTTGGACTCGGCTGGTGACAAAATGTTCCAAACACACCCCATGCACACCTTCACTGGCAAAGGTGCCAGAAACGAGTTCTGTTGGTAGTTTTTACACTACCCTGGTAGGCAGCTGAAAGGCACCACAAAAGTTTTTCTACCTGCTTTCTGGGCTGAGATGGGGATCAGCTGAATTTTGGACTCGGCTGCTGACAAAATGTTCCAAACACACCCCATGCACAACTCCACCGGGGAAGGTGCCAGAAACGAGTTCTGTTGGTAGTTTTTACACTACCCCGGTAGGCAGCTGAAAGGCACCGCAAAACTTGTTGTACCTGCTTTCTGGGGCTGAGATGGAGAATCGCTGAATTTTGGACTCGGCTGGTGACAAAATGTTCCAAACACACCCCATGCACACCTTCACTGGCAAAGGTGCCAGAAACGAGTTCTGTTGGTAGTTTTTACACTACCCCGGTAGGCAGCTGAAAGGCACCACAAAACTTGTTCTACCTGCTTTCTGGGCTGAGATGGGGAATCGCTGAATTTTGGACTCAGCTGCTGACAAAATGTTCCAAACACACCCCATGCACAACTCCACCGGGGAAGGTGCCAGAAACGAGTTCTGTTGGTAGTTTTTACACTACCCCGGTAGGCAAGAGAAAGGCACCACAACACTTGTTGTACCTGCTTTCTGGGCTGAGATGGGGAACGGCTGAATTTTGGACTCGGCTGCTGACAAAATGTTCCAAACACACCCCATGCACACCTCCACCGGGGAAGGTGCCAGAAACGAGTTCTGTTGGTAGTTTTTACACTACCCCGGTAGGCAGCTGAAAGGCACCAGAAAACTTGTTCTACCTGCTTTCTGGGCTGAGATGGGGAATCGCTGAATTTTGGACTCGGCTGGTGACAAAATGTTCCAAACACACCCCATGCACACCTCCACCGGGGAAGGTGCCAGAAACGAGTTCTGTTGGTAGTTTTTACAGTACCCCGGTAGGCAGCTGAAAGGCACCACAAAAGTTTTTCTACCTGCTTTCTGGGCTGAGATGGGGAACAGCTGAATTTTGGACTCGGCTGGTGACAAAATGTTCCAAACACACCCCATGCACACCTCCACCGGGGAAGGTGCCAGAAACGAGTTCTGTTGGTAGTTTTTACACTACCCCGGTAGGCAGCTGAAAGGCACTACAAACGTTTTTCTACCTGCTTTCTGGGCTGAGATGGGGATCAGCTGAGTTTTGGACTCGGCTGGTGACAAAATGTTCCAAACACACCCCATGCACAACTCCTCCGGGGAAGGTGTTAGAAAGGAGTTCTGTTGGTAGTTCTTACACTGCCCCGGTAGGCAGCTGAAAGGCACCACAAAACTTGTTGTACCTGCTTTCTGGGCTGAGATGGGGAATCGCTGAATTTTGGACTCGGCTGGTGACAAAATGTTCCAAACACACCCCATGCACACCTTCACTGGCAAAGGTGCCAGAAACGAGTTCTGTTGGTAGTTTTTACACTACCCCGGTAGGCAGCTGAAAGGCACCACAAAACTTGTTCTACCTGCTTTCTGGGCTGAGATGGGGAAGAGCTGAATTTTGGACTCGGCTGGTGACAAAATGTTCCAAACACACCCCATGCACAGCTCCACCGGCAAAGGTGCCAGAAACGAGTTCTGTTGGTAGTTTTTACACTACCCCGGTAGGCAGCTGAAAGGCACCACAAAACTTGTTGTACCTGCTTTCTGGGCTGAGATGGGGAACGGCTGAATTTTGGACTCGGCTGGTGAAAAAATGTTCCAAACACACCCCATGCACAGCTCCACCGGGGAAGGTGCCAGAAACGAGTTCTGTTGGTAGTTTTTACACTACCCCGGTAGGCAGCTGAAAGGCACCACAAAACTTTTTGTACCTGCTTTCTGGGCTGAGATGGGGAATCGCTGAATTTTGGACTCGGCTGGTAACAAAATGTTCCAAACACACCCCATGCACAACTACACCGAGGAAGGTGCCAGAAACGAGTTCTGTTGGTAGTTTTTACACTACCCCGGTAGGCAGCTGAAAGGCACCACAAAAGTTTTTCTACCTGCTTTCTGGGCTGAGATGGGGATCAGCTGAATTTTGGACTCGGCTGCTGACAAAATGTTCCAAACACACCCCATGCACAACTCCACCGGGGAAGGTGCCAGAAACGAGTTCTGTTGGTAGTTTTTACAGTACCCCGGTAGGCAGCTGAAAGGCACCACAAAACTTGTTCTACCTGCTTTCTGGGCTGAGATGGGGAACAGCTGAATTTTGGACTCGGCTGGTGACAAAATGTTCCAAAAACACCCCATGCACAACTCCACCGAGGAAGGTGCCAGAAACGACTTCTTTTGGTAGTTTTTACACTACCCCGGTAGGCAGCTGAAAGGCACCACAAAACCTGTTGTACCTGCTTTCTGGGCTGAGATGGGGAATCGCTGAATTTTGGACTCAGCTGGTGACAAAATGTTCCAAACACACCCCATGCACACCTCCACCGGGGAAGGGGCCAGAAACGAGTTCTGTTGGTAGTTTTTACACTACCCCGGTAGGCAGCTGAAAGGCACCACAAAACTTGTTGTACCTGCTTTCTGGGCTGAGATGGGGAATCGCTGAATTTTGGACTCGGCTGGTGACAAAATGTTCCAAACACACCCCATGCACACCTTCACTGGCAAAGGTGCCAGAAACGAGTTCTGTTGGTAGTTTTTACACTACCCTGGTAGGCAGCTGAAAGGCACCACAAAAGTTTTTCTACCTGCTTTCTGGGCTGAGATGGGGATCAGCTGAATTTTGGACTCGGCTGCTGACAAAATGTTCCAAACACAACCCATGCACAACTCCACCGGGGAAGGTGCCAGAAACGAGTTCTGTTGGTAGTTTTTACAGTACCCCGGTAGGCAGCTGAAAGGCACCACAAAACTTGTTGTACCTGCTTTCTGGGCAGAGATGGAGAATCGCTGAATTTTGGACTCGGCTGGTGACAAAATGTTCCAAACACACCCCATGCACACCTTCACTGGCAAAGGTGCCAGAAACGAGTTCTGTTGGTAGTTTTTACACTACCCCGGTAGGCAGCTGAAAGGCACCACAAAACTTGTTCTACCTGCTTTCTGGGCTGAGATGGGGAATCGCTGAATTTTGGACTCAGCTGCTGACAAAATGTTCCAAACACACCCCATGCACAACTCCACCGGGGAAGGTGCCAGAAACGAGTTCTGTTGGTAGTTTTTACACTACCCCGGTAGGCAAGAGAAAGGCACCACAACACTTGTTGTACCTGCTTTCTGGGCTGAGATGGGGAACGGCTGAATTTTGGACTCGGCTGCTGACAAAATGTTCCAAACACACCCCATGCACACCTCCACCGGGGAAGGTGCCAGAAACGAGTTCTGTTGGTAGTTTTTACACTACCCCGGTAGGCAGCTGAAAGGCACCAGAAAACTTGTTCTACCTGCTTTCTGGGCTGAGATGGGGAATCGCTGAATTTTGGACTCGGCTGGTGACAAAATGTTCCAAACACACCCCATGCACACCTCCACCGGGGAAGGTGCCAGAAACGAGTTCTGTTGGTAGTTTTTACAGTACCCCGGTAGGCAGCTGAAAGGCACCACAAAAGTTTTTCTACCTGCTTTCTGGGCTGAGATGGGGAACAGCTGAATTTTGGACTCGGCTGGTGACAAAATGTTCCAAACACACCCCATGCACACCTCCACCGGGGAAGGTGCCAGAAACGAGTTCTGTTGGTAGTTTTTACACTACCCCGGTAGGCAGCTGAAAGGCACTACAAACGTTTTTCTACCTGCTTTCTGGGCTGAGATGGGGAACAGCTGACTTTTGGACTCGGCTGCTGACAAAATGTTCCAAACACACCCCATGCACAACTCCTCCGGGGAAGGTGTTAGAAAGGAGTTCTGTTGGTAGTTCTTACACTGCCCCGGTAGGCAGCTGAAAGGCACCACAAAACTTGTTGTACCTGCTTTCTGGGCTGAGATGGGGAATCGCTGAATTTTGGACTCGGCTGGTGACAAAATGTTCCAAACACACCCCATGCACACCTCCACCGGGGAAGGGGCCAGAAACGAGTTCTGTTGGTAGTTTTTACACTACCCCGGTAGGCAGCTGAAAGACACCACAAAACTTTTTGTACCTGCTTTCTGGGCTGAGATGGGGAATCGCTGAATTTTGGACTCGGCTGGTGACAAAATGTTCCAAACACACCCCATGCACAACTCCACCGAGGAAGGTGCCAGAAACGAGTTCTGTTGGTAGTTTTTACACTACCCCGGTAGGCAGCTGAAAGGCACCACAAAAGTTTTTCTACCTGCTTTCTGGGCTGAGATGGGGATCAGCTGAATTTTGGACTCGGCTGGTGACAAAATGTTCCAAACACACCCCATGCACAACTACACCGAGGAAGGTGCCAGAAACGAGTTCTGTTGGTAGTTTTTACACTACCCCGGTAGGCAGCTGAAAGGCACCACAAAACTTGTTGTACCTGCTTTCTGGGCTGAGATGGGGAACGGCTGAATTTTGGACTCGGCTGGTGACAAAATGTTCCAAACACACCCCATGCACACCTCCACCGGGGAAGGGGCCAGAAACGAGTTCTGTTGGTAGTTTTTACAGTACCCCGGTAGGCAGCTGAAAGGCACCACAAAACTTGTTGTACCTGCTTTCTGGGCTGAGATGGGGAACAGCTGAATTTTGGACTCGGCTGGTGACAAAATGTTCCAAACACACCCCATGCACACCTTCACTGGCAAAGGTGCCAGAAATGAGTTCTGTTGGTAGTTTTTACACTACCCCGGTAGGCAGCTGAAAGGCACCACAAAACTTGTTCTACCTGCTTTCTGGGCTGAGATGGGGAATCGCTGAATTTTGGACTCAGCTGCTGACAAAATGTTCCAAACACACCCCATGCACACCTCCACCGGGGAAGGTGCCAGAAACGAGTTCTGTTGGTAGTTTTTACACTACCCCGGTAGGCAAGAGAAAGGCACCACAACACTTGTTGTACCTGCTTTCTGGGCTGAGATGGGGAACGGCTGAATTTTGGACTCGGCTGCTGACAAAATGTTCCAAACACACCCCATGCACAACTCCACCGGGGAAGGTGCCAGAAACGAGTTCTGTTGGTAGTTTTTACACTACCCCGGTAGGCAGCTGAAAGGCACCAGAAAACTTGTTCTACCTGCTTTCTGGGCTGAGATGGGGAACGGCTGAATTTTGGACTGGGCTGGTGACAAAATGTTCCAAACACACCCCATGCACACCTCCACCGGGGAAGGTGCCAGAAACGAGTTCTGTTGGTAGTTTTTACAGTACCCCGGTAGGCAGCTGAAAGGCACCACAAAAGTTTTTCTACCTGCTTTCTGGGCTGAGATGGGGAACAGCTGAATTTTGGACTCGGCTGGTGACAAAATGTTCCAAACACACCCCATGCACACCTCCACCGGGGAAGGTGCCAGAAACGAGTTCTGTTGGTAGTTTTTACACTACCCCGGTAGGCAGCTGAAAGGCACTACAAACGTTTTTCTACCTGCTTTCTGGGCTGAGATGGGGAACAGCTGAGTTTTGGACTCGGCTGCTGACAAAATGTTCCAAACACACCCCATGCACAACTCCTCCGGGGAAGGTGTTAGAAAGGAGTTCTGTTGGTAGTTCTTACACTGCCCCGGTAGGCAGCTGAAAGGCACCACAAAACTTGTTGTACCTGCTTTCTGGGCTGAGATGGAGAATCGCTGAATTTTGGACTCGGCTGGTGACAAAATGTTCCAAACACACCCCATGCACACCTTCACTGGCAAAGGTGCCAGAAACGAGTTCTGTTGGTAGTTTTTACACTACCCCGGTAGGCAGCTGAAAGGCACCACAAAAGTTTTTCTACCTGCTTTCTGGGCTGAGATGGGGAACGGCTGAATTTTGGACTCGGCTGGTGAAAAAATGTTCCAAACACACCCCATGCACAACTCCACCGGGGAAGGGGCCAGAAACGAGTTCTGTTGGTAGTTTTTACACTACCCCGGTAGGCAGCTGAAAGGCACCACAAAACTTTTTGTACCTGCTTTATGGGCTGAGATGGGGAATCGCTGAATTTTGGACTCGGCTGGTGACAAAATGTTCCAAACACACCCCATGCACAACTCCACCGAGGAAGGTGCCAGAAACGAGTTCTGTTGGTAGTTTTTACACTACCCCGGTAGGCAGCTGAAAGGCACCACAAAAGTTTTTCTACCTGCTTTCTGGGCTGAGATGGGGATCAGCTGAATTTTGGACTCGGCTGGTGACAAAATGTTCCAAACACACCCCATGCACAACTCCACCGGGGAAGGGGCCAGAAACGAGTTCTGTTGGTAGTTTTTACACTACCCCGGTAGGCAGCTGAAAGGCACCACAAAACTTGTTCTACCTGCTTTCTGGGCTGAGATGGGGAACGGCTGAATTTTGGACTCGGCTGCTGACAAAATGTTCCAAACACACCCCATGCACACCTCCACCGGGGAAGGTGCCAGAAACGAGTTCTGTTGGTAGTTTTTACACTACCCCGGTAGGCAGCTGAAAGGCACCAGAAAACTTGTTCTACCTGCTTTCTGGGCTGAGATGGGGAATCGCTGAATTTTGGACTCGGCTGGTGACAAAATGTTCCAAACACACCCCATGCACACCTCCACCGGGGAAGGTGCCAGAAACGAGTTCTGTTGGTAGTTTTTACAGTACCCCGGTAGGCAGCTGAAAGGCACCACAAAAGTTTTTCTACCTGCTTTCTGGGCTGAGATGGGGAACAGCTGAATTTTGGACTCAGCTGGTGACAAAATGTTCCAAACACACCCCATGCACACCTCCACCGGGGAAGGTGCCAGAAACGAGTTCTGTTGGTAGTTTTTACAGTACCCCAGTAGGCAGCTGAAAGGCACTACAAACGTTTTTCTACCTGCTTTCTGGGCTGAGATGGGGAACAGCTGAGTTTTGGACTCGGCTGCTGACAAAATGTTCCAAGCACACCCCATGCACAACTCCTCCGGGGAAGGTGTTAGAAAGGAGTTCTGTTGGTAGTTCTTACACTGCCCCGGTAGGCAGCTGAAAGGCACCACAAAACTTGTTGTACCTGCTTTCTGGGCTGAGATGGGGAATCGCTGAATTTTGGACTCGGCTGGTGACAAAATGTTCCAAACACACCCCATGCACACCTTCACTGGCAAAGGTGCCAGAAACGAGTTCTGTTGGTAGTTTTTACACTACCCCGGTAGGCAGCTGAAAGGCACCACAAAACTTGTTCTACCTGCTTTCTGGGCTGAGATGGGGAAGAGCTGAATTTTGGACTCGGCTGGTGACAAAATGTTCCAAACACACCCCATGCACAGCTCCACCGGCAAAGGTGCCAGAAACGAGTTCTGTTGGTAGTTTTTACACTACCCCGGTAGGCAGCTGAAAGGCACCACAAAACTTGTTGTACCTGCTTTCTGGGCTGAGATGGGGAACGGCTGAATTTTGGACTCGGCTGGTGAAAAAATGTTCCAAACACACCCCATGCACAGCTCCACCGGGGAAGGTGCCAGAAACGAGTTCTGTTGGTAGTTTTTACACTACCCCGGTAGGCAGCTGAAAGGCACCACAAAACTTTTTGTACCTGCTTTCTGGGCTGAGATGGGGAATCGCTGAATTTTGGACTCGGCTGGTAACAAAATGTTCCAAACACACCCCATGCACAACTACACCGAGGAAGGTGCCAGAAACGAGTTCTGTTGGTAGTTTTTACACTACCCCGGTAGGCAGCTGAAAGGCACCACAAAAGTTTTTCTACCTGCTTTCTGGGCTGAGATGGGGATCAGCTGAATTTTGGACTCGGCTGGTGACAAAATGTTCCAAACACACCCCATGCACAACTCCACCGGGGAAGGTGCCAGAAACGAGTTCTGTTGGTAGTTTTTACAGTACCCCGGTAGGCAGCTGAAAGGCACCACAAAACTTGTTCTACCTGCTTTCTGGGCTGAGATGGGGAACAGCTGAATTTTGGACTCGGCTGGTGACAAAATGTTCCAAAAACACCCCATGCACAACTCCACCGAGGAAGGTGCCAGAAACGACTTCTTTTGGTAGTTTTTACACTACCCCGGTAGGCAGCTGAAAGGCACCACAAAACCTGTTGTACCTGCTTTCTGGGCTGAGATGGGGAATCGCTGAATTTTGGACTCAGCTGGTGACAAAATGTTCCAAACACACCCCATGCACACCTCCACCGGGGAAGGGGCCAGAAACGAGTTCTGTTGGTAGTTTTTACACTACCCCGGTAGGCAGCTGAAAGGCACCACAAAACTTGTTGTACCTGCTTTCTGGGCTGAGATGGGGAATCGCTGAATTTTGGACTCGGCTGGTGACAAAATGTTCCAAACACACCCCATGCACACCTTCACTGGCAAAGGTGCCAGAAACGAGTTCTGTTGGTAGTTTTTACACTACCCCGGTAGGCAGCTGAAAGGCACCACAAAAGTTTTTCTACCTGCTTTCTGGGCTGAGATGGGGATCAGCTGAATTTTGGACTCGGCTGGTGACAAAATGTTCCAAACACACCCCATGCACAACTCCACCGGGGAAGGTGCCAGAAACGAGTTCTGTTGGTAGTTTTTACAGTACCCCGGTAGGCAGCTGAAAGGCACCACAAAACTTGTTCTACCTGCTTTCTGGGCTGAGATGGGGAACAGCTGAATTTTGGACTCGGCTGGTGACAAAATGTTCCAAAAACACCCCATGCACAACTCCACCGAGGAAGGTGCCAGAAACGACTTCTTTTGGTAGTTTTTACACTACCCCGGTAGGCAGCTGAAAGGCACCACAAAACCTGTTGTACCTGCTTTCTGGGCTGAGATGGGGAACAGCTGAGTTTTGGACTCAGCTGGTGACAAAATGTTCCAAACACACCCCATGCACACCTCCACCGGGGAAGGGGCCAGAAACGAGTTCTGTTGGTAGTTTTTACACTACCCCGGTAGGCAGCTGAAAGGCACCACAAAACTTGTTGTACCTGCTCTCTGGGCTGAGATGGGGAACAGCTGAATTTTGGACTCGGCTGGTGACAAAATGTTCCAAACACACCCCATGCACACCTTCACTGGCAAAGGTGCCAGAAACGAGTTCTGTTGGTAGTTTTTACACTACCCCGGTAGGCAGCTGAAAGGCACCACAAAAGTTTTTCTACCTGCTTTCTGGGCTGAGATGGGGAACGGCTGAATTTTGGACTCGGCTGGTGAAAAAATGTTCCAAACACACCCCATGCACACCTCCACCGGGGAAGGGGCCAGAAACGAGTTCTGTTGGTAGTTTTTACACTACCCCGGTAGGCAGCTGAAAGACACCACAAAACTTTTTGTACCTGCTTTCTGGGCTGAGATGGGGAATCGCTGAATTTTGGACTCGGCTGGTGACAAAATGTTCCAAACACACCCCATGCACAACTCCACCGAGGAAGGTGCCAGAAACGAGTTCTGTTGGTAGTTTTTACAGTACCCCGGTAGGCAGCTGAAAGGCACCACAAAAGTTTTTCTACCTGCTTTCTGGGCTGAGATGGGGATCAGCTGAATTTTGGACTCGGCTGGTGACAAAATGTTCCAAACACACCCCATGCACAACTACACCGAGGAAGGTGCCAGAAACGAGTTCTGTTGGTAGTTTTTACACTACGCCGGTAGGCAGCTGAAAGGCACCACAAAACTTTTTGTACCTGCTTTCTGGGCTGAGATGGGGAACGGCTGAATTTTGGACTCGGCTGGTGACAAAATGTTCCAAACACACCCCATGCACACCTCCACCGGGGAAGGGGCCAGAAACGAGTTCTGTTGGTAGTTTTTACAGTACCCCGGTAGGCAGCTGAAAGGCACCACAAAACTTGTTGTACCTGCTTTCTGGGCTGAGATGGGGAACAGCTGAATTTTGGACTCGGCTGGTGACAAAATGTTCCAAACACACCCCATGCACACCTTCACTGGCAAAGGTGCCAGAAATGAGTTCTGTTGGTAGTTTTTACACTACCCCGGTAGGCAGCTGAAAGGCACCACAAAACTTGTTCTACCTGCTTTCTGGGCTGAGATGGGGAATCGCTGAATTTTGGACTCAGCTGCTGACAAAATGTTCCAAACACACCCCATGCACACCTCCACCGGGGAAGGTGCCAGAAACGAGTTCTGTTGGTAGTTTTTACACTACCCCGGTAGGCAAGAGAAAGGCACCACAACACTTGTTGTACCTGCTTTCTGGGCTGAGATGGGGAACGGCTGAATTTTGGACTCGGCTGCTGACAAAATGTTCCAAACACACCCCATGCACACCTCCACCGGGGAAGGTGCCAGAAACGAGTTCTGTTGGTAGTTTTTACACTACCCCGGTAGGCAGCTGAAAGGCACCAGAAAACTTGTTCTACCTGCTTTCTGGGCTGAGATGGGGAACGGCTGAATTTTGGACTGGGCTGGTGACAAAATGTTCCAAACACACCCCATGCACACCTCCACCGGGGAAGGTGCCAGAAACGAGTTCTGTTGGTAGTTTTTACAGTACCCCGGTAGGCAGCTGAAAGGCACCACAAAAGTTTTTCTACCTGCTTTCTGGGCTGAGATGGGGAACAGCTGAATTTTGGACTCGGCTGGTGACAAAATGTTCCAAACACACCCCATGCACACCTCCACCGGGGAAGGTGCCAGAAACGAGTTCTGTTGGTAGTTTTTACACTACCCCGGTAGGCAGCTGAAAGGCACTACAAACGTTTTTCTACCTGCTTTCTGGGCTGAGATGGGGAACAGCTGAGTTTTGGACTCGGCTGCTGACAAAATGTTCCAAACACACCCCATGCACAACTCCTCGGGGGAAGGTGTTAGAAAGGAGTTCTGTTGGTAGTTCTTACACTGCCCCGGTAGGCAGCTGAAAGGCACCACAAAACTTGTTGTACCTGCTTTCTGGGCTGAGATGGAGAATCGCTGAATTTTGGACTCGGCTGGTGACAAAATGTTCCAAACACACCCCATGCACACCTTCACTGGCAAAGGTGCCAGAAATGAGTTCTGTTGGTAGTTTTTACACTACCCCGGTAGGCAGCTGAAAGGCACCACAAAACTTGTTCTACCTGCTTTCTGGGCTGAGATGGGGAATCGCTGAATTTTGGACTCAGCTGCTGACAAAATGTTCCAAACACACCCCATGCACACCTCCACCGGGGAAGGTGCCAGAAACGAGTTCTGTTGGTAGTTTTTACACTACCCCGGTAGGCAAGAGAAAGGCACCACAACACTTGTTGTACCTGCTTTCTGGGCTGAGATGGGGAACGGCTGAATTTTGGACTCGGCTGCTGACAAAATGTTCCAAACACACCCCATGCACACCTCCACCGGGGAAGGTGCCAGAAACGAGTTCTGTTGGTAGTTTTTACACTACCCCGGTAGGCAGCTGAAAGGCACCAGAAAACTTGTTCTACCTGCTTTCTGGGCTGAGATGGGGAACGGCTGAATTTTGGACTGGGCTGGTGACAAAATGTTCCAAACACACCCCATGCACACCTCCACCGGGGAAGGTGCCAGAAACGAGTTCTGTTGGTAGTTTTTACACTACCCCGGTAGGCAGCTGAAAGGCACCACAAAACTTGTTCTACCTGCTTTCTGGGCTGAGATGGGGAACAGCTGAATTTTGGACTCGGCTGGTGACAAAATGTTCCAAACACACCCCATGCACACCTCCACCGGGGAAGGTGCCAGAAACGAGTTCTGTTGGTAGTTTTTACACTACCCCGGTAGGCAGCTGAAAGGCACTACAAACGTTTTTCTACCTGCTTTCTGGGCTGAGATGGGGAACAGCTGAGTTTTGGACTCGGCTGCTGACAAAATGTTCCAAACACACCCCATGCACAACTCCTCGGGGGAAGGTGTTAGAAAGGAGTTCTGTTGGTAGTTCTTACACTGCCCCGGTAGGCAGCTGAAAGGCACCACAAAACTTGTTGTACCTGCTTTCTGGGCTGAGATGGAGAATCGCTGAATTTTGGACTCGGCTGGTGACAAAATGTTCCAAACACACCCCATGCACAACTCCACCGAGGAAGGTGCCAGAAACGAGTTCTGTTGGTAGTTTTTACAGTACCCCGGTAGGCAGCTGAAAGGCACCACAAAAGTTTTTCTACCTGCTTTCTGGGCTGAGATGGGGATCAGCTGAATTTTGGACTCGGCTGGTGACAAAATGTTCCAAACACACCCCATGCACAACTACACCGAGGAAGGTGCCAGAAACGAGTTCTGTTGGTAGTTTTTACACTACGCCGGTAGGCAGCTGAAAGGCACCACAAAACTTTTTGTACCTGCTTTCTGGGCTGAGATGGGGAACGGCTGAATTTTGGACTCGGCTGGTGACAAAATGTTCCAAACACACCCCATGCACACCTCCACCGGGGAAGGGGCCAGAAACGAGTTCTGTTGGTAGTTTTTACAGTACCCCGGTAGGCAGCTGAAAGGCACCACAAAACTTGTTGTACCTGCTTTCTGGGCTGAGATGGGGAACAGCTGAATTTTGGACTCGGCTGGTGACAAAATGTTCCAAACACACCCCATGCACACCTTCACTGGCAAAGGTGCCAGAAATGAGTTCTGTTGGTAGTTTTTACACTACCCCGGTAGGCAGCTGAAAGGCACCACAAAACTTGTTCTACCTGCTTTCTGGGCTGAGATGGGGAATCGCTGAATTTTGGACTCAGCTGCTGACAAAATGTTCCAAACACACCCCATGCACACCTCCACCGGGGAAGGTGCCAGAAACGAGTTCTGTTGGTAGTTTTTACACTACCCCGGTAGGCAAGAGAAAGGCACCACAACACTTGTTGTACCTGCTTTCTGGGCTGAGATGGGGAACGGCTGAATTTTGGACTCGGCTGCTGACAAAATGTTCCAAACACACCCCATGCACACCTCCACCGGGGAAGGTGCCAGAAACGAGTTCTGTTGGTAGTTTTTACACTACCCCGGTAGGCAGCTGAAAGGCACCAGAAAACTTGTTCTACCTGCTTTCTGGGCTGAGATGGGGAACGGCTGAATTTTGGACTGGGCTGGTGACAAAATGTTCCAAACACACCCCATGCACACCTCCACCGGGGAAGGTGCCAGAAACGAGTTCTGTTGGTAGTTTTTACAGTACCCCGGTAGGCAGCTGAAAGACACCACAAAACTTTTTGTACCTGCTTTCTGGGCTGAGATGGGGAATCGCTGAATTTTGGACTCGGCTGGTGACAAAATGTTCCAAACACACCCCATGCACAACTCCACCGAGGAAGGTGCCAGAAACGAGTTCTGTTGGTAGTTTTTACAGTACCCCGGTAGGCAGCTGAAAGGCACCACAAAAGTTTTTCTACCTGCTTTCTGGGCTGAGATGGGGATCAGCTGAATTTTGGACTCGGCTGGTGACAAAATGTTCCAAACACACCCCATGCACAACTACACCGAGGAAGGTGCCAGAAACGAGTTCTGTTGGTAGTTTTTACACTACGCCGGTAGGCAGCTGAAAGGCACCACAAAACTTTTTGTACCTGCTTTCTGGGCTGAGATGGGGAACGGCTGAATTTTGGACTCGGCTGGTGACAAAATGTTCCAAACACACCCCATGCACACCTTCACTGGCAAAGGTGCCAGAAATGAGTTCTGTTGGTAGTTTTTACACTACCCCGGTAGGCAGCTGAAAGGCACCACAAAACTTGTTCTACCTGCTTTCTGGGCTGAGATGGGGAATCGCTGAATTTTGGACTCAGCTGCTGACAAAATGTTCCAAACACACCCCATGCACACCTCCACCGGGGAAGGTGCCAGAAACGAGTTCTGTTGGTAGTTTTTACACTACCCCGGTAGGCAAGAGAAAGGCACCACAACACTTGTTGTACCTGCTTTCTGGGCTGAGATGGGGAACGGCTGAATTTTGGACTCGGCTGCTGACAAAATGTTCCAAACACACCCCATGCACACCTCCACCGGGGAAGGTGCCAGAAACGAGTTCTGTTGGTAGTTTTTACACTACCCCGGTAGGCAGCTGAAAGGCACCAGAAAACTTGTTCTACCTGCTTTCTGGGCTGAGATGGGGAACGGCTGAATTTTGGACTGGGCTGGTGACAAAATGTTCCAAACACACCCCATGCACACCTCCACCGGGGAAGGTGCCAGAAACGAGTTCTGTTGGTAGTTTTTACAGTACCCCGGTAGGCAGCTGAAAGGCACCACAAAAGTTTTTCTACCTGCTTTCTGGGCTGAGATGGGGAACAGCTGAATTTTGGACTCGGCTGGTGACAAAATGTTCCAAACACACCCCATGCACACCTCCACCGGGGAAGGTGCCAGAAACGAGTTCTGTTGGTAGTTTTTACACTACCCCGGTAGGCAGCTGAAAGGCACTACAAACGTTTTTCTACCTGCTTTCTGGGCTGAGATGGGGAACAGCTGAGTTTTGGACTCGGCTGCTGACAAAATGTTCCAAACACACCCCATGCACAACTCCTCGGGGGAAGGTGTTAGAAAGGAGTTCTGTTGGTAGTTCTTACACTGCCCCGGTAGGCAGCTGAAAGGCACCACAAAACTTGTTGTACCTGCTTTCTGGGCTGAGATGGAGAATCGCTGAATTTTGGACTCGGCTGGTGACAAAATGTTCCAAACACACCCCATGCACACCTTCACTGGCAAAGGTGCCAGAAATGAGTTCTGTTGGTAGTTTTTACACTACCCCGGTAGGCAGCTGAAAGGCACCACAAAACTTGTTCTACCTGCTTTCTGGGCTGAGATGGGGAATCGCTGAATTTTGGACTCAGCTGCTGACAAAATGTTCCAAACACACCCCATGCACACCTCCACCGGGGAAGGTGCCAGAAACGAGTTCTGTTGGTAGTTTTTACACTACCCCGGTAGGCAAGAGAAAGGCACCACAACACTTGTTGTACCTGCTTTCTGGGCTGAGATGGGGAACGGCTGAATTTTGGACTCGGCTGCTGACAAAATGTTCCAAACACACCCCATGCACACCTCCACCGGGGAAGGTGCCAGAAACGAGTTCTGTTGGTAGTTTTTACACTACCCCGGTAGGCAGCTGAAAGGCACCAGAAAACTTGTTCTACCTGCTTTCTGGGCTGAGATGGGGAACGGCTGAATTTTGGACTGGGCTGGTGACAAAATGTTCCAAACACACCCCATGCACACCTCCACCGGGGAAGGTGCCAGAAACGAGTTCTGTTGGTAGTTTTTACACTACCCCGGTAGGCAGCTGAAAGGCACCACAAAACTTGTTCTACCTGCTTTCTGGGCTGAGATGGGGAACAGCTGAATTTTGGACTCGGCTGGTGACAAAATGTTCCAAACACACCCCATGCACACCTCCACCGGGGAAGGTGCCAGAAACGAGTTCTGTTGGTAGTTTTTACACTACCCCGGTAGGCAGCTGAAAGGCACTACAAACGTTTTTCTACCTGCTTTCTGGGCTGAGATGGGGAACAGCTGAGTTTTGGACTCGGCTGCTGACAAAATGTTCCAAACACACCCCATGCACAACTCCTCGGGGGAAGGTGTTAGAAAGGAGTTCTGTTGGTAGTTCTTACACTGCCCCGGTAGGCAGCTGAAAGGCACCACAAAACTTGTTGTACCTGCTTTCTGGGCTGAGATGGAGAATCGCTGAATTTTGGACTCGGCTGGTGACAAAATGTTCCAAACACACCCCATGCACAACTCCACCGAGGAAGGTGCCAGAAACGAGTTCTGTTGGTAGTTTTTACAGTACCCCGGTAGGCAGCTGAAAGGCACCACAAAAGTTTTTCTACCTGCTTTCTGGGCTGAGATGGGGATCAGCTGAATTTTGGACTCGGCTGGTGACAAAATGTTCCAAACACACCCCATGCACAACTACACCGAGGAAGGTGCCAGAAACGAGTTCTGTTGGTAGTTTTTACACTACGCCGGTAGGCAGCTGAAAGGCACCACAAAACTTTTTGTACCTGCTTTCTGGGCTGAGATGGGGAACGGCTGAATTTTGGACTCGGCTGGTGACAAAATGTTCCAAACACACCCCATGCACACCTCCACCGGGGAAGGGGCCAGAAACGAGTTCTGTTGGTAGTTTTTACAGTACCCCGGTAGGCAGCTGAAAGGCACCACAAAACTTGTTGTACCTGCTTTCTGGGCTGAGATGGGGAACAGCTGAATTTTGGACTCGGCTGGTGACAAAATGTTCCAAACACACCCCATGCACACCTTCACTGGCAAAGGTGCCAGAAATGAGTTCTGTTGGTAGTTTTTACACTACCCCGGTAGGCAGCTGAAAGGCACCACAAAACTTGTTCTACCTGCTTTCTGGGCTGAGATGGGGAATCGCTGAATTTTGGACTCAGCTGCTGACAAAATGTTCCAAACACACCCCATGCACACCTCCACCGGGGAAGGTGCCAGAAACGAGTTCTGTTGGTAGTTTTTACACTACCCCGGTAGGCAAGAGAAAGGCACCACAACACTTGTTGTACCTGCTTTCTGGGCTGAGATGGGGAACGGCTGAATTTTGGACTCGGCTGCTGACAAAATGTTCCAAACACACCCCATGCACACCTCCACCGGGGAAGGTGCCAGAAACGAGTTCTGTTGGTAGTTTTTACACTACCCCGGTAGGCAGCTGAAAGGCACCAGAAAACTTGTTCTACCTGCTTTCTGGGCTGAGATGGGGAACGGCTGAATTTTGGACTGGGCTGGTGACAAAATGTTCCAAACACACCCCATGCACACCTCCACCGGGGAAGGTGCCAGAAACGAGTTCTGTTGGTAGTTTTTACAGTACCCCGGTAGGCAGCTGAAAGGCACCACAAAACTTGTTCTACCTGCTTTCTGGGCTGAGATGGGGAACAGCTGAATTTTGGACTCGGCTGGTGACAAAATGTTCCAAACACACCCCATGCACACCTCCACCGGGGAAGGTGCCAGAAACGAGTTCTGTTGGTAGTTTTTACACTACCCCGGTAGGCAGCTGAAAGGCACTACAAACGTTTTTCTACCTGCTTTCTGGGCTGAGATGGGGAACAGCTGAGTTTTGGACTCGGCTGCTGACAAAATGTTCCAAACACACCCCATGCACAACTCCTCGGGGGAAGGTGTTAGAAAGGAGTTCTGTTGGTAGTTCTTACACTGCCCCGGTAGGCAGCTGAAAGGCACCACAAAACTTGTTGTACCTGCTTTCTGGGCTGAGATGGAGAATCGCTGAATTTTGGACTCGGCTGGTGACAAAATGTTCCAAACACACCCCATGCACACCTTCACTGGCAAAGGTGCCAGAAACGAGTTCTGTTGGTAGTTTTTACACTACCCCGGTAGGCAGCTGAAAGGCACCACAAAAGTTTTTCTACCTGCTTTCTGGGCTGAGATGGGGAACGGCTGAATTTTGGACTCGGCTGGTGAAAAAATGTTCCAAACACACCCCATGCACACCTCCACCGGGGAAGGGGCCAGAAACGAGTTCTGTTGGTAGTTTTTACACTACCCCGGTAGGCAGCTGAAAGGCACCACAAAACTTTTTGTACCTGCTTTATGGGCTGAGATGGGGAATCGCTGAATTTTGGACTCGGCTGGTGACAAAATGTTCCAAACACACCCCATGCACAACTCCACCGAGGAAGGTGCCAGAAACGAGTTCTGTTGGTAGTTTTTACACTACCCCGGTAGGCAGCTGAAAGGCACCACAAAAGTTTTTCTACCTGCTTTCTGGGCTGAGATGGGGATCAGCTGAATTTTGGACTCGGCTGGTGACAAAATGTTCCAAACACACCCCATGCACAACTCCACCGGGGAAGGTGCCAGAAACGAGTTCTGTTGGTAGTTTTTACACTACCCCGGTAGGCAGCTGAAAGGCACCACAAAACTTGTTCTACCTGCTTTCTGGGCTGAGATGGGGAACAGCTGAATTTTGGACTCGGCTGGTGACAAAATGTTCCAAAAACACCCCATGCACAACTCCACCGAGGAAGGTGCCAGAAACGACTTCTTTTGGTAGTTTTTACACTACCCCGGTAGGCAGCTGAAAGGCACCACAAAACCTGTTGTACCTGCTTTCTGGGCTGAGATGGGGAATCGCTGAATTTTGGACTCAGCTGGTGACAAAATGTTCCAAACACACCCCATGCACACCTCCACCGGGGAAGGGGCCAGAAACGAGTTCTGTTGGTAGTTTTTACACTACCCCGGTAGGCAGCTGAAAGGCACCACAAAACTTGTTGTACCTGCTTTCTGGGCTGAGATGGGGAATCGCTGAATTTTGGACTCGGCTGGTGACAAAATGTTCCAAACACACCCCATGCACACCTTCACTGGCAAAGGTGCCAGAAACGAGTTCTGTTGGTAGTTTTTACACTACCCTGGTAGGCAGCTGAAAGGCACCACAAAAGTTTTTCTACCTGCTTTCTGGGCTGAGATGGGGATCAGCTGAATTTTGGACTCGGCTGCTGACAAAATGTTCCAAACACAACCCATGCACAACTCCACCGGGGAAGGTGCCAGAAACGAGTTCTGTTGGTAGTTTTTACAGTACCCCGGTAGGCAGCTGAAAGGCACCACAAAACTTGTTGTACCTGCTTTCTGGGCAGAGATGGAGAATCGCTGAATTTTGGACTCGGCTGGTGACAAAATGTTCCAAACACACCCCATGCACACCTTCACTGGCAAAGGTGCCAGAAACGAGTTCTGTTGGTAGTTTTTACACTACCCCGGTAGGCAGCTGAAAGGCACCACAAAACTTGTTCTACCTGCTTTCTGGGCTGAGATGGGGAATCGCTGAATTTTGGACTCAGCTGCTGACAAAATGTTCCAAACACACCCCATGCACAACTCCACCGGGGAAGGTGCCAGAAACGAGTTCTGTTGGTAGTTTTTACACTACCCCGGTAGGCAAGAGAAAGGCACCACAACACTTGTTGTACCTGCTTTCTGGGCTGAGATGGGGAACGGCTGAATTTTGGACTCGGCTGCTGACAAAATGTTCCAAACACACCCCATGCACAACTCCACCGGGGAAGGTGCCAGAAACGAGTTCTGTTGGTAGTTTTTACACTACCCCGGTAGGCAGCTGAAAGGCACCAGAAAACTTGTTCTACCTGCTTTCTGGGCTGAGATGGGGAATCGCTGAATTTTGGACTCGGCTGGTGACAAAATGTTCCAAACACACCCCATGCACACCTCCACCGGGGAAGGTGCCAGAAACGAGTTCTGTTGGTAGTTTTTACAGTACCCCAGTAGGCAGCTGAAAGGCACCACAAAAGTTTTTCTACCTGCTTTCTGGGCTGAGATGGGGAACAGCTGAATTTTGGACTCGGCTGGTGACAAAATGTTCCAAACACACCCCATGCACACCTCCACCGGGGAAGGTGCCAGAAACGAGTTCTGTTGGTAGTTTTTACACTACCCCGGTAGGCAGCTGAAAGGCACTACAAACGTTTTTCTACCTGCTTTCTGGGCTGAGATGGGGAACAGCTGAGTTTTGGACTCGGCTGCTGACAAAATGTTCCAAACACACCCCATGCACAACTCCTCCGGGGAAGGTGTTAGAAAGGAGTTCTGTTGGTAGTTTTTACACTGCCCCGGTAGGCAGCTGAAAGGCACCACAAAACTTGTTGTACCTGCTTTCTGGGCTGAGATGGAGAATCGCTGAATTTTGGACTCGGCTGGTGACAAAATGTTCCAAACACACCCCATGCACACCTTCACTGGCAAAGGTGCCAGAAACGAGTTCTGTTGGTAGTTTTTACACTACCCCGGTAGGCAGCTGAAAGGCACCACAAAAGTTTTTCTACCTGCTTTCTGGGCTGAGATGGGGAACGGCTGAATTTTGGACTCGGCTGGTGAAAAAATGTTCCAAACACACCCCATGCACACCTCCACCGGGGAAGGGGCCAGAAACGAGTTCTGTTGGTAGTTTTTACACTACCCCGGTAGGCAGCTGAAAGACACCACAAAACTTTTTGTACCTGCTTTCTGGGCTGAGATGGGGAATCGCTGAATTTTGGACTCGGCTGGTGACAAAATGTTCCAAACACACCCCATGCACAACTCCACCGAGGAAGGTGCCAGAAACGAGTTCTGTTGGTAGTTTTTACAGTACCCCGGTAGGCAGCTGAAAGGCACCACAAAAGTTTTTCTACCTGCTTTCTGGGCTGAGATGGGGATCAGCTGAATTTTGGACTCGGCTGGTGACAAAATGTTCCAAACACACCCCATGCACAACTACACCGAGGAAGGTGCCAGAAACGAGTTCTGTTGGTAGTTTTTACACTACCCCGGTAGGCAGCTGAAAGGCACCACAAAACTTTTTGTACCTGCTTTCTGGGCTGAGATGGGGAACGGCTGAATTTTGGACTCGGCTGGTGACAAAATGTTCCAAACACACCCCATGCACACCTCCACCGGGGAAGGGGCCAGAAACGAGTTCTGTTGGTAGTTTTTACAGTACCCCGGTAGGCAGCTGAAAGGCACCACAAAACTTGTTGTACCTGCTTTCTGGGCTGAGATGGGGAACAGCTGAATTTTGGACTCGGCTGGTGACAAAATGTTCCAAACACACCCCATGCACACCTTCACTGGCAAAGGTGCCAGAAATGAGTTCTGTTGGTAGTTTTTACACTACCCCGGTAGGCAGCTGAAAGGCACCACAAAACTTGTTCTACCTGCTTTCTGGGCTGAGATGGGGAATCGCTGAATTTTGGACTCAGCTGCTGACAAAATGTTCCAAACACACCCCATGCACACCTCCACCGGGGAAGGTGCCAGAAACGAGTTCTGTTGGTAGTTTTTACACTACCCCGGTAGGCAAGAGAAAGGCACCACAACACTTGTTGTACCTGCTTTCTGGGCTGAGATGGGGAACGGCTGAATTTTGGACTCGGCTGCTGACAAAATGTTCCAAACACACCCCATGCACACCTCCACCGGGGAAGGTGCCAGAAACGAGTTCTGTTGGTAGTTTTTACACTACCCCGGTAGGCAGCTGAAAGGCACCAGAAAACTTGTTCTACCTGCTTTCTGGGCTGAGATGGGGAACGGCTGAATTTTGGACTGGGCTGGTGACAAAATGTTCCAAACACACCCCATGCACACCTCCACCGGGGAAGGTGCCAGAAACGAGTTCTGTTGGTAGTTTTTACAGTACCCCGGTAGGCAGCTGAAAGGCACCACAAAAGTTTTTCTACCTGCTTTCTGGGCTGAGATGGGGAACAGCTGAATTTTGGAATCGGCTGGTGACAAAATGTTCCAAACACACCCCATGCACACCTCCACCGGGGAAGGTGCCAGAAACGAGTTCTGTTGGTAGTTTTTACACTACCCCGGTAGGCAGCTGAAAGGCACTACAAACGTTTTTCTACCTGCTTTCTGGGCTGAGATGGGGAACAGCTGAGTTTTGGACTCGGCTGCTGACAAAATGTTCCAAACACACCCCATGCACAACTCCTCGGGGGAAGGTGTTAGAAAGGAGTTCTGTTGGTAGTTCTTACACTGCCCCGGTAGGCAGCTGAAAGGCACCACAAAACTTGTTGTACCTGCTTTCTGGGCTGAGATGGAGAATCGCTGAATTTTGGACTCGGCTGGTGACAAAATGTTCCAAACACACCCCATGCACACCTTCACTGGCAAAGGTGCCAGAAACGAGTTCTGTTGGTAGTTTTTACACTACCCCGGTAGGCAGCTGAAAGGCACCACAAAAGTTTTTCTACCTGCTTTCTGGGCTGAGATGGGGATCAGCTGAATTTTGGACTCGGCTGGTGACAAAATGTTCCAAACACACCCCATGCACAACTCCACCGGGGAAGGTGCCAGAAACGAGTTCTGTTGGTAGTTTTTACACTACCCCGGTAGGCAGCTGAAAGGCACCACAAAACTTGTTCTACCTGCTTTCTGGGCTGAGATGGGGAACGGCTGAATTTTGAACTCGGCTGGTGACAAAATGTTCCAAACACACCCCATGCACAACTCCACCGAGGAAGGTGCCAGAAACGACTTCTTTTGGTAGTTTTTACACTACCCCGGTAGGCAGCTGAAAGGCACCACAAAACTTGTTGTACCTGCTTTCTGGGCTGAGATGGGGAATCGCTGAATTTTGGACTCAGCTGGTGACAAAATGTTCCAAACACACCCCATGCACACCTCCACCGGGGAAGGTGCCAGAAACGAGTTCTGTTGGTAGTTTTTACACTACCCCGGTAGGCAGCTGAAAGGCACCACAAAACTTGTTGTACCTGCTTTCTGGGCTGAGATGGGGAATCGCTGAATTTTGGACTCGGCTGGTGACAAAATGTTCCAAACACACCCCATGCACACCTTCACTGGCAAAGGTGCCAGAAACGAGTTCTGTTGGTAGTTTTTACACTACCCTGGTAGGCAGCTGAAAGGCACCACAAAAGTTTTTCTACCTGCTTTCTGGGCTGAGATGGGGAATCGCTGAATTTTGGACTCGGCTGCTGACAAAATGTTCCAAACACACCCCATGCACAACTCCACCGGGGAAGGTGCCAGAAACGAGTTCTGTTGGTAGTTTTTACAGTACCCCGGTAGGCAGCTGAAAGGCACCACAAAACTTGTTGTACCTGCTTTCTGGGCAGAGATGGAGAATCGCTGAATTTTGGACTCGGCTGGTGACAAAATGTTCCAAACACACCCCATGCACACCTCCACCGGGGAAGGTGCCAGAAACGAGTTCTGTTGGTAGTTTTTACACTACCCCGGTAGGCAGCTGAAAGGCACCACAAAACTTGTTCTACCTGCTTTCTGGGCTGAGATGGGGAACAGCTGAATTTTGGACTCGGCTGGTGACAAAATGTTCCAAACACACCCCATGCACAACTCCACCGAGGAAGGTGCCAGAAACGAGTTCTGTTGGTAGTTTTTACACTACCCCGGTAGGCAGCTGAAAGGCACCACAAAACTTGTTCTACCTGCTTTCTGGGCTGAGATGGGGAATCGCTGAATTTTGGACTCGGCTGGTGACAAAATGTTCCAAACACACCCCATGCACACCTTCACTGGCAAAGGTGCCAGAAACGAGTTCTGTTGGTAGTTTTTACAGTACCCCGGTAGGCAGCTGAAAGGCACCACAAAACTTGTTCTACCTGCTTTCTGGGCTGAGATGGGGAACAGCTGAATTTTGGACTCGGCTGGTGACAAAATGTTCCAAACACACCCCATGCACAACTCCACCGAGGAAGGTGCCAGAAACGAGTTCTGTTGGTAGTTTTTACACTACCCCGGTAGGCAGCTGAAAGGCACCACAAAACTTGTTGTACCTGCTTTCTGGGCTGAGATGGGGAATCGCTGAATTTTGGACTCGGCTGGTAACAAAATGTTCCAAACACACCCCATGCACACCTTCACTGGCAAAGGTGCCAGAAACGAGTTCTGTTGGTAGTTTTTACACTACCCCGGTAGGCAGCTGAAAGGCACCACAAAAGTTTTTCTACCTGCTCTCTGGGCTGAGATGGGGATCAGCTGAATTTTGGACTCGGCTGCTGACAATATGTTCCAAACACACCCCATGCACAGCTCCACCGGGGAAGGTGCCAGAAACGAGTTCTGTTGGTAGTTTTTACACTACCCCGGTAGGCAGCTGAAAGGCACCACAAAACTTGTTGTACCTGCTTTCTGGGCTGAGATGGGGAATCGCTGAATTTTGGACTCGGCTGGTGACAAAATGTTCCAAACACACCCCATGCACAACTACACCGAGGAAGGGGCCAGAAACGAGTTCTGTTGGTAGTTTTTACACTACCCCGGTAGGCAGCTGAAAGGCACCACAAAACTTGTTGTACCTGCTTTCTGGGCTGAGATGGGGAACGGCTGAATTTTGGACTCGGCTGGTGACAAAATGTTCCAAACACACCCCATGCACACCTCCACCGGGGAAGGGGCCAGAAACGAGTTCTGTTGGTAGTTTTTACAGTACCCCGGTAGGCAGCTGAAAGGCACCACAAAACTTGTTGTACCTGCTTTCTGGGCTGAGATGGGGAACAGCTGAATTTTGGACTCGGCTGGTGACAAAATGTTCCAAACACACCCCATGCACACCTCCACCGGGGAAGGTGCCAGAAACGAGTTCTGTTGGTAGTTTTTACACTACCCCGGTAGGCAGCTGAAAGGCACCACAAAACTTGTTCTACCTGCTTTCTGGGCTGAGATGGGGAATCGCTGAATTTTGGACTCAGCTGCTGACAAAATGTTCCAAACACACCCCATGCACAACTCCACCGGGGAAGGTGCCAGAAACGAGTTCTGTTGGTAGTTTTTACACTACCCCGGTAGGCAAGAGAAAGGCACCACAACACTTGTTGTACCTGCTTTCTGGGCTGAGATGGGGAACGGCTGAATTTTGGACTCGGCTGGTGACAAAATGTTCCAAACACACCCCATGCACACCTCCACCGGGGAAGGTGCCAGAAACGAGTTCTGTTGGTAGTTTTTACACTACCCCGGTAGGCAGCTGAAAGGCACCACAAAACTTGTTCTACCTGCTTTCTGGGCTGAGATGGGGAATCGCTGAATTTTGGACTCGGCTGGTGACAAAATGTTCCAAACACACCCCATGCACACCTCCACCGGGGAAGGTGCCAGAAACGAGTTCTGTTGGTAGTTTTTACAGTACCCCGGTAGGCAGCTGAAAGGCACCACAAAAGTTTTTCTACCTGCTTTCTGGGCTGAGATGGGGAACAGCTGAATTTTGGACTCGGCTGGTGACAAAATGTTCCAAACACACCCCATGCACACCTCCACCGGGGAAGGTGCCAGAAACGAGTTCTGTTGGTAGTTTTTACACTACCCCGGTAGGCAGCTGAAAGGCACTACAAACGTTTTTCTACCTGCTTTCTGGGCTGAGATGGGGAACAGCTGAGTTTTGGACTCGGCTGCTGACAAAATGTTCCAAACACACCCCATGCACAACTCCTCCGGGGAAGGTGTTAGAAAGGAGTTCTGTTGGTAGTTCTTACACTGCCCCGGTAGGCAGCTGAAAGGCACCACAAAACTTGTTGTACCTGCTTTCTGGGCTGAGATGGGGAATCGCTGAATTTTGGACTCGGCTGGTGACAAAATGTTCCAAACACACCCCATGCACACCTTCACTGGCAAAGGTGCCAGAAACGAGTTCTGTTGGTAGTTTTTACACTACCCCGGTAGGCACCTGAAAGGCACCAGAAAAGTTTTTCTACCTGCTTTCTGGGCTGAGATGGGGAATCGCTGAATTTTGGACTCGGCTGGTGACAAAATGTTCCAAACACACCCCATGCACAACTCCACCGGGGAAGGTGCCAGAAACGAGTTCTGTTGGTAGTTTTTACACTACCCCGGTAGGCAAGAGAAAGGCACCACAACACTTGTTGTACCTGCTTTCTGGGCTGAGATGGGGAACGGCTGAATTTTGGACTCGGCTGCTGACAAAATGTTCCAAACACACCCCATGCACAACTCCACCGGGGAAGGTGCCAGAAACGAGTTCTGTTGGTAGTTTTTACACTACCCCGGTAGGCAGCTGAAAGGCACCACAAAACTTGTTCTACCTGCTTTCTGGGCTGAGATGAGGAACGGCTGAATTTTGGACTCGGCTGGTAACAAAATATTCCAAACACACCCCATGCACAACTCCACCGGGGAAGGTGCCAGAAACGAGTTCTGTTGGTAGTTTTTACACTACCCCGGTAGGCAGCTGAAAGGCACCACAAAACTTGTTCTACCTGCTTTCTGGGCTGAGATGAGGAACGGCTGAATTTTGGACTCGGCTGGTAACAAAATGTTCCAAACACACCCCATGCACAGCTCCACCGGGGAAGGTGCCAGAAACGAGTTCTGTTGGTAGTTTTTACACTACCCCGGTAGGCAGCTGAAAGGCACTACAAAAGTTTTTCTACCTGCTTTCTGGGCTGAGATGGGGAACAGCTGAGTTTTGGACTCGGCTGCTGACAAAATGTTCCAAACACACCCCATGCACAACTCCACCGAGGAAGGTGCCAGAAACGAGTTCTGTTGGTAGTTTTTACACTACCCCGGTAGGCAGCTGAAAGGCACCACAAAAGTTTTTCTACCTGCTTTCTGGGCTGAGATGGGGAATCGCTGAATTTTGGACTCAGCTGCTGACAAAATGTTCCAAACACACCCCATGCACAACTCCACCGGGGAAGGTGCCAGAAACGAGTTCTGTTGGTAGTTTTTACACTACCCCGGTAGGCAAGAGAAAGGCACCACAAAAGTTTTTCTACCTGCTTTCTGGGCTGAGATGGGGAACGGCTGAATTTTGGACTCGGCTGGTGAAAAAATGTTCCAAACACACCCCATGCACAACTCCACCGGGGAAGGTGCCAGAAACGAGTTCTGTTGGTAGTTTTTACAGTACCCCGGTAGGCAGCTGAAAGGCACCGCAAAACTTGTTGTACCTGCTTTCTGGGCTGAGATGGAGAATCGCTGAATTTTGGACTCGGCTGCTGACAAAATGTTCCAAACACACCCCATGCACAACTCCACCGGGGAAGGTGCCAGAAACGAGTTCTGTTGGTAGTTTTTACACTACCCCAGTAGGCAGCTGAAAGGCACCACAAAACTTGTTCTACCTGCTTTCTGGGCTGAGATGGGGAACGGCTGAATTTTGGACTCGGCTGGTGAAAAAATGTTCCAAACACACCCCATGCACACCTCCACCGGGGAAGGTGCCAGAAACGAGTTCTGTTGGTAGTTTTTACACTACCCCGGTAGGCAGCTGAAAGGCACCACAAAGGTTTTTCTACCTGCTTTCTGGGCTGAGATGGGGAACAGCTGAGTTTTGGACTCGGCTGCTGACAAAATGTTCCAAACACACCCCATGCACAACTCCACCGAGGAAGGTGCCAGAAACGAGTTCTGTTGGTAGTTTTTACACTACCCCAGTAGGCAGCTGAAAGGCACCACAAAACTTGTTCTACCTGCTTTCTGGGCAGAGATGGAGAATCGCTGAATTTTGGACTCGGCTGGTGACAAAATGTTCCAAACACACCCCATGCACAACTCCACCGGGGAAGGTGCCAGAAACGAGTTCTGTTGGTAGTTTTTACACTACCCCGGTAGGCAGCTGAAAGGCACCACAAAACTTGTTCTACCTGCTTTCTGGGCTGAGATGAGGAATCGCTGAATTTTGGACTCGGCTGGTAACAAAATGTTCCAAACACACCCCATGCACAACTCCACCGGGGAAGGTGCCAGAAACGAGTTCTGTTGGTAGTTTTTACACTACCCCGGTAGGCAGCTGAAAGGCACCACAAAAGTTTTTCTACCTGCTTTCTGGGCTGAGATGGGGAATCGCTGAATTTTGGACTCAGCTGCTGACAAAATGTTCCAAACACACCCCATGCACAACTCCACCGGGGAAGGTGCCAGAAACGAGTTCTGTTGGTAGTTTTTACACTACCCCGGTAGGCAAGAGAAAGGCACCACAAAAGTTTTTCTACCTGCTTTCTGGGCTGAGATGGGGAACAGCTGAGTTTTGGACTCGGCTGCTGACAAAATGTTCCAAACACACCCCATGCACAACTCCACCGGGGAAGGTGCCAGAAACGAGTTCTGTTGGTAGTTTTTACAGTACCCCGGTAGGCAGCTGAAAGGCACCGCAAAACTTGTTGTACCTGCTTTCTGGGCTGAGATGGAGAATCGCTGAATTTTGGACTCGGCTGGTGACAAAATGTTCCAAACACACCCCATGCACAACTCCACCGGGGAAGGTGCCAGAAACGAGTTCTGTTGGTAGTTTTTACACTACCCCGGTAGGCAGCTGAAAGGCACCACAAAACTTGTTCTACCTGCTTTCTGGGCTGAGATGGGGAACAGCTGAATTTTGGACTCGGCTGGTGACAAAATGTTCCAAACACACCCCATGCACAACTCCACCGAGGAAGGTGCCAGAAACAAGTTCTGTTGGTAGTTTTTACACTACCCCGGTAGGCAGCTGAAAGGCACCACAAAACTTGTTGTACCTGCTTTCTGGGCTGAGATGGGGAACGGCTGAATTTTGGACTCGGCTGGTGAAAAAATGTTCCAAACACACCCCATGCACACCTTCACTGGCAAAGGTGCCAGAAACGAGTTCTGTTGGTAGTTTTTACACTACCCCGGTAGGCAAGAGAAAGGCACCACAAAAGTTTTTCTACCTGCTTTCTGGGCTGAGATGGGGAATCGCTGAATTTTGGACTCAGCTGCTGACAAAATGTTCCAAACACACCCCATGCACAACTCCACCGGGGAAGGTGCCAGAAACGAGTTCTGTTGGTAGTTTTTACACTACCCCGGTAGGCAGCTGAAAGGCATTACAAAACTTGTTCTACCTGCTTTCTGGGCTGAGATGGGGAATCGCTGAATTTTGGACTCGGCTGCTGACAAAATGTTCCAAACACACCCCATGCACAACTCCACCGGGGAAGGTGCCAGAAACGAGTTCTGTTGGTAGTTTTTACACTACCCCAGTAGGCAGCTGAAAGGCACCACAAAACTTGTTCTACCTGCTTTCTGGGCTGAGATGGGGAACGGCTGAATTTTGGACTCGGCTGGTGAAAAAATGTTCCAAACACACCCCATGCACACCTCCACCGGGGAAGGTGCCAGAAACGAGTTCTGTTGGTAGTTTTTACACTACCCCGGTAGGCAGCTGAAAGGCACCACAAAGGTTTTTCTACCTGCTTTCTGGGCTGAGATGGGGAACAGCTGAGTTTTGGACTCGGCTGCTGACAAAATGTTCCAAACACACCCCATGCACAACTCCACCGGGGAAGGTGCCAGAAACGAGTTCTGTTGGTAGTTTTTACACTACCCCAGTAGGCAGCTGAAAGGCACCACAAAACTTGTTCTACCTGCTTTCTGGGCAGAGATGGAGAATCGCTGAATTTTGGACTCGGCTGGTGACAAAATGTTCCAAACACACCCCATGCACAACTCCACCGGGGAAGGTGCCAGAAACGAGTTCTGTTGGTAGTTTTTACACTACCCCGGTAGGCAGCTGAAAGGCACCACAAAACTTGTTCTACCTGCTTTCTGGGCTGAGATGAGGAATCGCTGAATTTTGGACTCGGCTGGTAACAAAATGTTCCAAACACACCCCATGCACAACTCCACCGGGGAAGGTGCCAGAAACGAGTTCTGTTGGTAGTTTTTACACTACCCCGGTAGGCAGCTGAAAGGCACCACAAAAGTTTTTCTACCTGCTTTCTGGGCTGAGATGGGGAATCGCTGAATTTTGGACTCAGCTGCTGACAAAATGTTCCAAACACACCCCATGCACAACTCCACCGGGGAAGGTGCCAGAAACGAGTTCTGTTGGTAGTTTTTACACTACCCCGGTAGGCAAGAGAAAGGCACCACAAAAGTTTTTCTACCTGCTTTCTGGGCTGAGATGGGGAACAGCTGAGTTTTGGACTCGGCTGCTGACAAAATGTTCCAAACACACCCCATGCACAACTCCACCGGGGAAGGTGCCAGAAACGAGTTCTGTTGGTAGTTTTTACAGTACCCCGGTAGGCAGCTGAAAGGCACCGCAAAACTTGTTGTACCTGCTTTCTGGGCTGAGATGGAGAATCGCTGAATTTTGGACTCGGCTGGTGACAAAATGTTCCAAACACACCCCATGCACAACTCCACCGGGGAAGGTGCCAGAAACGAGTTCTGTTGGTAGTTTTTACACTACCCCGGTAGGCAGCTGAAAGGCACCACAAAACTTGTTCTACCTGCTTTCTGGGCTGAGATGGGGAACAGCTGAATTTTGGACTCGGCTGGTGACAAAATGTTCCAAACACACCCCATGCACAACTCCACCGAGGAAGGTGCCAGAAACAAGTTCTGTTGGTAGTTTTTACACTACCCCGGTAGGCAGCTGAAAGGCACCACAAAACTTGTTGTACCTGCTTTCTGGGCTGAGATGGGGAACGGCTGAATTTTGGACTCGGCTGGTGAAAAAATGTTCCAAACACACCCCATGCACACCTTCACTGGCAAAGGTGCCAGAAACGAGTTCTGTTGGTAGTTTTTACACTACCCCGGTAGGCAAGAGAAAGGCACCACAAAAGTTTTTCTACCTGCTTTCTGGGCTGAGATGGGGAATCGCTGAATTTTGGACTCAGCTGCTGACAAAATGTTCCAAACACACCCCATGCACAACTCCACCGGGGAAGGTGCCAGAAACGAGTTCTGTTGGTAGTTTTTACACTACCCCGGTAGGCAGCTGAAAGGCATTACAAAACTTGTTCTACCTGCTTTCTGGGCTGAGATGGGGAATCGCTGAATTTTGGACTCGGCTGCTGACAAAATGTTCCAAACACACCCCATGCACAACTCCACCGGGGAAGGTGCCAGAAACGAGTTCTGTTGGTAGTTTTTACACTACCCCGGTAGGCAGCTGAAAGGCACCACAAAAGTTTTTCTACCTGCTTTCTGGGCTGAGATGGGGATCAGCTGAGTTTTGGACTCGGCTGCTGACAAAATGTTCCAAACACACCCCATGCACAACTCCACCGGGGAAGGTGCCAGAAACGAGTTCTGTTGGTAGTTTTTACAGTACCCCGGTAGGCAGCTGAAAGGCACCACAAAACTTGTTGTACCTGCTTTCTGGGCTGAGATGGAGAATCGCTGAATTTTGGACTCGGCTGGTGACAAAATGTTCCAAACACACCCCATGCACAACTCCACCGGGGAAGGTGCCAGAAACGAGTTCTGTTGGTAGTTTTTACACTACCCCAGTAGGCAGCTGAAAGGCACCACAAAACTTGTTCTACCTGCTTTCTGGGCTGAGATGGGGAACGGCTGAATTTTGGACTCGGCTGGTGAAAAAATGTTCCAAACACACCCCATGCACAACTCCACCGGGGAAGGTGCCAGAAACGAGTTCTGTTGGTAGTTTTTACAGTACCCCGGTAGGCAGCTGAAAGGCACCACAAAACTTGTTGTACCTGCTTTCTGGGCTGAGATGGGGAACAGCTGAGTTTTGGACTCGGCTGCTGACAAAATGTTCCAAACACACCCCATGCACAACTCCACCGAGGAAGGTGCCAGAAACGAGTTCTGTTGGTAGTTTTTACAGTACCCCGGTAGGCAGCTGAAAGGCACCACAAAACTTGTTCTACCTGCTTTCTGGGCTGAGATGGGGATCAGCTGAATTTTGGACTCGGCTGCTGACAAAATGTTCCAAACACACCCCATGCACAACTCCACCGGGGAAGGTGCCAGAAACGAGTTCTGTTGGTAGTTTTTACACTACCCCGGTAGGCAGCTGAAAGGCACCACAAAACTTGTTGTACCTGCTTTCTGGGCTGAGATGTAGAATCGCTGAATTTTGGACTCGGCTGGTGACAAAATGTTCCAAACACACCCCATGCACACCTTCACTGGCAAAGGTGCCAGAAACGAGTTCTGTTGGTAGTTTTTACACTACCCCGGTAGGCAGCTGAAAGGCACCACAAAACTTGTTCTACCTGCTTTCTGGGCTGAGATGGGGAACGGCTGAATTTTGGACTGGGCTGGTGACAAAATGTTCCAAACACACCCCATGCACAACTCCTCCGGGGAAGGTGCCAGAAACGAGTTCTGTTGGTAGTTTTTACACTACCCCGGTAGGCAGCTGAAAGGCACCACAAAACTTGTTCTACCTGCTTTCTGGGCTGAGATGGGGAACGGCTGAATTTTGGACTCGGCTGGTGACAAAATGTTCCAAACACACCCCATGCACAACTCCACCGGGGAAGGTGCCAGAAACGAGTTCTGTTGGTAGTTTTTACACTACCCCGGTAGGCAGCTGAAAGGCACCACAAAACTTGTTCTACCTGCTTTCTGGGCTGAGATGAGGAATCGCTGAATTTTGGACTCGGCTGGTAACAAAATGTTCCAAACACACCCCATGCACAACTCCACCGGGGAAGGTGCCAGAAACGAGTTCTGTTGGTAGTTTTTACACTACCCCGGTAGGCAGCTGAAAGGCACCACAAAAGTTTTTCTACCTGCTTTCTGGGCTGAGATGGGGAATCGCTGAATTTTGGACTCAGCTGCTGACAAAATGTTCCAAACACACCCCATGCACAACTCCACCGGGGAAGGTGCCAGAAACGAGTTCTGTTGGTAGTTTTTACACTACCCCGGTAGGCAAGAGAAAGGCACCACAAAAGTTTTTCTACCTGCTTTCTGGGCTGAGATGGGGAACAGCTGAGTTTTGGACTCGGCTGCTGACAAAATGTTCCAAACACACCCCATGCACAACTCCACCGGGGAAGGTGCCAGAAACGAGTTCTGTTGGTAGTTTTTACAGTACCCCGGTAGGCAGCTGAAAGGCACCGCAAAACTTGTTGTACCTGCTTTCTGGGCTGAGATGGAGAATCGCTGAATTTTGGACTCGGCTGGTGACAAAATGTTCCAAACACACCCCATGCACAACTCCACCGGGGAAGGTGCCAGAAACGAGTTCTGTTGGTAGTTTTTACACTACCCCGGTAGGCAGCTGAAAGGCACCACAAAACTTGTTCTACCTGCTTTCTGGGCTGAGATGGGGAACAGCTGAATTTTGGACTCGGCTGGTGACAAAATGTTCCAAACACACCCCATGCACAACTCCACCGAGGAAGGTGCCAGAAACAAGTTCTGTTGGTAGTTTTTACACTACCCCGGTAGGCAGCTGAAAGGCACCACAAAACTTGTTGTACCTGCTTTCTGGGCTGAGATGGGGAACGGCTGAATTTTGGACTCGGCTGGTGAAAAAATGTTCCAAACACACCCCATGCACACCTTCACTGGCAAAGGTGCCAGAAACGAGTTCTGTTGGTAGTTTTTACACTACCCCGGTAGGCAAGAGAAAGGCACCACAAAAGTTTTTCTACCTGCTTTCTGGGCTGAGATGGGGAATCGCTGAATTTTGGACTCAGCTGCTGACAAAATGTTCCAAACACACCCCATGCACAACTCCACCGGGGAAGGTGCCAGAAACGAGTTCTGTTGGTAGTTTTTACACTACCCCGGTAGGCAGCTGAAAGGCATTACAAAACTTGTTGTACCTGCTTTCTGGGCTGAGATGGGGAATCGCTGAATTTTGGACTCGGCTGCTGACAAAATGTTCCAAACACACCCCATGCACAACTCCACCGGGGAAGGTGCCAGAAACGAGTTCTGTTGGTAGTTTTTACACTACCCCGGTAGGCAGCTGAAAGGCACCACAAAAGTTTTTCTACCTGCTTTCTGGGCTGAGATGGGGATCAGCTGAGTTTTGGACTCGGCTGCTGACAAAATGTTCCAAACACACCCCATGCACAACTCCACCGGGGAAGGTGCCAGAAACGAGTTCTGTTGGTAGTTTTTACAGTACCCCGGTAGGCAGCTGAAAGGCACCGCAAAACTTGTTGTACCTGCTTTCTGGGCTGAGATGGAGAATCGCTGAATTTTGGACTCGGCTGGTGACAAAATGTTCCAAACACACCCCATGCACAACTCCACCGGGGAAGGTGCCAGAAACGAGTTCTGTTGGTAGTTTTTACACTACCCCAGTAGGCAGCTGAAAGGCACCACAAAACTTGTTCTACCTGCTTTCTGGGCTGAGATGGGGAACGGCTGAATTTTGGACTCGGCTGGTGAAAAAATGTTCCAAACACACCCCATGCACAACTCCACCGGGGAAGGTGCCAGAAACGAGTTCTGTTGGTAGTTTTTACACTACCCCGGTAGGCAGCTGAAAGGCACCACAAAACTTGTTGTACCTGCTTTCTGGGCTGAGATGGGGAACAGCTGAGTTTTGGACTCGGCTGCTGAAAAAATGTTCCAAACACACCCCATGCACAACTCCACCGAGGAAGGTGCCAGAAACGAGTTCTGTTGGTAGTTTTTACAGTACCCCGGTAGGCAGCTGAAAGGCACCACAAAACTTGTTCTACCTGCTTTCTGGGCTGAGATGGGGATCAGCTGAATTTTGGACTCGGCTGCTGACAAAATGTTCCAAACACACCCCATGCACAACTCCACCGGGGAAGGTGCCAGAAACGAGTTCTGTTGGTAGTTTTTACACTACCCCGGTAGGCAGCTGAAAGGCACCACAAAAGTTTTTCTACCTGCTTTCTGGGCTGAGATGGGGAATCGCTGAATTTTGGACTCAGCTGCTGACAAAATGTTCCAAACACACCCCATGCACATCTCCACCGGGGAAGGTGCCAGAAACGAGTTCTGTTGGTAGTTTTTACACTACCCCGGTAGGCAAGAGAAAGGCACCACAAAACTTGTTCTACCTGCTTTCTGGGCTGAGATGGGGAACAGCTGAGTTTTGGACTCGGCTGCTGACAAAATGTTCCAAACACACCCCATGCACAACTCCACCGGGGAAGGTGCCAGAAACGAGTTCTGTTGGTAGTTTTTACAGTACCCCGGTAGGCAGCTGAAAGGCACCGCAAAACTTGTTGTACCTGCTTTCTGGGCTGAGATGGAGAATCGCTGAATTTTGGACTCGGCTGGTGACAAAATGTTCCAAACACACCCCATGCACAACTCCTCCGGGGAAGGTGCCAGAAACGAGTTCTGTTGGTAGTTTTTACACTACCCCAGTAGGCAGCTGAAAGGCACCACAAAACTTGTTCTACCTGCTTTCTGGGCAGAGATGGAGAATCGCTGAATTTTGGACTCGGCTGGTGACAAAATGTTCCAAACACACCCCATGCACAACTCCACCGGGGAAGGTGCCAGAAACGAGTTCTGTTGGTAGTTTTTACACTACCCCGGTAGGCAGCTGAAAGGCACCACAAAACTTGTTCTACCTGCTTTCTGGGCTGAGATGGGGAACAGCTGAATTTTGGACTCGGCTGGTGACAAAATGTTCCAAACACACCCCATGCACAACTCCACCGAGGAAGGTGCCAGAAACGAGTTCTGTTGGTAGTTTTTACACTACCCCGGTAGGCAGCTGAAAGGCACCACAAAACTTGTTGTACCTGCTTTCTGGGCTGAGATGGGGAACGGCTGAATTTTGGACTCGGCTGGTGAAAAAATGTTCCAAACACACCCCATGCACACCTCCACCGGGGAAGGTGCCAGAAACGAGTTCTGTTGGTAGTTTTTACACTACCCCGGTAGGCAGCTGAAAGGCACCACAAAACTTGTTGTACCTGCTTTCTGGGCTGAGATGGGGAATCGCTGAATTTTGGACTCGGCTGGTGACAAAATGTTCCAAACACACCCCATGCACACCTTCACTGGCAAAGGTGCCAGAAACGAGTTCTGTTGGTAGTTTTTACACTACCCCGGTAGGCAGCTGAAAGGCACCACAAAAGTTTTTCTACCTGCTTTCTGGGCTGAGATGGGGAACAGCTGAGTTTTGGACTCGGCTGCTGACAAAATGTTCCAAACACACCCCATGCACAACTCCACCGGGGAAGGTGCCAGAAACGAGTTCTGTTGGTAGTTTTTACACTACCCCGGTAGGCAGCTGAAAGGCACCACAAAACTTGTTCTACCTGCTTTCTGGGCTGAGATGGGGAACAGCTGAATTTTGGACTCGGCTGGTGACAAAATGTTCCAAACACACCCCATGCACAACTCCACCGAGGAAGGTGCCAGAAACGAGTTCTGTTGGTAGTTTTTACACTACCCCGGTAGGCAGCTGAAAGGCACCACAAAACTTGTTGTACCTGCTTTCTGGGCTGAGATGGGGAACGGCTGAATTTTGGACTCGGCTGGTGAAAAAATGTTCCAAACACACCCCATGCACACCTCCACCGGGGAAGGGGCCAGAAACGAGTTCTGTTGGTAGTTTTTACACTACCCCGGTAGGCAGCTGAAAGGCACCACAAAACTTGTTGTACCTGCTTTCTGGGCTGAGATGGGGAATCGCTGAATTTTGGACTCGGCTGGTGACAAAATGTTCCAAACACACCCCATGCACACCTTCACTGGCAAAGGTGCCAGAAACGAGTTCTGTTGGTAGTTTTTACACTACCCCGGTAGGCAGCTGAAAGGCACCACAAAAGTTTTTCTACCTGCTTTCTGGGCTGAGATGGGGAATCGCTGAATTTTGGACTCAGCTGCTGACAAAATGTTCCAAACACACCCCATGCACAACTCCACCGAGGAAGGTGCCAGAAACGAGTTCTGTTGGTAGTTTTTACACTACCCCGGTAGGCAGCTGAAAGGCACCACAAAACTTGTTGTATCTGCTTTCTGGGCTGAGATGGGGAACGGCTGAATTTTGGACTCGGCTGGTGAAAAAATGTTCCAAACACACCCCATGCACACCTCCACCGGGGAAGGGGCCAGAAACGAGTTCTGTTGGTAGTTTTTACACTACCCCGGTAGGCAGCTGAAAGGCACCACAAAACTTGTTGTACCTGCTTTCTGGGCTGAGATGGGGAACAGCTGAATTTTGGACTCGGCTGGTGACAAAATGTTCCAAACACACCCCATGCACACCTTCACTGGCAAAGGTGCCAGAAACGAGTTCTGTTGGTAGTTTTTACACTACCCCGGTAGGCAGCTGAAAGGCACCACAAAAGTTTTTCTACCTGCTTTCTGGGCTGAGATGGGGAATCGCTGAATTTTGGACTCAGCTGCTGACAAAATGTTCCAAACACACCCCATGCACAACTCCACCGGGGAAGGGGCCAGAAACGAGTTCTGTTGGTAGTTTTTACACTACCCCGGTAGGCAAGAGAAAGGCACCACAAAACTTGTTGTACCTGCTTTCTGGGCTGAGATGGGGAACGGCTGAATTTTGGACTCGGCTGGTGACAAAATGTTCCAAACACACCCCATGCACAACTCCACCGAGGAAGGTGCCAGAAACGAGTTCTGTTGGTAGTTTTTACACTACCCCGGTAGGCAGCTGAAAGGCACCACAAAACTTGTTCTACCTGCTTTCTGGGCTGAGATGAGGAACGGCTGAATTTTGGACTCGGCTTGTAACAAAATGTTCCAAACACACCCCATGCACAACTCCACCGGGGAAGGTGCCAGAAACGAGTTCTGTTGGTAGTTTTTACACTACCCCGGTAGGCAGCTGAAAGGCATTACAAAACTTGTTCTACCTGCTTTCTGGGCTGAGATGGGGAATCGCTGAATTTTGGACTCAGCTGCTGACAAAATGTTCCAAACACACCCCATGCACAACTCCACCGGGGAAGGTGCCAGAAACGAGTTCTGTTGGTAGTTTTTACAGTACCCCGGTAGGCAGCTGAAAGGCACCACAAAAGTTTTTCTACCTGCTTTCTGGGCTGAGATGGGGATCAGCTGAGTTTTGGACTCGGCTGCTGACAAAATGTTCCAAACACACCCCATGCACAACTCCACCGGGGAAGGTGCCAGAAACGAGTTCTGTTGGTAGTTTTTACAGTACCCCGGTAGGCAGCTGAAAGGCACCGCAAAACTTGTTGTACCTGCTTTCTGGGCTGAGATGGAGAATCGCTGAATTTTGGACTCGGCTGGTGACAAAATGTTCCAAACACACCCCATGCACAACTCCACCGGGGAAGGTGCCAGAAACGAGTTCTGTTGGTAGTTTTTACACTACCCCAGTAGGCAGCTGAAAGGCACCACAAAACTTGTTCTACCTGCTTTCTGGGCTGAGATGGGGAACGGCTGAATTTTGGACTCGGCTGGTGAAAAAATGTTCCAAACACACCCCATGCACAACTCCACCGGGGAAGGTGCCAGAAACGAGTTCTGTTGGTAGTTTTTACACTACCCCGGTAGGCAGCTGAAAGGCACCACAAAACTTGTTCTACCTGCTTTCTGGGCTGAGATGGGGAACAGCTGAGTTTTGGACTCGGCTGGTGACAAAATGTTCCAAACACACCCCATGCACAACTCCACCGAGGAAGGTGCCAGAAACGAGTTCTGTTGGTAGTTTTTACACTACCCCGGTAGGCAAGAGAAAGGCACCACAAAAGTTTTTCTACCTGCTTTCTGGGCTGAGATGGGGATCAGCTGAGTTTTGGACTCGGCTGCTGACAAAATGTTCCAAACACACCCCATGCACAACTCCACCGGGGAAGGTGCCAGAAACGAGTTCTGTTGGTAGTTTTTACAGTACCCCGGTAGGCAGCTGAAAGGCACCGCAAAACTTGTTGTACCTGCTTTCTGGGCTGAGATGGGGAACGGCTGAATTTTGGACTCGGCTGGTGACAAAATGTTCCAAACACACCCCATGCACACCTCCACCGGGGAAGGTGCCAGAAACGAGTTCTGTTGGTAGTTTTTACACTACCCCGGTAGGCAGCTGAAAGGCACAACAAAAGTTTTGCTACCTGCTTTCTGGGCTGAGATGGGGAACAGCTGAGTTTTGGACTCGGCTGCTGACAAAATGTTCCAAACACACCCCATGCACAACTCCACCGAGGAAGGTGCCAGAAACGAGTTCTGTTGGTAGTTTTTACACTACCCCGGTAGGCAGCTGAAAGGCATTACAAAACTTGTTCTACCTGCTTTCTGGGCTGAGATGAGGAACAGCTGAATTTTGGACTCGGCTGGTAACAAAATGTTCCAAACACACCCCATGCACAACTCCACCGGGGAAGGTGCCAGAAACGAGTTCTGTTGGTAGTTTTTACACTACCCCGGTAGGCAGCTGAAAGGCACCACAAAAGTTTTTCTACCTGCTTTCTGGGCTGAGATGGGGAATCGCTGAATTTTGGACTCGGCTGGTGACAAAATGTTCCAAACACACCCCATGCATACCTTCACTGTCAAAGGTGCCAGAAACGAGTTCTGTTGGTAGTTTTTACACTACCCCGGTAGGCAAGAGAAAGGCACCACAAAAGTTTTTCTACCTGCTTTCTGGGCTGAGATGGGGAACAGCTGAGTTTTGGACTCGGCTGCTGACAAAATGTTCCAAACACACCCCATGCACAACTCCACCGGGGAAGGTGCCAGAAACGAGTTCTCTTGGTAGTTTTTACACTACCCCGGTAGGCAGCTGAAAGGCACCACAAAAGTTTTTCTACCTGCTTTCTGGGCTGAGATGGGGAACAGCTGAATTTTGGACTCGGCTGGTGACAAAATGTTCCAAACACACCCCATGCACACCTCCACCGGGGAAGGTGCCAGAAACGAGTTCTGTTGGTAGTTTTTACAGTACCCCGGTAGGCAGCTGAAAGGCACCACAAAAGTTTTTCTACCTGCTTTCTGGGCTGAGATGGGGATCAGCTGAATTTTGGACTCGGCTGGTGACAAAATGTTCCAAACACACCCCATGCACAACTCCACCGGGGAAGGTGCCAGAAACGAGTTCTGTTGGTAGTTTTTACACTACCCCGGTAGGCAGCTGAAAGGCACCACAAAACTTGTTGTACCTGCTTTCTGGTCTGAGATGGAGAATCGCTGAATTTTGGACTCGGCTGGTGACAAAATGTTCCAAACACACCCCATGCACACCTTCACTGGCAAAGGTGCCAGAAACGAGTTCTGTTGGTAGTTTTTACAGTACCCCGGTAGGCAGCTGAAAGGCACCACAAAACTTGTTGTACCTGCTTTCTGGGCTGAGATGGGGAACGGCTGAATTTTGGACTCGGCTGGTGACAAAATGTTCCAAACACACCCCATGCACACCTCCACCGGGGAAGGGGCAAGAAACGAGTTCTGTTGGTAGTTTTTACACTACCCCAGTAGGCAGCTGAAAGGCACCACAAAACTTGTTCTACCTGCTTTCTGGGCTGAGATGAGGAACGGCTGAATTTTGGACTCGGCTGGTAACAAAATGTTCCAAACACACCCCATGCACACCTCCACCGGGGAAGGTGCCAGAAACGAGTTCTGTTGGTAGTTTTTACAGTACCCCGGTAGGCAGCTGAAAGGCACCACAAAAGTTTTTCTACCTGCTTTCTGGGCTGAGATGGGGAACAGCTGAGTTTTGGACTCGGCTGCTGACAAAATGTTCCAAACACACCCCATGCACAACTCCACCGGGGAAGGTGCCAGAAACGAGTTCTGTTGGTAGTTTTTACACTACCCCGGTAGGCAGCTGAAAGGCACCACAAAACTTGTTGTACCTGCTTTCTGGTCTGAGATGGAGAATCGCTGAATTTTGGACTCGGCTGGTGACAAAATGTTCCAAACACACCCCATGCACACCTTCACTGGCAAAGGTGCCAGAAACGAGTTCTGTTGGTAGTTTTTACACTACCCCAGTAGGCAGCTGAAAGGCACCACAAAACTTGTTGTACCTGCTTTCTGGGCTGAGATGGGGAACGGCTGAATTTTGGACTCGGCTGGTGACAAAATGTTCCAAACACACCCCATGCACACCTCCACCGGGGAAGGGGCAAGAAACGAGTTCTGTTGGTAGTTTTTACACTACCCCAGTAGGCAGCTGAAAGGCACCACAAAACTTGTTCTACCTGCTTTCTGGGCTGAGATGAGGAACGGCTGAATTTTGGACTCGGCTGGTAACAAAATGTTCCAAACACACCCCATGCACAACTCCACCGGGGAAGGTGCCAGAAACGAGTTCTGTTGGTAGTTTTTACAGTACCCCGGTAGGCAGCTGAAAGGCACCACAAAACTTGTTCTACCTGCTTTCTGGGCTGAGATGGGGAACGGCTGTATTTTGGACTCGGCTGCTGACAAAATGTTCCAAACACACCCCATGCACAACTCCACCGGGGAAGGTGCCAGAAACGAGTTCTGTTGGTAGTTTTTACAGTACCCCGGTAGGCAGCTGAAAGGCACCACAAAAGTTTTTCTACCTGCTTTCTGGGCTGAGATGGGGAACAGCTGAATTTTGGACTCGGCTGGTGACAAAATGTTCCAAACACACCCCATGCACACCTCCACCGGGGAAGGTGCCAGAAACGAGTTCTGTTGGTAGTTTTTACAGTACCCCGGTAGGCAGCTGAAAGGCACCACAAAACTTGTTCTACCTGCTTTCTGGGCTGAGATGGGGAACGGCTGTATTTTGGACTCGGCTGCTGACAAAATGTTCCAAACACACCCCATGCACAACTCCACCGGGGAAGGTGCCAGAAACGAGTTCTGTTGGTAGTTTTTACAGTACCCCGGTAGGCAGCTGAAAGGCACCACAAAAGTTTTTCTACCTGCTTTCTGGGCTGAGATGGGGAACAGCTGAATTTTGGACTCGGCTGGTGACAAAATGTTCCAAACACACCCCATGCACACCTCCACCGGGGAAGGTGCCAGAAACGAGTTCTGTTGGTAGTTTTTACAGTACCCCGGTAGGCAGCTGAAAGGCACCACAAAAGTTTTTCTACCTGCTTTCTGGGCTGAGATGGGGATCAGCTGAATTTTGGACTCGGCTGCTGACAAAATGTTCCAAACACACCCCATGCACAACTCCACCGGGGAAGGTGCCAGAAACGAGTTCTGTTGGTAGTTTTTACACTACCCCGGTAGGCAGCTGAAAGGCACCACAAAACTTGTTGTACCTGCTTTCTGGTCTGAGATGGAGAATCGCTGAATTTTGGACTCGGCTGGTGACAAAATGTTCCAAACACACCCCATGCACACCTTCACTGGCAAAGGTGCCAGAAACGAGTTCTGTTGGTAGTTTTTACACTACCCCAGTAGGCAGCTGAAAGGCACCACAAAACTTGTTGTACCTGCTTTCTGGGCTGAGATGGGGAACGGCTGAATTTTGGACTCGGCTGGTGACAAAATGTTCCAAACACACCCCATGCACACCTCCACCGGGGAAGGGGCAAGAAACGAGTTCTGTTGGTAGTTTTTACACTACCCCAGTAGGCAGCTGAAAGGCACCACAAAACTTGTTCTACCTGCTTTCTGGGCTGAGATGAGGAACGGCTGAATTTTGGACTCGGCTGGTAACAAAATGTTCCAAACACACCCCATGCACAACTCCTCCGGGGAAGGTGCCAGAAACGAGTTCTGTTGGTAGTTTTTACAGTACCCCGGTAGGCAGCTGAAAGGCACCACAAAACTTGTTGTACCTGCTTTCTGGTCTGAGATGGAGAATCGCTGAATTTTGGACTCGGCTGGTGACAAAATGTTCCAAACACACCCCATGCACACCTCCACCGGGGAAGGTGCCAGAAACGAGTTCTGTTGGTAGTTTTTACACTACCCCGGTAGGCAGCTGAAAGGCACCACAAAAGTTTTTCTACCTGCTTTCTGGGCTGAGATGAGGAACGGCTGAATTTTGGACTCGGCTGGTAACAAAATGTTCCAAACACACCCCATGCACAACTCCACCGGGGAAGGTGCCAGAAACGAGTTCTGTTGGTAGTTTTTACACTACCCCGGTAGGCAGCTGAAAGGCACCACAAAACTTGTTCTACCTGCTTTCTGGGCTGAGATGGGGAATCGCTGAATTTTGGACTCGGCTGGTGACAAAATGTTCCAAACACACCCCATGCACAACTCCACCGGGGAAGGTGCCAGAAACGAGTTCTGTTGGTAGTTTTTACACTACCCCGGTAGGCAGCTGAAAGGCACCACAAAAGTTTTTCTTCCTGCTTTCTGGGCTGAGATGGGGAACAGCTGAATTTTGGACTCGGCTGGTGACAAAATGTTCCAAACACACCCCATGCACACCTCCACCGGGGAAGGTGCCAGAAACGAGTTCTGTTGGTAGTTTTTACACTACCCCGGTAGGCAGCTGAAAGGCACCACAAAAGTTTTTCTACCTGCTTTCTGGGCTGAGATGGGGAACAGCTGAGTTTTGGACTAGGCTGCTGACAAAATGTTCCAAACACACCCCATGCACAACTCCACCGAGGAAGGTGCCAGAAACGAGTTCTGTTGGTAGTTTTTACACTACCCCGGTAGGCAGCTGAAAGGCACCACAAAACTTGTTCTACCTGCTTTCTGGGCTGAGATGAGGAACGGCTGAATTTTGGACTCGGCTGGTAACAAAATGTTCCAAACACACCCCATGCACAACTCCACCGGGGAAGGTGCCAGAAACGAGTTCTGTTGGTAGTTTTTACACTACCCCGGTAGGCAGCTGAAAGGCACCACAAAAGTTTTTCTACCTGCTTTCTGGGCTGAGATGGGGAATCGCTGAATTTTGGACTCAGCTGCTGACAAAATGTTCCAAACACACCCCATGCACAACTCCACCGGGGAAGGTGCCAGAAACGAGTTCTGTTGGTAGTTTTTACACTACCCCGGTAGGCAAGAGAAAGGCACCACAAAAGTTTTTCTACCTGCTTTCTGGGCTGAGATGGGGAACAGCTGAGTTTTGGACTCGGCTGCTGACAAAATGTTCCAAACACACCCCATGCACAACTCCACCGGGGAAGGTGCCAGAAACGAGTTCTGTTGGTAGTTTTTACAGTACCCCGGTAGGCAGCTGAAAGGCACCGCAAAACTTGTTGTACCTGCTTTCTGGGCTGAGATGGGGAACGGCTGAATTTTGGACTCGGCTGGTGACAAAATGTTCCAAACACACCCCATGCACAACTCCACCGGGGAAGGTGCCAGAAACGAGTTCTGTTGGTAGTTTTTACAGTACCCCGGTAGGCAGCTGAAAGGCACCACAAAACTTGTTCTACCTGCTTTCTGGGCTGAGATGGGGAACGGCTGTATTTTGGACTCGGCTGCTGACAAAATGTTCCAAACACACCCCATGCACAGCTCCACCGGGGAAGGTGCCAGAAACGAGTTCTGTTGGTAGTTTTTACACTACCCCGGTAGGCAGCTGAAAGGCACCACAAAACTTGTTCTACCTGCTTTCTGGGCTGAGATGGGGAATCGCTGAATTTTGGACTCAGCTGGTGACAAAATGTTCCAAACACACCCCATGCACAACTCCACCGGGGAAGGGGCCAGAAACGAGTTCTGTTGGTAGTTTTTACACTACCCCGGTAGGCAGCTGAAAGGCACCACAAAAGTTTTTCTACCTGCTTTCTGGGCTGAGATGGGGATCAGCTGAATTTTGGACTCGGCTGCTGACAAAATGTTCCAAACACACCCCATGCACAACTCCACCGGGGAAGGTGCCAGAAACGAGTTCTGTTGGTAGTTTTTACACTACCCCGGTAGGCAGCTGAAAGGCACCACAAAACTTGTTGTACCTGCTTTCTGGTCTGAGATGGAGAATCGCTGAATTTTGGACTCGGCTGGTGACAAAATGTTCCAAACACACCCCATGCACACCTTCACTGGCAAAGGTGCCAGAAACGAGTTCTGTTGGTAGTTTTTACACTACCCTGGTAGGCAGCTGAAAGGCACCACAAAACTTGTTGTACCTGCTTTCTGGGCTGAGATGGGGAACGGCTGAATTTTGGACTCGGCTGGTGACAAAATGTTCCAAACACACCCCATGCACACCTCCACCGGGGAAGGGGCAAGAAACGAGTTCTGTTGGTAGTTTTTACACTACCCCAGTAGGCAGCTGAAAGGCACCACAAAACTTGTTCTACCTGCTTTCTGGGCTGAGATGAGGAACGGCTGAATTTTGGACTCGGCTGGTAACAAAATGTTCCAAACACACCCCATGCACAACTCCTCCGGGGAAGGTGCCAGAAACGAGTTCTGTTGGTAGTTTTTACAGTACCCCGGTAGGCAGCTGAAAGGCACCACAAAAGTTTTTCTTCCTGCTTTCTGGGCTGAGATGGGGAACAGCTGAATTTTGGACTCGGCTGGTGACAAAATGTTCCAAACACACCCCATGCACACCTCCACCGGGGAAGGTGCCAGAAACGAGTTCTGTTGGTAGTTTTTACACTACCCCGGTAGGCAGCTGAAAGGCACCACAAAAGTTTTTCTACCTGCTTTCTGGGCTGAGATGAGGAACGGCTGAATTTTGGACTCGGCTGGTAACAAAATGTTCCAAACACACCCCATGCACAACTCCACCGGGGAAGGTGCCAGAAACGAGTTCTGTTGGTAGTTTTTACACTACCCCGGTAGGCAGCTGAAAGGCACCACAAAACTTGTTCTACCTGCTTTCTGGGCTGAGATGGGGAATCGCTGAATTTTGGACTCGGCTGGTGACAAAATGTTCCAAACACACCCCATGCACAACTCCACCGGGGAAGGTGCCAGAAACGAGTTCTGTTGGTAGTTTTTACACTACCCCGGTAGGCAGCTGAAAGGCACCACAAAAGTTTTTCTTCCTGCTTTCTGGGCTGAGATGGGGAACAGCTGAATTTTGGACTCGGCTGGTGACAAAATGTTCCAAACACACCCCATGCACACCTCCACCGGGGAAGGTGCCAGAAACGAGTTCTGTTGGTAGTTTTTACACTACCCCGGTAGGCAGCTGAAAGGCACCACAAAAGTTTTTCTACCTGCTTTCTGGGCTGAGATGGGGAACAGCTGAGTTTTGGACTAGGCTGCTGACAAAATGTTCCAAACACACCCCATGCACAACTCCACCGAGGAAGGTGCCAGAAACGAGTTCTGTTGGTAGTTTTTACACTACCCCGGTAGGCAGCTGAAAGGCACCACAAAACTTGTTCTACCTGCTTTCTGGGCTGAGATGAGGAACGGCTGAATTTTGGACTCGGCTGGTAACAAAATGTTCCAAACACACCCCATGCACAACTCCACCGGGGAAGGTGCCAGAAACGAGTTCTGTTGGTAGTTTTTACACTACCCCGGTAGGCAGCTGAAAGGCACCACAAAAGTTTTTCTACCTGCTTTCTGGGCTGAGATGGGGAATCGCTGAATTTTGGACTCAGCTGCTGACAAAATGTTCCAAACACACCCCATGCACAACTCCACCGGGGAAGGTGCCAGAAACGAGTTCTGTTGGTAGTTTTTACACTACCCCGGTAGGCAAGAGAAAGGCACCACAAAAGTTTTTCTACCTGCTTTCTGGGCTGAGATGGGGAACAGCTGAGTTTTGGACTCGGCTGCTGACAAAATGTTCCAAACACACCCCATGCACAACTCCACCGGGGAAGGTGCCAGAAACGAGTTCTGTTGGTAGTTTTTACAGTACCCCGGTAGGCAGCTGAAAGGCACCGCAAAACTTGTTGTACCTGCTTTCTGGGCTGAGATGGGGAACGGCTGAATTTTGGACTCGGCTGGTGACAAAATGTTCCAAACACACCCCATGCACAACTCCACCGGGGAAGGTGCCAGAAACGAGTTCTGTTGGTAGTTTTTACAGTACCCCGGTAGGCAGCTGAAAGGCACCACAAAACTTGTTCTACCTGCTTTCTGGGCTGAGATGGGGAACGGCTGTATTTTGGACTCGGCTGCTGACAAAATGTTCCAAACACACCCCATGCACAGCTCCACCGGGGAAGGTGCCAGAAACGAGTTCTGTTGGTAGTTTTTACACTACCCCGGTAGGCAGCTGAAAGGCACCACAAAACTTGTTCTACCTGCTTTCTGGGCTGAGATGGGGAATCGCTGAATTTTGGACTCAGCTGGTGACAAAATGTTCCAAACACACCCCATGCACAACTCCACCGAGGAAGGTGCCAGAAACGAGTTCTGTTGGTAGTTTTTACACTACCCCGGTAGGCAGCTGAAAGGCACCACAAAACTTGTTCTACCTGCTTTCTGGGCTGAGATGAGGAACGGCTGAATTTTGGACTCGGCTGGTAACAAAATGTTCCAAACACACCCCATGCACAACTCCACCGGGGAAGGTGCCAGAAACGAGTTCTGTTGGTAGTTTTTACAGTACCCCGGTAGGCAGCTGAAAGGCACCACAAAAGTTTTTCTACCTGCTTTCTGGGCTGAGATGGGGAACAGCTGAATTTTGGACTCGGCTGGTGACAAAATGTTCCAAACACACCCCATGCACACCTCCACCGGGGAAGGTGCCAGAAACGAGTTCTGTTGGTAGTTCTTACACTGCCCCGGTAGGCAGCTGAAAGGCACCACAAAAGTTTTTCTACCTGCTTTCTGGGCTGAGATGGGGAACAGCTGAGTTTTGGACTCGGCTGCTGACAAAATGTTCCAAACACACCCCATGCACACCTCCACCGGGGAAGGTGCCAGAAACGAGTTCTGTTAGTAGTTTTTACAGTACCCCGGTAGGCAGCTGAAAGGCACCGCAAAACTTGTTGTACCTGCTTTCTGGGCTGAGATGGAGAATCGCTGAATTTTGGACTCGGCTGGTGACAAAATGTTCCAAACACACCCCATGCACAACTCCACCGGGGAAGGTGCCAGAAACGAGTTCTGTTGGTAGTTTTTACACTACCCCGGTAGGCAGCTGAAAGGCACCACAAAACTTGTTCTACCTGCTTTCTGGGCTGAGATGGGGAACAGCTGAATTTTGGACTCGGCTGGTGACAAAATGTTCCAAACACACCCCATGCACAACTCCACCGGGGAAGGTGCCAGAAACGAGTTCTGTTGGTAGTTTTTACACTACCCCGGTAGGCAGCTGAAAGGCACCACAAAACTTGTTCTACCTGCTTTCTGGGCTGAGATGGGGAACGGCTGAATTTTGGACTCGGCTGGTGAAAAAATGTTCCAAACACACCCCATGCACAACTCCTCCGGGGAAGGTGCCAGAAACGAGTTCTGTTGGTAGTTTTTACAGTACCCCGGTAGGCAGCTGAAAGGCACCACAAAACTTGTTGTACCTGCTTTCTGGGCTGAGATGGGGAATCGCTGAATTTTGGACTCGGCTGGTGACAAAATGTTCCAAACACACCCCATGCACACCTTCACTAGCAAAGGTGCCAGAAACGAGTTCTGTTGGTAGTTTTTACACTACCCCAGTAGGCAGCTGAAAGGCACCACAAAAGTTTTTCTACCTGCTTTCTGGGCTGAGATGGGGAATCGCTGAATTTTGGACTCAGCTGCTGACAAAATGTTCCAAACACACCCCATGCACAACTCCACCGGGGAAGGTGCCAGAAACGAGTTCTGTTGGTAGTTTTTACACTACCCCGGTAGGCAAGAGAAAGGCACCACAAAAGTTTTTCTACCTGCTTTCTGGGCTGAGATGGGGAACAGCTGAATTTTGGACTCGGCTGGTGACAAAATGTTCCAAACACACCCCATGCACACCTTCACTGGCAAAGGTGCCAGAAACGAGTTCTGTTGGTAGTTTTTACACTACCCCGGTAGGCAGCTGAAAGGCACCACAAAACTTGTTCTACCTGCTTTCTGGGCTGAGATGAGGAACGGCTGAATTTTGGACTCGGCTGGTAACAAAATGTTCCAAACACACCCCATGCACAACTCCACCGGGGAAGGTGCCAGAAACGAGTTCTGTTGGTAGTTTTTACACTACCCCGGTAGGCAGCTGAAAGGCACCAGAAAACTTGTTCTACCTGCTTTCTGGGCTGAGATGGGGAATCGCTGAATTTTGGACTCGGCTGGTGACAAAATGTTCCAAACACACCCCATGCACAACTCCACCGGGGAAGGTGCCAGAAACGAGTTCTGTTGGTAGTTTTTACACTACCCCGGTAGGCAGCTGAAAGGCACCACAAAAGTTTTTCTACCTGCTTTCTGGGCTGAGATGGGGAACAGCTGAGTTTTGGACTCGGCTGCTGACAAAATGTTCCAAACACACCCCATGCACAACTCCACCGGGGAAGGTGCCAGAAACGAGTTCTGTTGGTAGTTTTTACACTACCCCGGTAGGCAGCTGAAAGGCACCACAAAACTTGTTCTACCTGCTTTCTGGGCTGAGATGGGGAACCGCTGAATTTTGGACTCGGCTGGTGAAAAAATGTTCCAAACACACCCCATGCACACCTCCACCGGGGAAGGTGCCAGAAACGAGTTCTGTTGGTAGTTTTTACACTACCCCGGTAGGCAGCTGAAAGGCACTACAAAAGTTTTTCTACCTGCTTTCTGGGCTGAGATGGGGAACAGCTGAGTTTTGGACTCGGCTGCTGACAAAATGTTCCAAACACACCCCATGCACAACTCCACCGAGGAAGGTGCCAGAAACGAGTTCTGTTGGTAGTTTTTACACTACCCCGGTAGGCAGCTGAAAGGCACCACAAAACTTGTTCTACCTGCTTTCTGGGCTGAGATGAGGAACGGCCGAATTTTGGACTCGGCTGGTAACAAAATGTTCCAAACACACCCCATGCACAACTCCACCGGGGAAGGTGCCAGAAACGAGTTCTGTTGGTAGTTTTTACACTACCCCGGTAGGCAGCTGAAAGGCACCACAAAAGTTTTTCTACCTGCTTTCTGGGCTGAGATGGGGAATCGCTGAATTTTGGACTCAGCTGCTGACAAAATGTTCCAAACACACCCCATGCACAACTCCACCGGGGAAGGTGCCAGAAACGAGTTCTGTTGGTAGTTTTTACACTACCCCGGTAGGCAAGAGAAAGGCACCACAAAAGTTTTTCTACCTGCTTTCTGGGCTGAGATGGGGAATCGCTGAATTTTGGACTCAGCTGCTGACAAAATGTTCCAAACACACCCCATGCACAACTCCACCGGGGAAGGTGCCAGAAACGAGTTCTGTTGGTAGTTTTTACACTACCCCGGTAGGCAGCTGAAAGGCACCACAAAAGTTTTTCTACCTGCTTTCTGGGCTGAGATGGGGAACAGCTGAGTTTTGGACTCGGCTGCTGACAAAATGTTCCAAACACACCCCATGCACAACTCCACCGGGGAAGGTGCCAGAAACGAGTTCTGTTGGTAGTTTTTACAGTACCCCGGTAGGCAGCTGAAAGGCACCGCAAAACTTGTTGTACCTGCTTTCTGGGCTGAGATGGGGAACAAATGAGTTTTGGACTCGGCTGCTGACAAAATGTTCCAAACACACCCCATGCACAACTCCACCGAGGAAGGTGCCAGAAACGAGTTCTGTTGGTAGTTTTTACACTACCCCGGTAGGCAGCTGAAAGGCACCGCAAAACTTGTTCTACCTGCTTTCTGGGCTGAGATGGAGAATCGCTGAATTTTGGACTCGGCTGCTGACAAAATGTTCCAAACACACCCCATGCACAACTCCACCGGGGAAGGTGCCAGAAACGAGTTCTGTTGGTAGTTTTTACACTACCCCGGTAGGCAAGAGAAAGGCACCACAAAACTTGTTCTACCTGCTTTCTGGGCTGAGATGGAGAATCGCTGAATTTTGGACTCGGCTGGTGACAAAATGTTCCAAACACACCCCATGCACAACTCCACCGGGGAAGGTGCCAGAAACGAGTTCTGTTGGTAGTTTTTACAGTACCCCAGTAGGCAGCTGAAAGGCACCACAAAACTGGTTCTACCTGCTTTCTGGGCTGAGATGGGGATCAGCTGAATTTTGGACTCGGCTGCTGACAAAATGTTCCAAACACACCCCATGCACAACTCCACCGGGGAAGGTGCCAGAAACGAGTTCTGTTGGTAGTTTTTACACTACCCCAGTAGGCAGCTGAAAGGCACCGCAAAACTTGTTGTACCTGCTTTCTGGGCTGAGATGGAGAATCGCTGAATTTTGGACTCGGCTGGTGACAAAATGTTCCAAACACACCCCATGCACACCTTCACTGGCAAAGGTGCCAGAAACGAGTTCTGTTGGTAGTTTTTACAGTACCCCGGTAGGCAGCTGAAAGGCACCACAAAACTTGTTCTACCTGCTTTCTGGGCTGAGATGGGGAACGGCTGTATTTTGGACTCGGCTGCTGACAAAATGTTCCAAACACACCCCATGCACAGCTCCACCGGGGAAGGTGCCAGAAACGAGTTCTGTTGGTAGTTTTTACACTACCCCGGTAGGCAGCTGAAAGGCACCACAAAAGTTTTTCTACCTGCTTTCTGGGCTGAGATGGGGAACAGCTGAATTTTGGACTCGGCTGGTGACAAAATGTTCCAAACACACCCCATGCACAACTCCACCGGGGAAGGTGCCAGAAACGAGTTCTGTTGGTAGTTTTTACAGTACCCCAGTAGGCAGCTGAAAGGCACCACAAAACTGGTTCTACCTGCTTTCTGGGCTGAGATGGGGATCAGCTGAATTTTGGACTCGGCTGCTGACAAAATGTTCCAAACACACCCCATGCACAACTCCACCGGGGAAGGTGCCAGAAACGAGTTCTGTTGGTAGTTTTTACAGTACCCCAGTAGGCAGCTGAAAGGCACCACAAAACTTGTTGTACCTGCTTTCTGGGCTGAGATGGAGAATCGCTGAATTTTGGACTCGGCTGGTGACAAAATGTTCCAAACACACCCCATGCACACCTTCACTGGCAAAGGTGCCAGAAACGAGTTCTGTTGGTAGTTTTTACAGTACCCCGGTAGGCAGCTGAAAGGCACCACAAAACTTGTTCTACCTGCTTTCTGGGCTGAGATGGGGAACGGCTGTATTTTGGACTCGGCTGCTGACAAAATGTTCCAAACACACCCCATGCACAGCTCCACCGGGGAAGGTGCCAGAAACGAGTTCTGTTGGTAGTTTTTACACTACCCCGGTAGGCAGCTGAAAGGCACCACAAAAGTTTTTCTACCTGCTTTCTGGGCTGAGATGGGGAACAGCTGAGTTTTGGACTCGGCTGCTGACAAAATGTTCCAAACACACCCCATGCACAACTCCACCGAGGAAGGTGCCAGAAACGAGTTCTGTTGGTAGTTTTTACACTACCCCGGTAGGCAGCTGAAAGGCACCACAAAACTTGTTCTACCTGCTTTCTGGGCTGAGATGAGGAACGGCCGAATTTTGGACTCGGCTGGTAACAAAATGTTCCAAACACACCCCATGCACAACTCCACCGGGGAAGGTGCCAGAAACGAGTTCTGTTGGTAGTTTTTACACTACCCCGGTAGGCAGCTGAAAGGCACCACAAAAGTTTTTCTACCTGCTTTCTGGGCTGAGATGGGGAATCGCTGAATTTTGGACTCAGCTGCTGACAAAATGTTCCAAACACACCCCATGCACAACTCCACCGGGGAAGGTGCCAGAAACGAGTTCTGTTGGTAGTTTTTACACTACCCCGGTAGGCAAGAGAAAGGCACCACAAAAGTTTTTCTACCTGCTTTCTGGGCTGAGATGGGGAATCGCTGAATTTTGGACTCAGCTGCTGACAAAATGTTCCAAACACACCCCATGCACAACTCCACCGGGGAAGGTGCCAGAAACGAGTTCTGTTGGTAGTTTTTACACTACCCCGGTAGGCAGCTGAAAGGCACCACAAAAGTTTTTCTACCTGCTTTCTGGGCTGAGATGGGGAACAGCTGAGTTTTGGACTCGGCTGCTGACAAAATGTTCCAAACACACCCCATGCACAACTCCACCGGGGAAGGTGCCAGAAACGAGTTCTGTTGGTAGTTTTTACAGTACCCCGGTAGGCAGCTGAAAGGCACCGCAAAACTTGTTGTACCTGCTTTCTGGGCTGAGATGGAGAATCGCTGAATTTTGGACTCGGCTGGTGACAAAATGTTCCAAACACACCCCATGCACAACTCCACCGGGGAAGGTGCCAGAAACGAGTTCTGTTGGTAGTTTTTACAGTACCCTGGTAGGCAGCTGAAAGGCACCGCAAAACTTGTTGTACCTGCTTTCTGGGCTGAGATGGAGAATCGCTGAATTTTGGACTCGGCTGGTGACAAAATGTTCCAAACACACCCCATGCACAACTCCACCGGGGAAGGTGCCAGAAACGAGTTCTGTTGGTAGTTTTTACACTACCCCGGTAGGCAAGAGAAAGGCACCACAAAACTTGTTCTACCTGCTTTCTGGGCTGAGATGGAGAATCGCTGAATTTTGGACTCGGCTGGTGACAAAATGTTCCAAACACACCCCATGCACAACTCCACCGGGGAAGGTGCCAGAAACGAGTTCTGTTGGTAGTTTTTACAGTACCCCAGTAGGCAGCTGAAAGGCACCACAAAACTGGTTCTACCTGCTTTCTGGGCTGAGATGGGGATCAGCTGAATTTTGGACTCGGCTGCTGACAAAATGTTCCAAACACACCCCATGCACAACTCCACCGGGGAAGGTGCCAGAAACGAGTTCTGTTGGTAGTTTTTACAGTACCCCAGTAGGCAGCTGAAAGGCACCGCAAAACTTGTTGTACCTGCTTTCTGGGCTGAGATGGAGAATCGCTGAATTTTGGACTCGGCTGGTGACAAAATGTTCCAAACACACCCCATGCACACCTTCACTGGCAAAGGTGCCAGAAACGAGTTCTGTTGGTAGTTTTTACAGTACCCCGGTAGGCAGCTGAAAGGCACCACAAAACTTGTTCTACCTGCTTTCTGGGCTGAGATGGGGAACGGCTGTATTTTGGACTCGGCTGCTGACAAAATGTTCCAAACACACCCCATGCACAGCTCCACCGGGGAAGGTGCCAGAAACGAGTTCTGTTGGTAGTTTTTACACTACCCCGGTAGGCAGCTGAAAGGCACCACAAAAGTTTTTCTACCTGCTTTCTGGGCTGAGATGGGGAACAGCTGAATTTTGGACTCGGCTGGTGACAAAATGTTCCAAACACACCCCATGCACACCTCCACCGGGGAAGGTGCCAGAAACGAGTTCTGTTGGTAGTTTTTACAGTACCCCAGTAGGCAGCTGAAAGGCACCACAAAACTGGTTCTACCTGCTTTCTGGGCTGAGATGGGGATCAGCTGAATTTTGGACTCGGCTGCTGACAAAATGTTCCAAACACACCCCATGCACAGCTCCACCGGGGAAGGTGCCAGAAACGAGTTCTGTTGGTAGTTTTTACACTACCCCGGTAGGCAGCTGAAAGGCACCACAAAAGTTTTTCTACCTGCTTTCTGGGCTGAGATGGGGAACAGCTGAATTTTGGACTCGGCTGGTGACAAAATGTTCCAAACACACCCCATGCACACCTCCACCGGGGAAGGTGCCAGAAACGAGTTCTGTTGGTAGTTTTTACAGTACCCCGGTAGGCAGCTGAAAGGCACCACAAAAGTTTTTCTACCTGCTTTCTGGGCTGAGATGGGGAATCGCTGAATTTTGGACTCAGCTGCTGACAAAATGTTCCAAACACACCCCATGCACAACTCCACCGGGGAAGGTGCCAGAAAAGAGTTCTGTTGGTAGTTTTTACACTACCCCGGTAGGCAAGAGAAAGGCACCACAAAAGTTTTTCTACCTGCTTTCTGGGCTGAGATGGGGAATCGCTGAATTTTGGACTCGGCTGCTGACAAAATGTTCCAAACACACCCCATGCACAACTCCACCGGGGAAGGTGCCAGAAACGAGTTCTGTTGGTAGTTTTTACACTACCCCGGTAGGCAGCTGAAAGGCACCACAAAAGTTTTTCTTCCTGCTTTCTGGGCTGAGATGGGGAACAGCTGAATTTTGGACTCGGCTGGTGACAAAATGTTCCAAACACACCCCATGCACACCTCCACCGGGGAAGGTGCCAGAAACGAGTTCTGTTGGTAGTTTTTACACTACCCCGGTAGGCAGCTGAAAGGCACCACAAAAGTTTTTCTACCTGCTTTCTGGGCTGAGATGGGGAACAGCTGAGTTTTGGACTAGGCTGCTGACAAAATGTTCCAAACACACCCCATGCACAACTCCACCGAGGAAGGTGCCAGAAACGAGTTCTGTTGGTAGTTTTTACACTACCCCGGTAGGCAGCTGAAAGGCACCACAAAACTTGTTCTACCTGCTTTCTGGGCTGAGATGGGGAACGGCTGAATTTTGGACTCGGCTGGTAACAAAATGTTCCAAACACACCCCATGCACAACTCCACCGGGGAAGGTGCCAGAAACGAGTTCTGTTGGTAGTTTTTACACTACCCCGGTAGGCAGCTGAAAGGCACCACAAAAGTTTTTCTACCTGCTTTCTGGGCTGAGATGGGGAATCGCTGAATTTTGGACTCAGCTGCTGACAAAATGTTCCAAACACACCCCATGCACAACTCCACCGGGGAAGGTGCCAGAAACGAGTTCTGTTGGTAGTTTTTACACTACCCCGGTAGGCAAGAGAAAGGCACCACAAAACTTGTTGTACCTGCTTTCTGGGCTAAGATGGGGAACGGCTGAATTTTGGACTCGGCTGGTGACAAAATGTTCCAAACACACCCCATGCACACCTCCACCGGGGAAGGTGCCAGAAACGAGTTCTGTTGGTAGTTTTTACACTACCCCGGTAGGCAGCTGAAAGGCACCACAAAACTTGTTCTACCTGCTTTCTGGGCTGAGATGAGGAACGGCTGAATTTTGGACTCGGCTGGTAACAAAATGTTCCAAACACACCCCATGCACAACTCCACCGGGGAAGGTGCCAGAAACGAGTTCTGTTGGTAGTTTTTACACTACCCCGGTAGGCAGCTGAAAGGCACCGCAAAACTTGTTGTACCTGCTTTCTGGGCTGAGATGGGGAACGGCTGAATTTTGGACTCGGCTGGTGACAAAATGTTCCAAACACACCCCATGCACAACTCCACCGGGGAAGGTGCCAGAAACGAGTTCTGTTGGTAGTTTTTACACTACCCCGGTAGGCAGCTGAAAGGCACCACAAAACTTGTTCTACCTGCTTTCTGGGCTGAGATGGGGAACGGCTGTATTTTGGACTCGGCTGCTGACAAAATGTTCCAAACACACCCCATGCACAACTCCACCGGGGAAGGTGCCAGAAACGAGTTCTGTTCGTAGTTTTTACACTACCCCGGTAGGCAGCTGAAAGGCACCACAAAAGTTTTTCTACCTGCTTTCTGGGCTGAGATGGGGAACAGCTGAATTTTGGACTCGGCTGGTGACAAAATGTTCCAAACACACCCCATGCACACCTCCACCGGGGAAGGTGCCAGAAACGAGTTCTGTTGGTAGTTTTTACAGTACCCCAGTAGGCAGCTGAAAGGCACCACAAAACTGGTTCTACCTGCTTTCTGGGCTGAGATGGGGATCAGCTGAATTTTGGACTCGGCTGCTGACAAAATGTTCCAAACACACCCCATGCACAGCTCCACCGGGGAAGGTGCCAGAAACGAGTTCTGTTGGTAGTTTTTACACTACCCCGGTAGGCAGCTGAAAGGCACCACAAAAGTTTTTCTACCTGCTTTCTGGGCTGAGATGGGGAACAGCTGAATTTTGGACTCGGCTGGTGACAAAATGTTCCAAACACACCCCATGCACACCTCCACCGGGGAAGGTGCCAGAAACGAGTTCTGTTGGTAGTTTTTACAGTACCCCGGTAGGCAGCTGAAAGGCACCACAAAAGTTTTTCTACCTGCTTTCTGGGCTGAGATGGGGAATCGCTGAATTTTGGACTCAGCTGCTGACAAAATGTTCCAAACACACCCCATGCACAACTCCACCGGGGAAGGTGCCAGAAACGAGTTCTGTTGGTAGTTTTTACACTACCCCGGTAGGCAAGAGAAAGGCACCACAAAAGTTTTTCTACCTGCTTTCTGGGCTGAGATGGGGAATCGCTGAATTTTGGACTCAGCTGCTGACAAAATGTTCCAAACACACCCCATGCACAACTCCACCGGGGAAGGTGCCAGAAACGAGTTCTGTTGGTAGTTTTTACACTATCCCGGTAGGCAAGAGAAAGGCACCACAAAAGTTTTTCTACCTGCTTTCTGGGCTGAGATGGGGAACAGCTGAGTTTTGGACTCGGCTGCTGACAAAATGTTCCAAACACACCCCATGCACAACTCCACCGGGGAAGGTGCCAGAAACGAGTTCTGTTGGTAGTTTTTACAGTACCCCGGTAGGCAGCTGAAAGGCACCGCAAAACTTGTTGTACCTGCTTTCTGGGCTGAGATGGAGAATCGCTGAATTTTGGACTCGGCTGGTGACAAAATGTTCCAAACACACCCCATGCACAACTCCACCGGGGAAGGTGCCAGAAACGAGTTCTGTTGGTAGTTTTTACACTACCCCGGTAGGCAGCTGAAAGGCATTACAAAACTTGTTCTACCTGCTTTCTGGGCTGAGATGGGGAACGGCTGAATTTTGGACTCGGCTGGTAACAAAATGTTCCAAACACACCCCATGCACAACTCCACCGGGGAAGGTGCCAGAAACGAGTTCTGTTGGTAGTTTTTACACTACCCCGGTAGGCAGCTGAAAGGCACCACAAAACTTGTTCTACCTGCTTTCTGGTCTGAGATGGAGAATCGCTGAATTTTGGACTCGGCTGGTGACAAAATGTTCCAAACACCCCCCATGCACACCTTCACTGGCAAAGGTGCCAGAAACGAGTTCTGTTGGTAGTTTTTACACTACCCCAGTAGGCAGCTGAAAGGCACCACAAAACTTGTTGTACCTGCTTTCTGGGCTGAGATGGGGAACGGCTGAATTTTGGACTCGGCTGGTGACAAAATGTTCCAAACACACCCCATGCACACCTCCACCGGGGAAGGGGCCAGAAACGAGTTCTGTTGGTAGTTTTTACACTACCCCAGTAGGCAGCTGAAAGGCACCACAAAACTTGTTCTACCTGCTTTCTGGGCTGAGATGAGGAACGGCTGAATTTTGGACTCGGCTGGTAACAAAATGTTCCAAACACACCCCATGCACAACTCCTCCGGGGAAGGTGCCAGAAACGAGTTCTGTTGGTAGTTTTTACAGTACCCCGGTAGGCAGCTGAAAGGCACCACAAAAGTTTTTCTACCTGCTTTCTGGGCTGAGATGGGGAACAGCTGAATTTTGGACTCGGCTGGTGACAAAATGTTCCAAACACACCCCATGCACACCTCCACCGGGGAAGGTGCCAGAAACGAGTTCTGTTGGTAGTTTTTACACTACCCCGGTAGGCAGCTGAAAGGCACCACAAAAGTTTTTCTACCTGCTTTCTGGGCTGAGATGGGGAACAGCTGAGTTTTGGACTCGGCTGCTGACAAAATGTTCCAAACACACCCCATGCACAACTCCACCGAGGAAGGTGCCAGAAACGAGTTCTGTTGGTAGTTTTTACACTACCCCGGTAGGCAGCTGAAAGGCACCACAAAACTTGTTCTACCTGCTTTCTGGGCTGAGATGAGGAACGGCTGAATTTTGGACTCGGCTGGTAACAAAATGTTCCAAACACACCCCATGCACAACTCCACCGGGGAAGGTGCCAGAAACGAGTTCTGTTGGTAGTTTTTACACTACCCCGGTAGGCAGCTGAAAGGCACCACAAAAGTTTTTCTACCTGCTTTCTGGGCTGAGATGGGGAATCGCTGAATTTTGGACTCGGCTGGTGACAAAATGTTCCAAACACACCCCATGCACAACTCCACCGGGGAAGGTGCCAGAAACGAGTTCTGTTGGTAGTTTTTACACTACCCCGGTAGGCAAGAGAAAGGCACCACAAAACTTGTTCTACCTGCTTTCTGGGCTGAGATGGAGAATCGCTGAATTTTGGACTCGGCTGGTGACAAAATGTTCCAAACACACCCCATGCACAACTCCACCGGGGAAGGTGCCAGAAACGAGTTCTGTTGGTAGTTTTTACAGTACCCCAGTAGGCAGCTGAAAGGCACCACAAAACTTGTTGTACCTGCTTTCTGGGCTGAGATGGGGATCAGCTGAATTTTGGACTCGGCTGCTGACAAAATGTTCCAAACACACCCCATGCACAACTCCACCGGGGAAGGTGCCAGAAACGAGTTCTGTTGGTAGTTTTTACAGTACCCCGGTAGGCAGCTGAAAGGCACCGCAAAACTTGTTGTACCTGCTTTCTGGGCTGAGATGGGGAACGGCTGAATTTTGGACTCGGCTGGTGACAAAATGTTCCAAACACACCCCATGCACAACTCCACCGGGGAAGGTGCCAGAAACGAGTTCTGTTGGTAGTTTTTACACTACCCCGGTAGGCAGCTGAAAGGCACCACAAAACTTGTTCTACCTGCTTTCTGGGCTGAGATGGGGAACGGCTGTATTTTGGACTCGGCTGCTGACAAAATGTTCCAAACACACCCCATGCACAACTCCACCGGGGAAGGTGCCAGAAACGAGTTCTGTTCGTAGTTTTTACACTACCCCGGTAGGCAGCTGAAAGGCACCACAAAAGTTTTTCTACCTGCTTTCTGGGCTGAGATGGGGAACAGCTGAATTTTGGACTCGGCTGGTGACAAAATGTTCCAAACACACCCCATGCACACCTCCACCGGGGAAGGTGCCAGAAACGAGTTCTGTTGGTAGTTTTTACAGTACCCCAGTAGGCAGCTGAAAGGCACCACAAAACTGGTTCTACCTGCTTTCTGGGCTGAGATGGGGATCAGCTGAATTTTGGACTCGGCTGCTGACAAAATGTTCCAAACACACCCCATGCACAGCTCCACCGGGGAAGGTGCCAGAAACGAGTTCTGTTGGTAGTTTTTACACTACCCCGGTAGGCAGCTGAAAGGCACCACAAAAGTTTTTCTACCTGCTTTCTGGGCTGAGATGGGGAACAGCTGAATTTTGGACTCGGCTGGTGACAAAATGTTCCAAACACACCCCATGCACACCTCCACCGGGGAAGGTGCCAGAAACGAGTTCTGTTGGTAGTTTTTACAGTACCCCGGTAGGCAGCTGAAAGGCACCACAAAAGTTTTTCTACCTGCTTTCTGGGCTGAGATGGGGAATCGCTGAATTTTGGACTCAGCTGCTGACAAAATGTTCCAAACACACCCCATGCACAACTCCACCGGGGAAGGTGCCAGAAACGAGTTCTGTTGGTAGTTTTTACACTACCCCGGTAGGCAAGAGAAAGGCACCACAAAAGTTTTTCTACCTGCTTTCTGGGCTGAGATGGGGAATCGCTGAATTTTGGACTCAGCTGCTGACAAAATGTTCCAAACACACCCCATGCACAACTCCACCGGGGAAGGTGCCAGAAACGAGTTCTGTTGGTAGTTTTTACACTATCCCGGTAGGCAAGAGAAAGGCACCACAAAAGTTTTTCTACCTGCTTTCTGGGCTGAGATGGGGAACAGCTGAGTTTTGGACTCGGCTGCTGACAAAATGTTCCAAACACACCCCATGCACAACTCCACCGGGGAAGGTGCCAGAAACGAGTTCTGTTGGTAGTTTTTACAGTACCCCGGTAGGCAGCTGAAAGGCACCGCAAAACTTGTTGTACCTGCTTTCTGGGCTGAGATGGAGAATCGCTGAATTTTGGACTCGGCTGGTGACAAAATGTTCCAAACACACCCCATGCACAACTCCACCGGGGAAGGTGCCAGAAACGAGTTCTGTTGGTAGTTTTTACACTACCCCGGTAGGCAGCTGAAAGGCATTACAAAACTTGTTCTACCTGCTTCTGGGCTGAGATGGGGAACGGCTGAATTTTGGACTCGGCTGGTAACAAAATGTTCCAAACACACCCCATGCACAACTCCACCGGGGAAGGTGCCAGAAACGAGTTCTGTTGGTAGTTTTTACACTACCCCGGTAGGCAGCTGAAAGGCACCACAAAACTTGTTCTACCTGCTTTCTGGTCTGAGATGGAGAATCGCTGAATTTTGGACTCGGCTGGTGACAAAATGTTCCAAACACCCCCCATGCACACCTTCACTGGCAAAGGTGCCAGAAACGAGTTCTGTTGGTAGTTTTTACACTACCCCAGTAGGCAGCTGAAAGGCACCACAAAACTTGTTGTACCTGCTTTCTGGGCTGAGATGGGGAACGGCTGAATTTTGGACTCGGCTGGTGACAAAATGTTCCAAACACACCCCATGCACACCTCCACCGGGGAAGGGGCCAGAAACGAGTTCTGTTGGTAGTTTTTACACTACCCCAGTAGGCAGCTGAAAGGCACCACAAAACTTGTTCTACCTGCTTTCTGGGCTGAGATGAGGAACGGCTGAATTTTGGACTCGGCTGGTAACAAAATGTTCCAAACACACCCCATGCACAACTCCTCCGGGGAAGGTGCCAGAAACGAGTTCTGTTGGTAGTTTTTACAGTACCCCGGTAGGCAGCTGAAAGGCACCACAAAAGTTTTTCTACCTGCTTTCTGGGCTGAGATGGGGAACAGCTGAATTTTGGACTCGGCTGGTGACAAAATGTTCCAAACACACCCCATGCACACCTCCACCGGGGAAGGTGCCAGAAACGAGTTCTGTTGGTAGTTTTTACACTACCCCGGTAGGCAGCTGAAAGGCACCACAAAAGTTTTTCTACCTGCTTTCTGGGCTGAGATGGGGAACAGCTGAGTTTTGGACTCGGCTGCTGACAAAATGTTCCAAACACACCCCATGCACAACTCCACCGAGGAAGGTGCCAGAAACGAGTTCTGTTGGTAGTTTTTACACTACCCCGGTAGGCAGCTGAAAGGCACCACAAAACTTGTTCTACCTGCTTTCTGGGCTGAGATGAGGAACGGCTGAATTTTGGACTCGGCTGGTAACAAAATGTTCCAAACACACCCCATGCACAACTCCACCGGGGAAGGTGCCAGAAACGAGTTCTGTTGGTAGTTTTTACACTACCCCGGTAGGCAGCTGAAAGGCACTACAAAACTTGTTGTACCTGCTTTCTGGGCTGAGATGGAGAATCGCTGAATTTTGGACTCAGCTGCTGACAAAATGTTCCAAACACACCCCATGCACAACTCCACCGGGGAAGGTGCCAGAAACGAGTTCTGTTGGTAGTTTTTACACTACCCCGGTAGGCAAGAGAAAGGCACCACAAAAGTTTTTCTACCTGCTTTCTGGGCTGAGATGGGGAACAGCTGAGTTTTGGACTCGGCTGCTGACAAAATGTTCCAAACACACCCCATGCACAACTCCACCGGGGAAGGTGCCAGAAACGAGTTCTGTTGGTAGTTTTTACAGTACCCTGGTAGGCAGCTGAAAGGCACCGCAAAACTTGTTGTACCTGCTTTCTGGGCTGAGATGGGGAACGGCTGAATTTTGGACTCGGCTGCTGACAAAATGTTCCAAACACACCCCATGCACAACTCCACCGGCAAAGGTGCCAGAAACGAGTTCTGTTGGTAGTTTTTACAGTACCCCGGTAGGCAGCTGAAAGGCACCACAAAACTTGTTCTACCTGCTTTCTGGGCTGAGATGGGGAACGGCTGAATTTTGGACTCGGCTGCTGACAAAATGTTCCAAACACACCCCATGCACAGCTCCACCGGGGAAGGTGCCAGAAACGAGTTCTGTTGGTAGTTTTTACACTACCCTGGTAGGCAGCTGAAAGGCACCACAAAAGTTTTTCTACCTGCTTTCTGGGCTGAGATGGGGAACAGCTGAATTTTGGACTCGGCTGGTGACAAAATGTTCCAAACACACCCCATGCACAACTCCACCGAGGAAGGTGGCAGAAACGAGTTCTGTTGGTAGTTTTTACACTACCCCGGTAGGCAGCTGAAAGGCACCACAAAACTTGTTCTACCTGCTTTCTGGGCTGAGATGGGGAACAGCTGAATTTTGGACTCGGCTGGTGACAAAATGTTCCAAACACACCCCATGCACACCTCCACCGGGGAAGGTGCCAGAAACGAGTTCTGTTGGTAGTTCTTACACTGCCCCGGTAGGCAGCTGAAAGGCACCACAAAACTTGATCTACCTGCTTTCTGGGCTGAGATGAGGAACGGCTGAATTTTGGACTCGGCTGGTAACAAAATGTTCCAAACACACCCCATGCACAACTCCACCGGGGAAGGTGCCAGAAACGAGTTCTGTTGGTAGTTTTTACACTACCCCGGTAGGCAAGAGAAAGGCACCACAAAAGTTTTTCTACCTGCTTTCTGGGCTGAGATGGGGAACAGCTGAGTTTTGGACTCGGCTGCTGACAAAATGTTCCAAACACACCCCATGCACACCTCCACCGGGGAAGGTGCCAGAAACGAGTTCTGTTGGTAGTTTTTACAGTACCCCGGTAGGCAGCTGAAAGGCACCGCAAAACTTGTTGTACCTGCTTTCTGGGCTGAGATGGAGAATCGCTGAATTTTGGACTCGGCTGGTGAAAAAATGTTCCAAACACACCCCATGCACAACTCCACCGGGGAAGGTGCCAGAAACGAGTTCTGTTGGTAGTTTTTACACTACCCCAGTAGGCAGCTGAAAGGCACCACAAAACTTGTTCTGCCTGCTTTCTGGGCAGAGATGGAGAATCGCTGAATTTTGGACTCGGCTGGTGACAAAATGTTCCAAACACACCCCATGCACAACTCCACCGGGGAAGGTGCCAGAAACGAGTTCTGTTGGTAGTTTTTACACTACCCCGGTAGGCAGCTGAAAGGCACCACAAAACTTGTTCTACCTGCTTTCTGGGCTGAGATGGGGAACAGCTGAATTTTGGAGTCGGCTGGTGACAAAATGTTCCAAACACACCCCATGCACAACTCCACCGAGGAAGGTGCCAGAAACGAGTTCTGTTGGTAGTTTTTACACTACCCCGGTAGGCAAGAGAAAGGCACCACAAAAGTTTTTCTACCTGCTTTCTGGGCTGAGATGGGGAACGGCTGAATTTTGGACTCGGCTGGTGAAAAAATGTTCCAAACACACCCCATGCACACCTCCACCGGGGAAGGGGCCAGAAACGAGTTCTGTTGGTAGTTTTTACACTACCCCGGTAGGCAGCTGAAAGGCACCACAAAACTTGTTGTACCTGCTTTCTGGGCTGAGATGGGGAATCGCTGAATTTTGGACTCGGCTGGTGACAAAATGTTCCAAACACACCCCATGCACACCTTCACTGGCAAAGGTGCCAGAAACGAGTTCTGTTGGTAGTTTTTACACTACCCCGGTAGGCAGCTGAAAGGCACCACAAAAGTTTTTCTACCTGCTTTCTGGGCTGAGATGGGGAATCGCTGAATTTTGGACTCAGCTGCTGACAAAATGTTCCAAACACACCCCATGCACAACTCCACCGGGGAAGGTGCCAGAAACGAGTTCTGTTGGTAGTTTTTACACTACCCCGGTAGGCAAGAGAAAGGCACCACAAAACTTGTTGTACCTGCTTTCTGGGCTGAGATGGGGAACGGCTGAATTTTGGACTCGGCTGGTGACAAAATGTTCCAAACACACCCCATGCACACCTCCACCGGGGAAGGTGCCAGAAACGAGTTCTGTTGGTAGTTTTTACACTACCCCGGTAGGCAGCTGAAAGGCACCACAAAAGTTTTTCTACCTGCTTTCTGGGCTGAGATGGGGAACAAATGAGTTTTGGACTCGGCTGCTGACAAAATGTTCCAAACACACCCCATGCACAACTCCACCGAGGAAGGTGCCAGAAACGAGTTCTGTTGGAAGTTTTTACACTACCCCGGTAGGCAGCTGAAAGGCACCGCAAAACTTGTTGTACCTGCTTTCTGGGCTGAGATGGAGAATCGCTGAATTTTGGACTCGGCTGGTGACAAAATGTTCCAAACACACCCCATGCACAACTCCACCGGGGAAGGTGCCAGAAACGAGTTCTGTTGGTAGTTTTTACACTACCCCAGTAGGCAGCTGAAAGGCACCGCAAAACTTGTTGTACCTGCTTTCTGGGCTGAGATGGGGAACGGCTGAATTTTGGACTCGGCTGGTGAAAAAATGTTCCAAACACACCCCATGCACACCTCCACCGGGGAAGGTACCAGAAACGAGTTCTGTTGGTAGTTTTTACACTACCCCCGGTAGGCAAGAGAAAGGCACCACAAAACTTGTTGTACCTGCTTTCTGGGCTGAGATGGGGAACGGCTGAATTTTGGACTCGGCTGCTGACAAAATGTTCCAAACACACCCCATGCACACCTCCACCGGGGAAGGTGCCAGAAACGAGTTCTGTTGGTAGTTTTTACACTACCCCGGTAGGCAGCTGAAAGGCACCACAAAACTTGTTCTACCTGCTTTCTGGGCTGAGATGGGGAACGGCTGTATTTTGGACTCGGCTGCTGACAAAATGTTCCAAACACACCCCATGCACAGCTCCACCGGGGAAGGTGCCAGAAACGAGTTCTGTTGGTAGTTTTTACACTACCCTGGTAGGCAGCTGAAAGGCACCACAAAAGTTTTTCACCTGCTTTCTGGGCTGAGATGGGGAACAGCTGAATTTTGGACTCGGCTGGTGACAAAATGTTCCAAACACACCCCATGCACAACTCCACCGAGGAAGGTGGCAGAAACGAGTTCTGTTGGTAGTTTTTACACTACCCCGGTAGGCAGCTGAAAGGCACCACAAAACTTGTTCTACCTGCTTTCTGGGCTGAGATGGGGAACAGCTGAATTTTGGACTCGGCTGGTGACAAAATGTTCCAAACACACCCCATGCACACCTCCACCGGGGAAGGTGCCAGAAACGAGTTCTGTTGGTAGTTCTTACACTGCCCCGGTAGGCAGCTGAAAGGCACCACAAAACTTGATCTACCTGCTTTCTGGGCTGAGATGAGGAACGGCTGAATTTTGGACTCGGCTGGTAACAAAAGTTCCAAACACACCCCATGCACAACTCCACCGGGGAAGGTGCCAGAAACGAGTTCTGTTGGTAGTTTTTACACTACCCCGGTAGGCAGCTGAAAGGCACCACAAAAGTTTTTCTACCTGCTTTCTGGGCTGAGATGGGGAACAGCTGAATTTTGGACTCAGCTGCTGACAAAATGTTCCAAACACACCCCATGCACAACTCCACCGGGGAAGGTGCCAGAAACGAGTTCTGTTGGTAGTTTTTACACTACCCCGGTAGGCAAGAGAAAGGCACCACAAAAGTTTTTCTACCTGCTTTCTGGGCTGAGATGGGGAACAGCTGAGTTTTGGACTCGGCTGCTGACAAAATGTTCCAAACACACCCCATGCACACCTCCACCGGGGAAGGTGCCAGAAACGAGTTCTGTTGGTAGTTTTTACAGTACCCCCGGTAGGCAGCTGAAAGGCACCGCAAAACTTGTTGTACCTGCTTTCTGGGCTGAGATGGAGAATCGCTGAATTTTGGACTCGGCTGGTGAAAAAATGTTCCAAACACACCCCATGCACAACTCCACCGGGGAAGGTGCCAGAAACGAGTTCTGTTGTAGTTTTTACACTACCCCGGTAGGCAGCTGAAAGGCACCGCAAAACTTGTTGTACCTGCTTTCTGGGCTGAGATGGAGAATCGCTGAATTTTGGACTCGGCTGGTGACAAAATGTTCCAAACACACCCCATGCACAACTCCACCGGGGAAGGTGCCAGAAACGAGTTCTGTTGGTAGTTTTTTACACTACCCCAGTAGGCAGCTGAAAGGCACCGCAAAACTTGTTGTACCTGCTTTCTGGGCTGAGATGGGGAACGGCTGAATTTTGGACTCGGCTGGTGAAAAAGTGTTCCAAACACACCCCATGCACACCTCCACCGGGGAAGGTACCAGAAACGAGTTCTGTTGGTAGTTTTTACACTACCCCGGTAGGCAAGAAAAAGGCACCACAAAACTTGTTGTACCTGCTTTCTGGGCTGAGATGGGGAACGGCTGAATTTTGGACTCGGCTGGTGACAAAATGTTCCAAACACACCCCATGCACACCTCCACCGGGGAAGGTGCCAGAAACGAGTTCTGTTGGTAGTTTTTACACTACCCCGGTAGGCAGCTGAAAGGCACCACAAAACTTGTTCTACCTGCTTTCTGGGCTGAGATGGGGAACGGCTGTATTTTGGACTCGGCTGCTGACAAAATGTTCCAAACACACCCCATGCACAGCTCCACCGGGGAAGGTGCCAGAAACGAGTTCTGTTGGTAGTTTTTACACTACCCTGGTAGGCAGCTGAAAGGCACCACAAAACTTGTTGTACCTGCTTTCTGGGCTGAGATGGGGAACAGCTGAATTTTGGACTCGGCTGGTGACAAAATGTTCCAAACACACCCCATGCACAACTCCACCGAGGAAGGTGGCAGAAACGAGTTCTGTTGGTAGTTTTTACACTACCCCGGTAGGCAGCTGAAAGGCACCACAAAACTTGTTCTACCTGCTTTCTGGGCTGAGATGGGGAACAGCTGAATTTTGGACTCGGCTGGTGACAAAATGTTCCAAACACACCCCATGCACACCTCCACCGGGGAAGGTGCCAGAAACGAGTTCTGTTGGTAGTTCTTACACTGCCCCGGTAGGCAGCTGAAAGGCACCACAAAACTTGATCTACCTGCTTTCTGGGCTGAGATGAGGAACGGCTGAATTTTGGACTCGGCTGGTAACAAAATGTTCCAAACACACCCCATGCACAACTCCACCGGGGAAGGTGCCAGAAACGAGTTCTGTTGGTAGTTTTTACACTACCCCGGTAGGCAGCTGAAAGGCACCACAAAAGTTTTTCTACCTGCTTTCTGGGCTGAGATGGGGAATCGCTGAATTTTGGACTCAGCTGCTGACAAAATGTTCCAAACACACCCCATGCACAACTCCACCGGGGAAGGTGCCAGAAACGAGTTCTGTTGGTAGTTTTTACACTACCCCGGTAGGCAAGAGAAAGGCACCACAAAAGTTTTTCTACCTGCTTTCTGGGCTGAGATGGGGAACAGCTGAGTTTTGGACTCGGCTGCTGACAAAATGTTCCAAACACACCCCATGCACACCTCCACCGGGGAAGGTGCCAGAAACGAGTTCTGTTGGTAGTTTTTACAGTACCCCGGTAGGCAGCTGAAAGGCACCGCAAAACTTGTTGTACCTGCTTTCTGGGCTGAGATGGAGAATCGCTGAATTTTGGACTCGGCTGGTGAAAAAATGTTCCAAACACACCCCATGCACAACTCCACCGGGGAAGGTGCCAGAAACGAGTTCTGTTGGTAGTTTTTACACTACCCCAGTAGGCAGCTGAAAGGCACCACAAAACTTGTTCTGCCTGCTTTCTGGGCAGAGATGGAGAATCGCTGAATTTTGGACTCGGCTGGTGACAAAATGTTCCAAACACACACCCATGCACAACTCCACCGGGGAAGTGCCAGAAACGAGTTCTGTTGGTAGTTTTTTACACTACCCCGGTAGGCAGCTGAAAGGCACCACAAAACTTGTTCTACCTGCTTTCTGGGCTGAGATGGGGAACAGCTGAATTTTGGAGTCGGCTGGTGACAAAATGTTCCAAACACACCCCATGCACAACTCCACCGAGGAAGGTGCCAGAAACGAGTTCTGTTGGTAGTTTTTACACTACCCCGGTAGGCAAGAGAAAGGCACCACAAAAGTTTTTCTACCTGCTTTCTGGGCTGAGATGGGGAACGGCTGAATTTTGGACTCGGCTGGTGAAAAAATGTTCCAACACACCCATCGCACACCTCCACCGGGGAAGGGGCCAGAAACGAGTTCTGTTGGTAGTTTTTACACTACCCCGGTAGGCAGCTGAAAGGCATTACAAAACTTGTTCTACCTGCTTTCTGGGCTGAGATGGGGAATCGCTGAATTTTGGACTCGGCTGGTGACAAAATGTTCCAAACACACCCCATGCACACCTTCACTGGCAAAGGTGCCAGAAACGAGTTCTGTTGGTAGTTTTTACACTACCCCGGTAGGCAGCTGAAAGGCACCACAAAAGTTTTTCTACCTGCTTTCTGGCTGAGATGGGGAATCGCTGAATTTTGGACTCAGCTGCTGACAAAATGTTCCAAACACACCCATGCACAACTCCACCGGGGAAGGTGCCAGAAACGAGTTCTGTTGGTAGTTTTTACACTACCCCCGGTAGGCAAGAGAAAGGCACCACAAAACTTGTTGTACCTGCTTTCTGGGCTGAGATGGGGAACGGCTGAATTTTGGACTCGGCTGGTGACAAAATGTTCCAAACACACCCCATGCACACCTCCACCGGGGAAGGTGCCAGAAACGAGTTCTGTTGGTAGTTTTTACACTACCCCGGTAGGCAAGAGAAAGGCACCACAAAAGTTTTTCTACCTGCTTTCTGGGCTGAGATGGGGAACAAATGAGTTTTGGACTCGGCTGCTGACAAAATGTTCCAAACACACCCCATGCACAACTCCACCGAGGAAGGTGCCAGAAACGAGTTCTGTTGGTAGTTTTTACACTACCCCGGTAGGCAGCTGAAAGGCACCGCAAAACTTGTTGTACCTGCTTTCTGGGCTGAGATGGAGAATCGCTGAATTTTGGACTCGGCTGGTGACAAAATGTTCCAAACACACCCCATGCACAACTCCACCGGGAAGGTGCCAGAAACGAGTTCTGTTGGTAGTTTTTTACACTACCCCAGTAGGCAGCTGAAAGGCACCGCAAAAACTTTGTTGTACCTGCTTTCTGGGCTGAGATGGGGAACGGCTGAATTTTGGACTCGGCTGGTGAAAAAATGTTCCAAACACACCCCATGCACACCTCCACCGGGGAAGGTACCAGAAACGAGTTCTGTTGGTAGTTTTTACACTACCCCGGTAGGCAAGAGAAAGGCACCACAAAACTTGTTGTACCTGCTTTCTGGCTGAGATGGGGAACGGCTGAATTTTGGACTCGGCTGGTGACAAAATGTTCCAAACACACACCCATGCACACCTCCACCGGGGAAGGTGCCAGAAACGAGTTCTGTTGGTAGTTTTTTACACTACCCCGGTAGGCAGCTGAAAGGCACCACAAAACTTGTTCTACCTGCTTTCTGGGCTGAGATGAGGAACGGCTGAATTTTGGACTCGGCTGGTAACAAAATGTTCCAAACACACCCATGCACAACTCCACCGAGGAAGGTGTTAGAAAGGAGTTCTGTTGGTAGTTCCTTACACTGCCCCGGTAGGCAGCTGAAAGGCACCACAAAACTTGATCTACCTGCTTTCTGGGCTGAGATGGGGAACCGCTGAATTTTGGACTCGGCTGGTGAAAAAATTTTCCAAACACACCCATGCACACCTCCACCGGGGAAGGTGCCAGAAACGAGTTCTGTTGGTAGTTTTTACACTACCCCGGTAGGCAGCTGAAAGGCACTACAAAAGTTTTTCTACCTGCTTTCTGGGCTGAGATGGGGAACAGCTGAGTTTTGGACTCGGCTGGTGACAAAATGTTCCAAACACACCCCATGCACAACTCCACCGAGAAGGTGCCAGAAACGAGTTCTGTTGGTAGTTTTTACACTACCCCGGTAGGCAGCTGAAAGGCACCACAAAACTTGTTCTACCTGCTTTCTGGGCTGAGATGAATCGCTGAATTTTGGACTCGGCTGGTAACAAAATATTCCAAACACACCCCATGCACAACTCCACCGGGGAAGGTGCCAGAAACGAGTTCTGTTGGTAGTTTTTACACTACCCCGGTAGGCAGCTGAAAGGCACCACAAAAGTTTTTCTACCTGCTTTCTGGGCTGAGATGGGGAATCGCTGAATTTTGGACTCAGCTGCTGACAAAATGTTCCAAACACACCCCATGCACAACTCCACCGGGGAAGGTGCCAGAAACGAGTTCTGTTGGTAGTTTTTACACTACCCCGGTAGGCAAGAGAAAGGCACCACAAAAGTTTTTCTACCTGCTTTCTGGGCTGAGATGGGGAATCGCTGAATTTTGGACTCAGCTGCTGACAAAATGTTCCAAACACACCCCATGCACAACTCCACCGGGGAAGGTGCCAGAAACGAGTTCTGTTGGTAGTTTTTACACTACCCCGGTAGGCAGCTGAAAGGCACCACAAAAGTTTTTCTACCTGCTTTCTGGGCTGAGATGGGGAACAGCTGAGTTTTGGACTCGGCTGCTGACAAAATGTTCCAAACACACCCCATGCACAACTCCACCGGGGAAGGTGCCAGAAACGAGTTCTGTTGGTAGTTTTTACACTACCCCGGTAGGCAGCTGAAAGGCACCGCAAAACTTGTTGTACCTGCTTTCTGGGCTGAGATGGAGAATCGCTGAATTTTGGACTCGGCTGGTGACAAAATGTTCCAAACACACCCCATGCACACCTTCACTGGCAAAGGTGCCAGAAACGAGTTCTGTTGGTAGTTTTTACACTACCCCGGTAGGCAGCTGAAAGGCATTACAAAACTTGTTCTACCTGCTTTCTGGGCTGAGATGGGGAACGGCTGAATTTTGGACTCGGCTGGTAACAAAATGTTCCAAACACACCCCATGCACAACTCCACCGGGGAAGGTGCCAGAAACGAGTTCTGTTGGTAGTTTTTACACTACCCCGGTAGGCAGCTGAAAGGCACCACAAAACTTGTTCTACCTGCTTTCTGGGCTGAGATGGGGAATCGCTGAATTTTGGACTCAGCTGGTGACAAAATGTTCCAAACACACCCCATGCACACCTTCACTGGCAAAGGTGCCAGAAACGAGTTCTGTTGGTAGTTTTTACACTACCCCGGGTAGGCAAGAGAAAGGCACCACAAAACTTGTTCTACCTGCTTTCTGGGCTGAGATGGAGAATCGCTGAATTTTGGACTCGGCTGCTGACAAAATGTTCCAAACACACCCCATGCACAACTCCACCGGGGAAGGTGCCAGAAACGAGTTCTGTTGGTAGTTTTTACAGTACCCCAGTAGGCAGCTGAAAGGCACCGCAAAAGCTTTTCTACCTGCTTTCTGGGCTGAGATGGGGATCAGCTGACTTTTTCACTCGGCTGGTGACAAAATGTTCCAAACACACCCCATGCACAACTCCACCGGGGAAGGTGCCAGAAACGAGTTCTGTTGGTAGTTTTTACAGTACCCCGGTAGGCAGCTGAAAGGCACCACAAAACTTGTTGTACCTGCTTTCTGGGCTGAGATGGAGAATCGCTGAATTTTGGACTCGGCTGGTGACAAAATGTTCCAAACACACCCCATGCACAACTCCACCGAGGAAGGTGCCAGAAACGAGTTCTGTTGGTAGTTTTTACACTACCCCGGTAGGCAGCTGAAAGGCATTACAAAACTTGTTCTACCTGCTTTCTGGGCTGAGATGGGGAACGGCTGAATTTTGGACTCGGCTGGTAACAAAATGTTCCAAACACACCCCATGCACAACTCCACCGGGGAAGGTGCCAGAAACGAGTTCTGTTGGTAGTTTTTACACTACCCCGGTAGGCAGCTGAAAGGCACCACAAAACTTGTTCTACCTGCTTTCTGGGCTGAGATGGGGAATCGCTGAATTTTGGACTCGGCTGGTGACAAAATGTTCCAAACACACCCCATGCACACCTTCACTGGCAAAGGTGCCAGAAACGAGTTCTGTTGGTAGTTTTTACACTACCCCGGTAGGCAAGAGAAAGGCACCACAAAACTTGTTCTACCTGCTTTCTGGGCTGAGATGGAGAATCGCTGAATTTTGGACTCGGCTGCTGACAAAATGTTCCAAACACACCCCATGCACAACTCCACCGGGGAAGGTGCCAGAAACGAGTTCTGTTGGTAGTTTTTACAGTACCCCAGTAGGCAGCTGAAAGGCACCACAAAAGCTTTTCTACCTGCTTTCTGGGCTGAGATGGGGATCAGCTGACTTTTTCACTCGGCTGGTGACAAAATGTTCCAAACACACCCCATGCACAACTCCACCGGGGAAGGTGCCAGAAACGAGTTCTGTTGGTAGTTTTTACAGTACCCCGGTAGGCAGCTGAAAGGCACCACAAAACTTGTTGTACCTGCTTTCTGGGCTGAGATGGAGAATCGCTGAATTTTGGACTCGGCTGGTGACAAAATGTTCCAAACACACCCCATGCACAACTCCACTGGGAAAGGTGCCAGAAACGAGTTCTCTTGGTAGTTTTTACACTACCCCGGTAGGCAGCTGAAAGGCACTACAAAACTTGTTGTACCTGCTTTCTGGGCTGAGATGGAGAATCGCTGAATTTTGGACTCGGCTGGTGACAAAATGTTCCAAACACACCCCATGCACAACTCCACCGGGGAAGGTGCCAGAAACGAGTTCTGTTGGTAGTTTTTACAGTACCCCAGTAGGCAGCTGAAAGGCACCACAAAAGCTTTTCTACCTGCTTTCTGGGCTGAGATGGGGAACAGCTGAATTTTGGACTCGGCTGCTGACAAAATGTTCCAAACACACCCCATGCACAACTCCACCGGGGAAGGTGCCAGAAACGAGTTCTGTTGGTAGTTTTTACACTACCCCAGTAGGCAGCTGAAAGGCACCGCAAAACTTGTTGTACCTGCTTTCTGGGCTGAGATGGGGAACGGCTGAATTTTGGACTCGGCTGGTGACAAAATGTTCCAAACACACCCCATGCACACCTCCACCGGGGAAGGTGCCAGAAACGAGTTCTGTTGGTAGTTTTTACACTACCCCGGTAGGCAGCTGAAAGGCACCACAAAACTTGTTGTACCTGCTTTCTGGGCTGAGATGGGGAACAGCTGAGTTTTGGACTCGGCTGCTGACAAAATGTTCCAAACACACCCCATGCACAACTCCACCGAGGAAGGTGCCAGAAACGAGTTCTGTTGGTAGTTTTTACACTACCCCGGTAGGCAGCTGAAAGGCATTACAAAACTTGTTCTACCTGCTTTCTGGGCTGAGATGAGGAACAGCTGAATTTTGGACTCGGCTGGTAACAAAATGTTCCAAACACACCCCATGCACAACTCCACCGGGGAAGGTGCCAGAAACGAGTTCTGTTGGTAGTTTTTACACTACCCCGGTAGGCAGCTGAAAGGCACTACAAAACTTGTTCTACCTGCTTTCTGGGCTGAGATGGGGAACGGCTGAATTTTGGACTCGGCTGGTGAAAAAATGTTCCAAACACACCCCATGCACAACTCCACCGAGGAAGGTGCCAGAAACGAGTTCTGTTGGTAGTTTTTACAGTACCCCGGTAGGCAGCTGAAAGGCATTACAAAACTTGTTCTACCTGCTTTCTGGGCTGAGATGAGGAACAGCTGAATTTTGGACTCGGCTGGTAACAAAATGTTCCAAACACACCCCATGCACAACTCCACCGGGGAAGGTGCCAGAAACGAGTTCTGTTGGTAGTTTTTACACTACCCCGGTAGGCAGCTGAAAGGCACCACAAAAGTTTTTTCTACCTGCTTTCTGGGCTGAGATGGGGAACAAATGAGTTTTGGACTCGGCTGCTGACAAAATGTTCCAAACACACCCCATGCACAACTCCACCGAGGAAGGTGCCAGAAACGAGTTCTGTTGGTAGTTTTTACACTACCCCGGTAGGCAGCTGAAAGGCATTACAAAACTTGTTCTACCTGCTTTCTGGGCTGAGATGGGGAACAGCTGAATTTTGGACTCGGCTGGTAACAAAATGTTCCAAACACACCCCATGCACAACTCCACCGGGGAAGGTGCCAGAAACGAGTTCTGTTGGTAGTTTTTACAGTACCCCCGGTAGGCAGCTGAAAGGCACCGCAAAACTGGTTGTACCTGCTTTCTGGGCTGAGATGGAGAATCGCTGAATTTTGGACTCGGCTGGTGACAAAATGTTCCAAACACACCCCATGCACAACTCCACCGGGGAAGGTGCCAGAAACGAGTTCTGTTGGTAGTTTTTACACTACCCCGGTAGGCAGCTGAAAGGCACCACAAAAGTTTTTCTACCTGCTTTCTGGGCTGAGATGGGGAACAGCTGAGTTTTGGACTCGGCTGCTGACAAAATGTTCCAAACACACCCCATGCACAACTCCACCGGGGAAGGTGCCAGAAACGAGTTCTGTTGGTAGTTTTTACACTACCCCGGTAGGCAGCTGAAAGGCACCGCAAAACTTGTTGTACCTGCTTTCTGGGCTGAGATGGAGAATCGCTGAATTTTGGACTCGGCTGGTGACAAAATGTTCCAAACACACCCCATGCACACCTTCACTGGCAAAGGTGCCAGAAACGAGTTCTGTTGGTAGTTTTTACACTACCCCGGTAGGCAGCTGAAAGGCATTACAAAACTTGTTCTACCTGCTTTCTGGGCTGAGATGGGGAACGGCTGAATTTTGGACTCGGCTGGTAACAAAATGTTCCAAACACACCCCATGCACAACTCCACCGGGGAAGGTGCCAGAAACGAGTTCTGTTGGTAGTTTTTACACTACCCCGGTAGGCAGCTGAAAGGCACCACAAAACTTGTTCTACCTGCTTTCTGGGCTGAGATGGGGAATCGCTGAATTTTGGACTCAGCTGGTGACAAAATGTTCCAAACACACCCCATGCACACCTTCACTGGCAAAGGTGCCAGAAACGAGTTCTGTTGGTAGTTTTTACACTACCCCGGTAGGCAAGAGAAAGGCACCACAAAACTTGTTCTACCTGCTTTCTGGGCTGAGATGGAGAATCGCTGAATTTTGGACTCGGCTGCTGACAAAATGTTCCAAACACACCCCATGCACAACTCCACCGGGGAAGGTGCCAGAAACGAGTTCTGTTGGTAGTTTTTACAGTACCCCAGTAGGCAGCTGAAAGGCACCGCAAAAGCTTTTCTACCTGCTTTCTGGGCTGAGATGGGGATCAGCTGACTTTTTCACTCGGCTGGTGACAAAATGTTCCAAACACACCCCATGCACAACTCCACCGGGGAAGGTGCCAGAAACGAGTTCTGTTGGTAGTTTTTACAGTACCCCGGTAGGCAGCTGAAAGGCACCACAAAACTTGTTGTACCTGCTTTCTGGGCTGAGATGGAGAATCGCTGAATTTTGGACTCGGCTGGTGACAAAATGTTCCAAACACACCCCATGCACAACTCCACCGAGGAAGGTGCCAGAAACGAGTTCTGTTGGTAGTTTTTACACTACCCCGGTAGGCAGCTGAAAGGCATTACAAAACTTGTTCTACCTGCTTTCTGGGCTGAGATGGGGAACGGCTGAATTTTGGACTCGGCTGGTAACAAAATGTTCCAAACACACCCCATGCACAACTCCACCGGGGAAGGTGCCAGAAACGAGTTCTGTTGGTAGTTTTTACACTACCCCGGTAGGCAGCTGAAAGGCACCACAAAACTTGTTCTACCTGCTTTCTGGGCTGAGATGGGGAATCGCTGAATTTTGGACTCGGCTGGTGACAAAATGTTCCAAACACACCCCATGCACACCTTCACTGGCAAAGGTGCCAGAAACGAGTTCTGTTGGTAGTTTTTACACTACCCCGGGTAGGCAAGAGAAAGGCACCACAAAACTTGTTCTACCTGCTTTCTGGGCTGAGATGGAGAATCGCTGAATTTTGGACTCGGCTGCTGACAAAATGTTCCAAACACACCCCATGCACAACTCCACCGGGGAAGGTGCCAGAAACGAGTTCTGTTGGTAGTTTTTACAGTACCCCAGTAGGCAGCTGAAAGGCACCACAAAAGCTTTTCTACCTGCTTTCTGGGCTGAGATGGGGATCAGCTGACTTTTTCACTCGGCTGGTGACAAAATGTTCCAAACACACCCCATGCACAACTCCACCGGGGAAGGTGCCAGAAACGAGTTCTGTTGGTAGTTTTTACAGTACCCCGGTAGGCAGCTGAAAGGCACCACAAAACTTGTTGTACCTGCTTTCTGGGCTGAGATGGAGAATCGCTGAATTTTGGACTCGGCTGGTGACAAAATGTTCCAAACACACCCCATGCACAACTCCACTGGGGAAGGTGCCAGAAACGAGTTCTCTTGGTAGTTTTTACACTACCCCGGTAGGCAGCTGAAAGGCACTACAAAACTTGTTGTACCTGCTTTCTGGGCTGAGATGGAGAATCGCTGAATTTTGGACTCGGCTGGTGACAAAATGTTCCAAACACACCCCATGCACAACTCCACCGGGGAAGGTGCCAGAAACGAGTTCTGTTGGTAGTTTTTACAGTACCCCAGTAGGCAGCTGAAAGGCACCACAAAAGCTTTTCTACCTGCTTTCTGGGCTGAGATGGGGAACAGCTGAATTTTGGACTCGGCTGCTGACAAAATGTTCCAAACACACCCCATGCACAACTCCACCGGGGAAGGTGCCAGAAACGAGTTCTGTTGGTAGTTTTTACACTACCCCAGTAGGCAGCTGAAAGGCACCGCAAAACTTGTTGTACCTGCTTTCTGGGCTGAGATGGGGAACGGCTGAATTTTGGACTCGGCTGGTAACAAAATGTTCCAAACACACCCCATGCACAACTCCACCGGGGAAGGTGCCAGAAACGAGTTCTGTTGGTAGTTTTTACACTACCCCGGTAGGCAGCTGAAAGGCACCACAAAACTTGTTCTACCTGCTTTCTGGGCTGAGATGGGGAATCGCTGAATTTTGGACTCAGCTGGTGACAAAATGTTCCAAACACACCCCATGCACACCTTCACTGGCAAAGGTGCCAGAAACGAGTTCTGTTGGTAGTTTTTACACTACCCCGGTAGGCAAGAGAAAGGCACCACAAAACTTGTTCTACCTGCTTTCTGGGCTGAGATGGAGAATCGCTGAATTTTGGACTCGGCTGCTGACAAAATGTTCCAAACACACCCCATGCACAACTCCACCGGGGAAGGTGCCAGAAACGAGTTCTGTTGGTAGTTTTTACAGTACCCCAGTAGGCAGCTGAAAGGCACCGCAAAAGCTTTTCTACCTGCTTTCTGGGCTGAGATGGGGATCAGCTGACTTTTTCACTCGGCTGGTGACAAAATGTTCCAAACACACCCCATGCACAACTCCACCGGGGAAGGTGCCAGAAACGAGTTCTGTTGGTAGTTTTTACAGTACCCCGGTAGGCAGCTGAAAGGCACCACAAAACTTGTTGTACCTGCTTTCTGGGCTGAGATGGAGAATCGCTGAATTTTGGACTCGGCTGGTGACAAAATGTTCCAAACACACCCCATGCACAACTCCACCGAGGAAGGTGCCAGAAACGAGTTCTGTTGGTAGTTTTTACACTACCCCGGTAGGCAGCTGAAAGGCATTACAAAACTTGTTCTACCTGCTTTCTGGGCTGAGATGGGGAACGGCTGAATTTTGGACTCGGCTGGTAACAAAATGTTCCAAACACACCCCATGCACAACTCCACCGGGGAAGGTGCCAGAAACGAGTTCTGTTGGTAGTTTTTACACTACCCCGGTAGGCAGCTGAAAGGCACCACAAAACTTGTTCTACCTGCTTTCTGGGCTGAGATGGGGAATCGCTGAATTTTGGACTCGGCTGGTGACAAAATGTTCCAAACACACCCCATGCACACCTTCACTGGCAAAGGTGCCAGAAACGAGTTCTGTTGGTAGTTTTTACACTACCCCGGTAGGCAAGAGAAAGGCACCACAAAACTTGTTCTACCTGCTTTCTGGGCTGAGATGGAGAATCGCTGAATTTTGGACTCGGCTGCTGACAAAATGTTCCAAACACACCCCATGCACAACTCCACCGGGGAAGGTGCCAGAAACGAGTTCTGTTGGTAGTTTTTACAGTACCCCAGTAGGCAGCTGAAAGGCACCACAAAAGCTTTTCTACCTGCTTTCTGGGCTGAGATGGGGATCAGCTGACTTTTTCACTCGGCTGGTGACAAAATGTTCCAAACACACCCCATGCACAACTCCACCGGGGAAGGTGCCAGAAACGAGTTCTGTTGGTAGTTTTTACAGTACCCCGGTAGGCAGCTGAAAGGCACCACAAAACTTGTTGTACCTGCTTTCTGGGCTGAGATGGAGAATCGCTGAATTTTGGACTCGGCTGGTGACAAAATGTTCCAAACACACCCCATGCACAACTCCACTGGGGAAGGTGCCAGAAACGAGTTCTCTTGGTAGTTTTTACACTACCCCGGTAGGCAGCTGAAAGGCACTACAAAACTTGTTGTACCTGCTTTCTGGGCTGAGATGGAGAATCGCTGAATTTTGGACTCGGCTGGTGACAAAATGTTCCAAACACACCCCATGCACAACTCCACCGGGGAAGGTGCCAGAAACGAGTTCTGTTGGTAGTTTTTACAGTACCCCAGTAGGCAGCTGAAAGGCACCACAAAAGCTTTTCTACCTGCTTTCTGGGCTGAGATGGGGAACAGCTGAATTTTGGACTCGGCTGCTGACAAAATGTTCCAAACACACCCCATGCACAACTCCACCGGGGAAGGTGCCAGAAACGAGTTCTGTTGGTAGTTTTTACACTACCCCAGTAGGCAGCTGAAAGGCACCGCAAAACTTGTTGTACCTGCTTTCTGGGCTGAGATGGGGAACGGCTGAATTTTGGACTCGGCTGGTGACAAAATGTTCCAAACACACCCCATGCACACCTCCACCGGGGAAGGTGCCAGAAACGAGTTCTGTTGGTAGTTTTTACACTACCCCGGTAGGCAGCTGAAAGGCACCACAAAACTTGTTCTACCTGCTTTCTGGGCTGAGATGGGGAACAGCTGAGTTTTGGACTCGGCTGCTGACAAAATGTTCCAAACACACCCCATGCACAACTCCACCGAGGAAGGTGCCAGAAACGAGTTCTGTTGGTAGTTTTTACACTACCCCGGTAGGCAGCTGAAAGGCATTACAAAACTTGTTCTACCTGCTTTCTGGGCTGAGATGAGGAACAGCTGAATTTTGGACTCGGCTGGTAACAAAATGTTCCAAACACACCCCATGCACAACTCCACCGGGGAAGGTGCCAGAAACGAGTTCTGTTGGTAGTTTTTACACTACCCCCGGTAGGCAGCTGAAAGGCACTACAAAACTTGTTCTACCTGCTTTCTGGGCTGAGATGGGGAACGGCTGAATTTTGGACTCGGCTGGTGAAAAAATGTTCCAAACACACCCCATGCACAACTCCACCGAGGAAGGTGCCAGAAACGAGTTCTGTTGGTAGTTTTTACACTACCCCGGTAGGCAGCTGAAAGGCATTACAAAACTTGTTCTACCTGCTTTCTGGGCTGAGATGAGGAACAGCTGAATTTTGGACTCGGCTGGTAACAAAATGTTCCAAACACACCCCATGCACAACTCCACCGGGGAAGGTGCCAGAAACGAGTTCTGTTGGTAGTTTTTACACTACCCCGGTAGGCAGCTGAAAGGCACCACAAAAGTTTTTCTACCTGCTTTCTGGGCTGAGATGGGGAACAAATGAGTTTTGGACTCGGCTGCTGACAAAATGTTCCAAACACACCCCATGCACAACTCCACCGAGGAAGGTGCCAGAAACGAGTTCTGTTGGTAGTTTTTACACTACCCCGGTAGGCAGCTGAAAGGCATTACAAAACTTGTTCTACCTGCTTTCTGGGCTGAGATGGGGAACAGCTGAATTTTGGACTCGGCTGGTAACAAAATGTTCCAAACACACCCCATGCACAACTCCACCGGGGAAGGTGCCAGAAACGAGTTCTGTTGGTAGTTTTTACAGTACCCCCGGTAGGCAGCTGAAAGGCACCGCAAAACTGGTTGTACCTGCTTTCTGGGCTGAGATGGAGAATCGCTGAATTTTGGACTCGGCTGGTGACAAAATGTTCCAAACACACCCCATGCACAACTCCACCGGGGAAGGTGCCAGAAACGAGTTCTGTTGGTAGTTTTTACACTACCCCAGTAGGCAGCTGAAAGGCACCACAAAACTTGTTCTACCTGCTTTCTGGGCTGAGATGGGGAACGGCTGAATTTTGGACTCGGCTGGTGAAAAAATGTTCCAAACACACCCCATGCACACCTCCACCGGGGAAGGTGCCAGAAACGAGTTCTGTTGGTAGTTTTTACACTACCCCGGTAGGCAGCTGAAAGGCACCACAAAAGTTTTTCTACCTGCTTTCTGGGCTGAGATGGGGAACAGCTGAGTTTTGGACTCGGCTGCTGACAAAATGTTCCAAACACACCCCATGCACAACTCCACCGAGGAAGGTGCCAGAAACGAGTTCTGTTGGTAGTTTTTACACTACCCCGGTAGGCAGCTGAAAGGCATTACAAAACTTGTTCTAACTGCTTTCTGGGCTGAGATGAGGAACAGCTGAATTTTGGACTCGGCTGGTAACAAAATGTTCCAAACACACCCCATGCACAACTCCACCGGGGAAGGTGCCAGAAACGAGTTCTGTTGGTAGTTTTTACACTACCCCGGTAGGCAGCTGAAAGGCACCACAAAACTTGTTCTACCTGCTTTCTGGGCTGAAGATGGGGAATCGCTGAATTTTGGACTCGGCTGGTGACAAAATGTTCCAAACACACCCCATGCACACCTTCACTGGCAAAGGTGCCAGAAACGAGTTCTGTTGGTAGTTTTTACACTACCCCGGTAGGCAAGAGAAAGGCACCACAAAACTTGTTCTAACTGCTTTCTGGGCTGAGATGGAGAATCGCTGAATTTTGGACTCGGCTGCTGACAAAATGTTCCAAACACACCCCATGCACAACTCCACCGGGGAAGGTGCCAGAAACGAGTTCTGTTGGTAGTTTTTACAGTACCCCGGTAGGCAGCTGAAAGGCACCACAAAACTTGTTGTACCTGCTTTCTGGGCTGAGATGGAGAATCGCTGAATTTTGGACTCGGCTGCTGACAAAATGTTCCAAACACACCCCATGCACAACTCCACCGGGGAAGGTGCCAGAAACGAGTTCTCTTGGTAGTTTTTACACTACCCCGGTAGGCAGCTGAAAGGCACTACAAAACTTGTTCTACCTGCTTTCTGGGCTGAGATGGAGAATCGCTGAATTTTGGACTCGGCTGGTGACAAAATATTCCAAACACACCCCATGCACAACTCCACCGGGGAAGGTGCCAGAAACGAGTTCTGTTGGTAGTTTTTACAGTACCCCGGTAGGCAGCTGAAAGGCACCACAAAAGTTTTTCTACCTGCTTTCTGGGCTGAGATGGGGATCAGCTGAATTTTGGACTCGGCTGGTGACAAAATGTTCCAAACACACCCCATGCACAACTCCACCGGGGAAGGTGCCAGAAACGAGTTCTGTTGGTAGTTTTTACACTACCCCGGTAGGCAGCTGAAAGGCACCACAAAACTTGTTGTACCTGCTTTCTGGGCTGAGATGGAGAATCGCTGAATTTTGGACTCGGCTGCTGACAAAATGTTCCAAACACACCCCATGCACAACTCCACCGGGGAAGGTGCCAGAAACGAGTTCTCTTGGTAGTTTTTACAGTACCCCGGTAGGCAGCTGAAAGGCACCACAAAACTTGTTCTACCTGCTTTCTGGGCTGAGATGGGGAACGGCTGAGTTTTGGACTCGGCTGGTGACAAAATGTTCCAAACACACCCCATGCACAACTCCACCGAGGAAGGTGCCAGAAACGAGTTCTGTTGGTAGTTTTTACACTACCCCGGTAGGCAAGAGAAAGGCACCACAAAACTTGTTCTACCTGCTTTCTGGGCTGAGATGGAGAATCGCTGAATTTTGGACTCGGCTGGTGACAAAATGTTCCAAACACACCCCATGCACAACTCCACCGGGGAAGGTGCCAGAAACGAGTTCTGTTGGTAGTTTTTACAGTACCCCAGTAGGCAGCTGAAAGGCACCACAAAAGTTTTTCTACCTGCTTTCTGGGCTGAGACGGGGATCAGCTGACTTTTTCACTCGGCTGGTGACAAAATGTTCCAAACACACCCCATGCACAACTCCACCGGGGAAGGTGCCAGAAACGAGTTCTGTTGGTAGTTTTTACAGTACCCCGGTAGGCAGCTGAAAGGCACCACAAAACTTGTTGTACCTGCTTTCTGGGCTGAGATGGAGAATCGCTGAATTTTGGACTCGGCTGCTGACAAAATGTTCCAAACACACCCCATGCACAACTCCACCGGGGAAGGTGCCAGAAACGAGTTCTCTTGGTAGTTTTTACACTACCCCGGTAGGCAGCTGAAAGGCACTACAAAACTTGTTCTACCTGCTTTCTGGGCTGAGATGGAGAATCGCTGAATTTTGGACTCGGCTGGTAACAAAATATTCCAAACACACCCCATGCACAACTCCACCGGGGAAGGTGCCAGAAACGAGTTCTGTTGGTAGTTTTTACAGTACCCCGGTAGGCAGCTGAAAGGCACCACAAAAGTTTTTCTACCTGCTTTCTGGGCTGAGATGGGGATCAGCTGAATTTTGGACTCGGCTGGTGACAAAATGTTCCAAACACACCCCATGCACAACTCCACCGGGGAAGGTGCCAGAAACGAGTTCTGTTGGTAGTTTTTACAGTACCCCCGGTAGGCAGCTGAAAGGCACCACAAAACTTGTTGTACCTGCTTTCTGGGCTGAGATGGAGAATCGCTGAATTTTGGACTCGGCTGGTGACAAAATGTTCCAAACACACCCCATGCACAACTCCACCGGGGAAGGTGCCAGAAACGAGTTCTCTTGGTAGTTTTTACAGTACCCCGGTAGGCAGCTGAAAGGCACCACAAAACTTGTTCTACCTGCTTTCTGGGCTGAGATGGGGAACGGCTGAGTTTTGGACTCGGCTGGTGACAAAATGTTCCAAACACACCCCATGCACAACTCCACCGAGGAAGGTGCCAGAAACGAGTTCTGTTGGTAGTTTTTACACTACCCCGGTAGGCAAGAGAAAGGCACCACAAAACTTGTTCTACCTGCTTTCTGGGCTGAGATGGAGAATCGCTGAATTTTGGACTCGGCTGGTGACAAAATGTTCCAAACACACCCCATGCACAACTCCACCGGGGAAGGTGCCAGAAACGAGTTCTGTTGGTAGTTTTTACAGTACCCCAGTAGGCAGCTGAAAGGCACCACAAAAGTTTTTCTACCTGCTTTCTGGGCTGAGATGGGGATCAGCTGAATTTTGGACTCGGCTGCTGACAAAATGTTCCAAACACACCCCATGCACAACTCCACCGGGGAAGGTGCCAGAAACGAGTTCTGTTGGTAGTTTTTACAGTACCCCGGTAGGCAGCTGAAAGGCACCGCAAAACTTGTTGTACCTGCTTTCTGGGCTGACATGGGGAACGACTGAATTTTGGACTCGGCTGGTGACAAAATGTTCCAAACACACCCCATGCACAACTCCACCGGGGAAGGTGCCAGAAACGAGTTCTGTTGGTAGTTTTTACACTACCCCGGTAGGCAGCTGAAAGGCACCACAAAACTTGTTCTACCTGCTTTCTGGGCTGAGATGGGGAACGGCTGTATTTTGGACTCGGCTGCTGACAAAATGTTCCAAACACACCCCATGCACACCTCCACCGGGGAAGGTGCCAGAAACGAGTTCTGTTGGTAGTTTTTACACTACCCCGGTAGGCAGCTGAAAGGCACCACAAAACTTGTTCTACCTGCTTTCTGGGCTGAGATGGGGAACGGCTGAATTTTGGACTCGGCTGGTGAAAAAATGTTCCAAACACACCCCATGCACAACTCCACCGAGGAAGGTGCCAGAAACGAGTTCTGTTGGTAGTTTTTACACTACCCCGGTAGGCAGCTGAAAGGCACCACAAAACTTGTTCTACCTGCTTTCTGGGCTGAGATGGGGAACGGCTGAATTTTGGACTCGGCTGGTAACAAAATGTTCCAAACACACCCCATGCACACCTCCACCGGGGAAGGTGCCAGAAACGAGTTCTGTTGGTAGTTTTTACAGTACCCCGGTAGGCAGCTGAAAGGCACCACAAAAGTTTTTCTACCTGCTTTCTGGGCTGAGATGGGGATCAGCTGAATTTTGGACTCGGCTGCTGACAAAATGTTCCAAACACACCCCATGCACAACTCCACCGGGGAAGGTGCCATAAACGAGTTCTGTTGGTAGTTTTTACACTACCCCGGTAGGCAGCTGAAAGGCACCACAAAACTTGTTGTACCTGCTTTCTGGGCTGAGATGGAGAATCGCTGAATTTTGGACTCGGCTGGTGACAAAATGTTCCAAACACACCCCATGCACACCTTCACTGGCAAAGGTGCCAGAAACGAGTTCTGTTGGTAGTTTTTACACTACCCCAGTAGGCAGCTGAAAGGCACCACAAAACTTGTTGTACCTGCTTTCTGGGCTGAGATGGGGAACGGCTGAATTTTGGACTCGGCTGGTGACAAAATGTTCCAAACACACCCCATGCACACCTCCACCGGGGAAGGGGCCAGAAACGAGTTCTGTTGGTAGTTTTTACACTACCCCGGTAGGCAGCTGAAAGGCACCACAAAACTTGTTGTACCTGCTTTCTGGGCTGAGATGGGGAATCGCTGAATTTTGGACTCGGCTGGTGACAAAATGTTCCAAACACACCCCATGCACAACTCCACCGGGGAAGGTGCCAGAAACGAGTTCTGTTGGTAGTTTTTACACTACCCCGGTAGGCAGCTGAAAGGCACCACAAAACTTGTTGTACCTGCTTTCTGGGCTGAGATGGGGAACGGCTGAATTTTGGACTCGGCTGGTGACAAAATGTTCCAAACACACCCCATGCACAACTCCACCGAGGAAGGTGCCAGAAACGAGTTCTGTTGGTAGTTTTTACACTACCCCGGTAGGCAGCTGAAAGGCACCACAAAAAGTTTTTCTACCTGCTTTCTGGGCTGAGATGGGGAACAGCTGAGTTTTGGACTCGGCTGCTGACAAAATGTTCCAAACACCCCCCATGCACAACTCCACCGAGGAAGGTGCCAGAAACGAGTTCTGTTGGTAGTTTTTACACTCACCGGTAGGCAGCTGAAAGGCACCACAAAACTTGTTGTACCTGCTTTCTGGGCTGAGATGGGGAATCGCTGAATTTTGGACTCGGCTGGTAACAAAATGTTCCAAACACACCCCATGCACAGCTCCACCGGGGAAGGTGCCAGAAACGAGTTCTGTTGGTAGTTTTTACACTACCCCCGGTAGGCAGCTGAAAGGCACCACAAAAGTTTTTCTACCTGCTTTCTGGGCTGAGATGGGGAACAGCTGAATTTTGGACTCGGCTGGTGACAAAATGTTCCAAAACACACCCCATGCACAACTCCACCGAGGAAGGTGCCAGAAACGAGTTCTGTTGGTAGTTTTTACACTACCACCGGTAGGCAGCTGAAAGGCACCACAAAACTTGTTCTAACCTGCTTTCTGGGCTGAGATGGGGAACGGCTGAATTTTGGACTCGGCTGGTGAAAAAATGTTCCAAACACACCCCATGCACAACTCCACGAGGAAGGTGCCAGAAACGAGTTCTGTTGGTAGTTTTTACACTACCCCAGTAGGCAGCTGAAAGGCACCACAAAAGTTTTTCTACCTGCTTTCTGGGCTGAGATGGGGAATAGCTGAATTTTGGACTCGGCTGCTGACAAAATGTTCCAAACACACCCATGCACAACTCCACCGGGGAAGGTGCCAGAAACGAGTTCTGTTGGTAGTTTTTACACTACCCCGGTAGGCAGCTGAAAGGCACCACAAAAGTTTTTCCTACCTGCTTTCTGGGCTGAGATGGGGAACGGCTGAATTTTGGACTCGGCTGCTGACAAAATGTTCCAAACACACCCCATGCACAACTCCACCGGGGAAGGTGCCAGAAAACGAGTTCTGTTGGTAGTTTTTACACTACCCCGGTAGGCAGCTGAAAGGCACCACAAAACTTGTTGTACCTGCTTTCTGGGCTGAGATGAGAATCGCTGAATTTTGGACTCGGCTGGTGACAAAATGTTCCAAACACACCCCATGCACACCTTCACTGGCAAAGGTGCCAGAAACGAGTTCTGTTGGTAGTTTTTACACTACCCCGGTAGGCAGCTGAAAGGCACCACAAAAGTTTTTCTACCTGCTTTCTGGGCTGAGATGGGGAACGGCCGAATTTTGGACTCGGCTGGTGACAAAATGTTCCAAACACACCCCATGCACAACTCCACCGAGGAAGGTGCCAGAAACGAGTTCTGTTGGTAGTTTTTACACTACCCCGGTAGGCAGCTGAAAGGCACCAAAAAACTTGTTCTACCTGCTTTCTGGGCTGAGATGGGGAACAGCTGAATTTTGGACTCGGCTGCTGACAAAATGTTCCAAACACACCCCATGCACAACTCCACCGAGGAAGGTGCCAGAAACGAGTTCTGTTGGTAGTTATTACACTACCCCGGTAGGCAGCTGAAAGGCACCACAAAACTTGTTCTACCTGCTTTCTGGGCTGAGATGGGGAACAACTGAATTTTGGACTCGGCTGGTGACAAAATGTTCCAAACACACCCCATGCACACCTCCACCGGGGGAAGGTGCCAGAAACGAGTTCTGTTTGTAGTTTTTTACACTACCCCGGTAGGCAAGAGAAAGGCACCACAAAAACTTGTTCTACCTGCTTTCTGGGCTGAGATGGGGAACAGCTGAGTTTTGGACTCGGCTGCTGACAAAATGTTCCGAACACACCCCATGCACAACTCCACCGGGGAAGGTGCCAGAAACGAGTTCTGTTGGTAGTTTTTACACTACCCCGGTAGGCAGCTGAAAGGCACCACAAAAGTTTTTCTACCTGCTTTCTGGGCTGAGATGGGGAATCGCTGAATTTTGGACTCGGCTGCTGACAAAATGTTCCAAACACACCCCATGCACACCTTCACTGGCAAAGGTGCCAGAAAACGAGTTCTGTTGGTAGTTTTTACACTAAACCGGTAGGCAAGAGAAAGGCACCACAAAACTTGTTCTACCTGCTTTCTGGGCTGAGATGGAGAATCGCTGAATTTTGGACTCGGCTGGTGACAAAATATTCCAAACACACCCCATGCACAACTCCACCGGGGGAAGGTGCCAGAAACGAGTTCTGTTGGTAGTTTTTACAGTACCCCAGTAGGCAGCTGAAAGGCACCACAAAAGCTTTTCTACCTGCTTTCTGGGCTGAGATGGGGAACAGCTGAATTTTGGACTCGGCTGCTGACAAAATGTTCCAAACACACCCCATGCACAACTCCACCGGGGAAGGTGCCAGAAACGAGTTCTGTTGGTAGTTTTTACAGTACCCCGGTAGGCAGCTGAAAGGCACCACAAAACTTGTTGTACCTGCTTTCTGGGCTGAGATGGAGAATCGCTGAATTTTGGACTCGGCTGGTGACAAAATGTTCCAAACACACCCCATGCACAACTCCACCGGGGGAAGGGTGCCAGAAACGAGTTCTCTTGGTAGTTGTTACAGTACCCCGGTAGGCAGCTGAAAGGCACCACAAAAGTTGTTGTACCTGCTTTCTGGGCTGAGATGGGGAACGGCTGAATTTTGGACTCGGCTGGTGACAAAATGTTCCAAACACACCCCATGCACAACTCCACCGAGGAAGGTGCCAGAAACGAGTTCTGTTGGTAGGTTTTACACTACCCCGGTAGGCAGCTGAAAGGCACCACAAAACTTGTTGTACCTGCTTTCTGGGCTGAGATGGAGAATCGCTGAATTTTGGACTCGGCTGGTGACAAAATGTTCCAAACACACCCCATGCACAACTCCACCGGGGAAGGTGCCAGAAACGAGTTCTATTGGTAGTTTTTACAGTACCCCAGTAGGCAGCTGAAAGGCACCACAAAACTGGTTCTACCTGCTTTCTGGGCTGAGATGGGGATCAGCTGAATTTTGGACTCGGCTGCTGACAAAATGTTCCAAACACACCCCATGCACAACTCCACCGAGGAACGTGCCAGAAACGAGTTCTGTTGGTAGTTTTTACACTACCCCGGTAGGCAGCTGAAAGGCACCACAAAAGTTTTTCTACCTGCTTTCTGGGCTGAGATGGGGAACAGCTGAGTTTTGGACTCGGCTGCTGACAAAATGTTCCAAACACCCCCCATGCACAACTCCACCGAGGAAGGTGCCAGAAACGAGTTCTGTTGGTAGTTTTTAACTACCCCGGTAGGCAGCTGAAAGGCACCACAAAACTTGTTCTACCTGCTTTCTGGGCTGAGATGGGGAATCGCTGAATTTTGGACTCGGCTGGTAACAAAATGTTCCAAACACACCCCATGCACAGCTCCACCGGGGAAGGTGCCAGAAACGAGTTCTGTTGGTAGTTTTTACACTACCCCGGTAGGCAGCTGAAAGGCACCACAAAAGTTTTTCTACCTGCTTTCTGGGCTGAGATGGGGAACAGCTGAATTTTGGACTCGGCTGGTGACAAAATGTTCCAAACACACCCCATGCACAACTCCACCGAGGAAGGTGCCAGAAACGAGTTCTGTTGGTAGTTTTTACACTACCCCGGTAGGCAGCTGAAAGGCACCACAAAACTTGTTCTACCTGCTTTCTGGGCTGAGATGGGGAACAGCTGAGTTTTGGACTCGGCTGCTGACAAAATGTTCCAAACACACCCCATGCACAACTCCACCGAGGAAGGTGCCAGAAACGAGTTCTGTTGGTAGTTATTACACTACCCCGGTAGGCAGCTGAAAGGCACCACAAAACTTGTTCTACCTGCTTTCTGGGCTGAGATGGGGAACAACTGAATTTTGGACTCGGCTGGTGACAAAATGTTCCAAACACACCCCATGCACACCTCCACCGGGGAAGGTGCCAGAAACGAGTTCTGTTGGTAGTTTTTACACTACCCCGGTAGGCAAGAGAAAGGCACCACAAAACTTGTTCTACCTGCTTTCTGGGCTGAGATGGGGAACAGCTGAGTTTTGGACTCGGCTGCTGACAAAATGTTCCGAACACACCCCATGCACAACTCCACCGGGGAAGGTGCCAGAAACGAGTTCTGTTGGTAGTTTTTACACTACCCCGGTAGGCAGCTGAAAGGCACCACAAAAGTTTTTCTACCTGCTTTCTGGGCTGAGATGGGGAATCGCTGAATTTTGGACTCGGCTGGTGACAAAATGTTCCAAACACACCCCATGCACACCTTCACTGGCAAAGGTGCCAGAAACGAGTTCTGTTGGTAGTTTTTACACTAAACCGGTAGGCAAGAGAAAGGCACCACAAAACTTGTTCTACCTGCTTTCTGGGCTGAGATGGGGAACGGCTGAATTTTGGACTCGGCTGGTAACAAAATGTTCCAAACACACCCCATGCACACCTCCACCGGGGAAGGTGCCAGAAACGAGTTCTGTTGGTAGTTTTTACAGTACCCCGGTAGGCAGCTGAAAGGCACCACAAAAGTTTTTCTACCTGCTTTCTGGGCTGAGATGGGGATCAGCTGAATTTTGGACTCGGCTGCTGACAAAATGTTCCAAACACACCCCATGCACAACTCCACCGGGGAAGGTGCCATAAACGAGTTCTGTTGGTAGTTTTTACACTACCCCGGTAGGCAGCTGAAAGGCACCACAAAACTTGTTGTACCTGCTTTCTGGGCTGAGATGGAGAATCGCTGAATTTTGGACTCGGCTGGTGACAAAATGTTCCAAACACACCCCATGCACACCTTCACTGGCAAAGGTGCCAGAAACGAGTTCTGTTGGTAGTTTTTACACTACCCCAGTAGGCAGCTGAAAGGCACCACAAAACTTGTTGTACCTGCTTTCTGGGCTGAGATGGGGAACGGCTGAATTTTGGACTCGGCTGGTGACAAAATGTTCCAAACACACCCCATGCACACCTCCACCGGGGAAGGGGCCAGAAACGAGTTCTGTTGGTAGTTTTTACACTACCCCCGGTAGGCAGCTGAAAGGCACCACAAAACTTGTTGTACCTGCTTTCTGGGCTGAGATGGGGAATCGCTGAATTTTGGACTCGGCTGGTGACAAAATGTTCCAAACACACCCCATGCACAACTCCACCGGGGAAGGTGCCAGAAACGAGTTCTGTTGGTAGTTTTTTACACTACCCCGGTAGGCAGCTGAAAGGCACCACAAAACTTGTTGTACCTGCTTTCTGGGCTGAGATGGGGAACGGCTGAATTTTGGACTCGGCTGGTGACAAAATGTTCCAAACACACCCCATGCACAACTCCACCGAGGAAGGTGCCAGAAACGAGTTCTGTTGGTAGTTTTTACACTACCCCGGTAGGCAGCTGAAAGGCACCACAAAAGTTTTTCTACCTGCTTTCTGGGCTGAGATGGGGAACAGCTGAGTTTTGGACTCGGCTGCTGACAAAATGTTCCAAACACCCCCCATGCACAACTCCACCGGGGAAGGTGCCAGAAACGAGTTCTGTTGGTAGTTTTTACACTACCCCGGTAGGCAGCTGAAAGGCACCACAAAACTTGTTGTACCTGCTTTCTGGGCTGAGATGGGGAATCGCTGAATTTTGGACTCGGCTGGTAACAAAATGTTCCAAACACACCCCATGCACAGCTCCACCGGGGAAGGTGCCAGAAACGAGTTCTGTTGGTAGTTTTTACACTACCCCGGTAGGCAGCTGAAAGGCACCACAAAAGTTTTTCTACCTGCTTTCTGGGCTGAGATGGGGAACAGCTGAATTTTGGACTCGGCTGGTGACAAAATGTTCCAAACACACCCCATGCACAACTCCACCGAGGAAGGTGCCAGAAACGAGTTCTGTTGGTAGTTTTTACACTACCCCGGTAGGCAGCTGAAAGGCACCACAAAACTTGTTCTACCTGCTTTCTGGGCTGAGATGGGGAACGGCTGAATTTTGGACTCGGCTGGTGAAAAAATGTTCCAAACACACCCCATGCACAACTCCACCGAGGAAGGTGCCAGAAACGAGTTCTGTTGGTAGTTTTTACACTACCCCAGTAGGCAGCTGAAAGGCACCACAAAAGTTTTTCTACCTGCTTTCTGGGCTGAGATGGGGAATAGCTGAATTTTGGACTCGGCTGCTGACAAAATGTTCCAAACACACCCCATGCACACCTCCACCGGGAAAGGTGCCAGAAACGAGTTCTGTTGGTAGTTTTTACACTACCCCGGTAGGCAGCTGAAAGGCACCACAAAAGTTTTTCTACCTGCTTTCTGGGCTGAGATGGGGAACGGCTGAATTTTGGACTCGGCTGCTGACAAAATGTTCCAAACACACCCCATGCACAACTCCACCGGGGAAGGTGCCAGAAACGAGTTCTGTTGGTAGTTTTTACACTACCCCGGTAGGCAGCTGAAAGGCACCACAAAACTTGTTGTACCTGCTTTCTGGGCTGAGATGGAGAATCGCTGAATTTTGGACTCGGCTGGTGACAAAATGTTCCAAACACACCCCATGCACACCTTCACTGGCAAAGGTGCCAGAAATGAGTTCTGTTGGTAGTTTTTACACTACCCCGGTAGGCAGCTGAAAGGCACCACAAAAGTTTTTCTACCTGCTTTCTGGGCTGAGATGGGGAACGGCCGAATTTTGGACTCGGCTGGTGACAAAATGTTCCAAACACACCCCATGCACAACTCCACCGAGGAAGGTGCCAGAAACGAGTTCTGTTGGTAGTTTTTACACTACCCCGGTAGGCAGCTGAAAGGCACCAAAAAAACTTGTTCTACCTGCTTTCTGGGCTGAGATGGGGAACAGCTGAATTTTGGACTCGGCTGCTGACAAAATGTTCCAAACACACCCCATGCACAACTCCACCGAGGAAGGTGCCAGAAACGAGTTCTGTTGGTAGTTATTACACTACCCCGGTAGGCAGCTGAAAGGCACCACAAAACTTGTTCTACCTGCTTTCTGGGCTGAGATGGGGAACAACTGAATTTTGGACTCGGCTGGTGACAAAATGTTCCAAACACACCCCATGCACACCTCCACCGGGGAAGGTGCCAGAAACGAGTTCTGTTGGTAGTTTTTACACTACCCCGGTAGGCAAGAGAAAGGCACCACAAAACTTGTTCTACCTGCTTTCTGGGCTGAGATGGGGAACAGCTGAGTTTTGGACTCGGCTGCTGACAAAATGTTCCGAACACACCCCATGCACAACTCCACCGGGGAAGGTGCCAGAAACGAGTTCTGTTGGTAGTTTTTACACTACCCCCGGTAGGCAGCTGAAAGGCACCACAAAAGTTTTTCTACCTGCTTTCTGGGCTGAGATGGAGAATCGCTGAATTTTGGACTCGGCTGCTGACAAAATGTTCCAAACACACCCCATGCACACCTTCACTGGCAAAGGTGCCAGAAATGAGTTCTGTTGGTAGTTTTTACACTACCCCGGTAGGCAAGAGAAAGGCACCACAAAAGTTTTTCTACCTGCTTTCTGGGCTGAGATGGGGAACGGCCGAATTTTGGACTCGGCTGGTGACAAAATGTTCCAAACACACCCCATGCACAACTCCACCGAGGAAGGTGCCAGAAACGAGTTCTGTTGGTAGTTTTTACACTACCCCCGGTAGGCAGCTGAAAGGCACCAAAAAACTTGTTCTACCTGCTTTCTGGGCTGAGATGGGGAACAGCTGAATTTTGGACTCGGCTGCTGACAAAATGTTCCAAACACACCCCATGCACAACTCCACCGAGGAAGGTGCCAGAAACGAGTTCTGTTGGTAGTTATTACACTACCCCGGTAGGCAGCTGAAAGGCACCACAAAACTTGTTCTACCTGCTTTCTGGGCTGAGATGGGGAACAACTGAATTTTGGACTCGGCTGGTGACAAAATGTTCCAAACACACCCCATGCACACCTCCACCGGGGAAGGTGCCAGAAACGAGTTCTGTTGGTAGTTTTTACACTACCCCGGTAGGCAAGAGAAAGGCACCACAAAACTTGTTCTACCTGCTTTCTGGGCTGAGATGGGGAACAGCTGAGTTTTGGACTCGGCTGCTGACAAAATGTTCCGAACACACCCCATGCACAACTCCACCGGGGAAGGTGCCAGAAACGAGTTCTGTTGGTAGTTTTTACACTACCCCGGTAGGCAGCTGAAAGGCACCACAAAAGTTTTTCTACCTGCTTTCTGGGCTGAGATGGGGAATCGCTGAATTTTGGACTCGGCTGCTGACAAAATGTTCCAAACACACCCCATGCACACCTTCACTGGCAAAGGTGCCAGAAACGAGTTCTGTTGGTAGTTTTTACACTAAACCGGTAGGCAAGAGAAAGGCACCACAAAACTTGTTCTACCTGCTTTCTGGGCTGAGATGGAGAATCGCTGAATTTTGGACTCGGCTGGTGACAAAATATTCCAAACACACCCCATGCACAACTCCACCGGGGAAGGTGCCAGAAACGAGTTCTGTTGGTAGTTTTTACAGTACCCCAGTAGGCAGCTGAAAGGCACCACAAAAGCTTTTCTACCTGCTTTCTGGGCTGAGATGGGGAACAGCTGAATTTTGGACTCGGCTGCTGACAAAATGTTCCAAACACACCCCATGCACAACTCCACCGAGGAAGGTGCCAGAAACGAGTTCTGTTGGTAGTTTTTACACTACCCCAGTAGGCAGCTGAAAGGCACCACAAAAGTTTTTCTACCTGCTTTCTGGGCTGAGATGGGGAATCGCTGAATTTTGGACTCGGCTGCTGACAAAATGTTCCAAACACACCCCATGCACAACTCCACCGGGGAAGGTGCCAGAAACGAGTTCTCTTGGTAGTTGTTACAGTACCCCGGTAGGCAGCTGAAAGGCACCACAAAAGTTGTTGTACCTGCTTTCTGGGCTGAGATGGGGAACGGCTGAATTTTGGACTCGGCTGGTGACAAAATGTTCCAAACACACCCCATGCACAACTCCACCGAGGAAGGTGCCAGAAACGAGTTCTGTTGGTAGTTTTTACACTACCCCGGTAGGCAAGAGAAAGGCACCACAAAACTTGTTCTACCTGCTTTCTGGGCTGAGATGGAGAATCGCTGAATTTTGGACTCGGCTGGTGACAAAATGTTCCAAACACACCCCATGCACAACTCCACCGGGGAAGGTGCCAGAAACGAGTTCTATTGGTAGTTTTTACAGTACCCCAGTAGGCAGCTGAAAGGCACCACAAAACTGGTTCTACCTGCTTTCTGGGCTGAGATGGGGATCAGCTGAATTTTGGACTCGGCTGCTGACAAAATGTTCCAAACACACCCCATGCACAACTCCACCGGGGAAGGTGCCAGAAACGAGTTCTGTTGGTAGTTTTTACAGTACCCCAGTAGGCAGCTGAAAGGCACCACAAAAGCTTTTCTACCTGCTTTCTGGGCTGAGATGGGGAACAGCTGAATTTTGGACTCGGCTGCTGACAAAATGTTCCAAACACACCCCATGCACAACTCCACCGAGGAAGGTGCCAGAAACGAGTTCTGTTGGTAGTTTTTACACTACCCCAGTAGGCAGCTGAAAGGCACCACAAAAGTTTTTCTACCTGCTTTCTGGGCTGAGATGGGGAATCGCTGAATTTTGGACTCGGCTGCTGACAAAATGTTCCAAACACACCCCATGCACAACTCCACCGGGGAAGGTGCCAGAAACGAGTTCTCTTGGTAGTTGTTACAGTACCCCGGTAGGCAGCTGAAAGGCACCACAAAAGTTGTTGTACCTGCTTTCTGGGCTGAGATGGGGAACGGCTGAATTTTGGACTCGGCTGGTGACAAAATGTTCCAAACACACCCCATGCACAACTCCACCGAGGAAGGTGCCAGAAACGAGTTCTGTTGGTAGTTTTTACACTACCCCGGTAGGCAAGAGAAAGGCACCACAAAACTTGTTCTACCTGCTTTCTGGGCTGAGATGGAGAATCGCTGAATTTTGGACTCGGCTGGTGACAAAATGTTCCAAACACACCCCATGCACAACTCCACCGGGGAAGGTGCCAGAAACGAGTTCTATTGGTAGTTTTTACAGTACCCCAGTAGGCAGCTGAAAGGCACCACAAAACTGGTTCTACCTGCTTTCTGGGCTGAGATGGGGATCAGCTGAATTTTGGACTCGGCTGCTGACAAAATGTTCCAAACACACCCCATGCACAACTCCACCGAGGAACGTGCCAGAAACGAGTTCTGTTGGTAGTTTTTACACTACCCCGGTAGGCAGCTGAAAGGCACCACAAAAGTTTTTCTACCTGCTTTCTGGGCTGAGATGGGGAACAGCTGAGTTTTGGACTCGGCTGCTGACAAAATGTTCCAAACACCCCCCATGCACAACTCCACCGAGGAAGGTGCCAGAAACGAGTTCTGTTGGTAGTTTTTACACTACCCCGGTAGGCAGCTGAAAGGCACCACAAAACTTGTTCTACCTGCTTTCTGGGCTGAGATGGGGAATCGCTGAATTTTGGACTCGGCTGGTAACAAAATGTTCCAAACACACCCCATGCACAGCTCCACCGGGGAAGGTGCCAGAAACGAGTTCTGTTGGTAGTTTTTACACTACCCCGGTAGGCAGCTGAAAGGCACCACAAAAGTTTTTTCTACCTGCTTTCTGGGCTGAGATGGGGAATCGCTGAATTTTGGACTCGGCTGCTGACAAAATGTTCCAAACACACCCCATGCACACCTTCACTGGCAAAGGTGCCAGAAACGAGTTCTGTTGGTAGTTTTTACACTAAACCGGTAGGCAAGAGAAAGGCACCACAAAACTTGTTCTACCTGCTTTCTGGGCTGAGATGGAGAATCGCTGAATTTTGGACTCGGCTGGTGACAAAATATTCCAAACACACCCCATGCACAACTCCACCGGGGAAGGTGCCAGAAACGAGTTCTGTTGGTAGTTTTTACAGTACCCCAGTAGGCAGCTGAAAGGCACCACAAAAGCTTTTCTACCTGCTTTCTGGGCTGAGATGGGGAACAAATGAGTTTTGGACTCGGCTGCTGACAAAATGTTCCAAACACACCCCATGCACAACTCCACCGGGGAAGGTGCCAGAAACGAGTTCTGTTGGTAGTTTTTACAGTACCCCGGTAGGCAGCTGAAAGGCACCACAAAACTTGTTGTACCTGCTTTCTGGGCTGAGATGGAGAATCGCTGAATTTTGGACTCGGCTGGTGACAAAATGTTCCAAACACACCCCATGCACAACTCCACCGGGGAAGGTGCCAGAAACGAGTTCTGTTGGTAGTTGTTACAGTACCCCGGTAGGCAGCTGAAAGGCACCACAAAAGTTGTTGTACCTGCTTTCTGGGCTGAGATGGGGAACGGCTGAATTTTGGACTCGGCTGGTGACAAAATGTTCCAAACACACCCCATGCACAACTCCACCGAGGAAGGTGCCAGAAACGAGTTCTGTTGGTAGTTTTTACACTACCCCGGTAGGCAAGAGAAAGGCACCACAAAACTTGTTCTACCTGCTTTCTGGGCTGAGATGGAGAATCGCTGAATTTTGGACTCGGCTGGTGACAAAATGTTCCAAACACACCCCATGCACAACTCCACCGGGGAAGGTGCCAGAAACGAGTTCTATTGGTAGTTTTTACAGTACCCCAGTAGGCAGCTGAAAGGCACCACAAAACTGGTTCTACCTGCTTTCTGGGCTGAGATGGGGATCAGCTGAATTTTGGACTCGGCTGCTGACAAAATGTTCCAAACACACCCCATGCACAACTCCACCGAGGAACGTGCCAGAAACGAGTTCTGTTGGTAGTTTTTACACTACCCCGGTAGGCAGCTGAAAGGCACCACAAAAGTTTTTCTACCTGCTTTCTGGGCTGAGATGGGGAACAGCTGAGTTTTGGACTCGGCTGCTGACAAAATGTTCCAAACACACCCCATGCACAACTCCACCGAGGAAGGTGCCAGAAACGAGTTCTGTTGGTAGTTTTTACACTACCCCGGTAGGCAGCTGAAAGGCACCACAAAACTTGTTCTACCTGCTTTCTGGGCTGAGATGGGGAACGGCTGTATTTTGGACTCGGCTGGTAACAAAATGTTCCAAACACACCCCATGCACAGCTCCACCGGGGAAGGTGCCAGAAACGAGTTCTGTTGGTAGTTTTTACACTACCCCGGTAGGCAGCTGAAAGGCACCACAAAAGTTTTTCTACCTGCTTTCTGGGCTGAGATGGGGAACAGCTGAATTTTGGACTCGGCTGGTGACAAAATGTTCCAAACACACCCCATGCACAACTCCACCGGGGAAGGTGCCAGAAACGAGTTCTGTTGGTAGTTTTTACACTACCCCGGTAGGCAGCTGAAAGGCACCACAAAACTTGTTCTACCTGCTTTCTGGGCTGAGATGGGGAACGGCTGAATTTTGGACTCGGCTGGTGAAAAAATGTTCCAAACACACCCCATGCACAACTCCACCGAGGAAGGTGCCAGAAACGAGTTCTGTTGGTAGTTTTTACACTACCCCAGTAGGCAGCTGAAAGGCACCACAAAAGTTTTTCTACCTGCTTTCTGGGCTGAGATGGGGAATAGCTGAATTTTGGACTCGGCTGGTAACAAAATGTTCCAAACACACCCCATGCACACCTCCACCGGGAAAGGTGCCAGAAACGAGTTCTGTTGGTAGTTTTTACAGTACCCCGGTAGGCAGCTGAAAGGCACCACAAAAGTTTTTCTACCTGCTTTCTGGGCTGAGATGGGGAACGGCTGAATTTTGGACTCGGCTGCTGACAAAATGTTCCAAACACACCCCATGCACAACTCCACCGGGGAAGGTGCCAGAAACGAGTTCTGTTGGTAGTTTTTACACTACCCCGGTAGGCAGCTGAAAGGCACCACAAAACTTGTTGTACCTGCTTTCTGGGCTGAGATGGAGAATCGCTGAATTTTGGACTCGGCTGGTGACAAAATGTTCCAAACACACCCCATGCACACCTTCACTGGCAAAGGTGCCAGAAACGAGTTCTGTTGGTAGTTTTTACACTACCCCGGTAGGCAGCTGAAAGGCACCACAAAAGTTTTTCTACCTGCTTTCTGGGCTGAGATGGGGAACGGCCGAATTTTGGACTCGGCTGGTGACAAAATGTTCCAAACACACCCCATGCACAACTCCACCGAGGAAGGTGCCAGAAACGAGTTCTGTTGGTAGTTTTTACACTACCCCGGTAGGCAGCTGAAAGGCACCAAAAAACTTGTTCTACCTGCTTTCTGGGCTGAGATGGGGAACAGCTGAATTTTGGACTCGGCTGCTGACAAAATGTTCCAAACACACCCCATGCACAACTCCACCGAGGAAGGTGCCAGAAACGAGTTCTGTTGGTAGTTTTTACACTACCCCGGTAGGCAAGAGAAAGGCACCACAAAACTTGTTCTACCTGCTTTCTGGGCTGAGATGGAGAATCGCTGAATTTTGGACTCGGCTGGTGACAAAATATTCCAAACACACCCCATGCACAACTCCACCGGGGAAGGTGCCAGAAACGAGTTCTGTTGGAAGTTTTTACAGTACCCCAGTAGGCAGCTGAAAGGCACCACAAAAGCTTTTCTACCTGCTTTCTGGGCTGAGATGGGGAACAGCTGAATTTTGGACTCGGCTGCTGACAAAATGTTCCAAACACACCCCATGCACAACTCCACCGGGGAAGGTGCCAGAAACGAGTTCTGTTGGTAGTTTTTACAGTACCCCGGTAGGCAGCTGAAAGGCACCGCAAAACTTGTTGTACCTGCTTTCTGGGCTGACATGGGGAACGACTGAATTTTGGACTCGGCTGGTGACAAAATGTTCCAAACACACCCCATGCACAACTCCACCGGGGAAGGTGCCAGAAATGAGTTCTGTTGGTAGTTTTTACAGTACCCCGGTAGGCAGCTGAAAGGCACCACAAAACTTGTTCTACCTGCTTTCTGGGCTGAGATGGGGAACGGCTGTATTTTGGACTCGGCTGGTAACAAAATGTTCCAAACACACCCCATGCACAGCTCCACCGGGGAAGGTGCCAGAAACGAGTTCTGTTGGTAGTTTTTACAGTACCCCAGTAGGCAGCTGAAAGGCACCACATAAGTTTTTCTACCTGCTTTCTGGGCTGAGATGGGGAACAACTGAATTTTGGACTCGGCTGGTGACAAAATGTTCCAAACACACCCCATGCACAACTCCACCGAGGAAGGTGCCAGAAACGAGTTCTGTTGGTAGTTTTTACACTACCCCGGTAGGCAGCTGAAAGGCACCACAAAACTTGTTGTACCTGCTTTCTGGGCTGAGATGGGGAACGGCTGAATTTTGGACTCGGCTGGTGACAAAATGTTCCAAACACACCCCATGCACACCTCCACCGGGGAAGGGGCCAGAAACGAGTTCTGTTGGTAGTTTTTACACTACCCCGGTAGGCAGCTGAAAGGCACCACAAAACTTGTTCTACCTGCTTTCTGGGCTGAGATGGGGAACAGCTGAGTTTTGGACTCGGCTGGTGACAAAATGTTCCAAACACACCCCATGCACAACTCCACCGGGGAAGGTGCCAGAAACGAGTTCTGTTGGTAGTTTTTACACTACCCCGGTAGGCAGCTGAAAGGCACCACAAAACTTGTTCTACCTGCTTTCTGGGCTGAGATGGGGAATCGCTGAATTTTGGACTCGGCTGGTAACAAAATGTTCCAAACACACCCCATGCACAGCTCCACCGGGGAAGGTGCCAGAAACGAGTTCTGTTGGTAGTTTTTACACTACCCCGGTAGGCAGCTGAAAGGCACCACAAAAGTTTTTCTACCTGCTTTCTGGGCTGAGATGGGGAACAGCTGAATTTTGGACTCGGCTGGTGACAAAATGTTCCAAACACACCCCATGCACAACTCCACCGGGGAAGGTGCCAGAAACGAGTTCTGTTGGTAGTTTTTACACTACCCCGGTAGGCAGCTGAAAGGCACCACAAAACTTGTTCTACCTGCTTTCTGGGCTGAGATGGGGAACGGCTGAATTTTGGACTCGGCTGGTGAAAAAATGTTCCAAACACACCCCATGCACAACTCCACCGAGGAAGGTGCCAGAAACGAGTTCTGTTGGTAGTTTTTACACTACCCCAGTAGGCAGCTGAAAGGCACCACAAAAGTTTTTCTACCTGCTTTCTGGGCTGAGATGGGGAATAGCTGAATTTTGGACTCGGCTGGTAACAAAATGTTCCAAACACACCCCATGCACACCTCCACCGGGAAAGGTGCCAGAAACGAGTTCTGTTGGTAGTTTTTACAGTACCCCGGTAGGCAGCTGAAAGGCACCACAAAAGTTTTTCTACCTGCTTTCTGGGCTGAGATGGGGAACGGCTGAATTTTGGACTCGGCTGCTGACAAAATGTTCCAAACACACCCCATGCACAACTCCACCGGGGAAGGTGCCAGAAACGAGTTCTGTTGGTAGTTTTTACACTACCCCGGTAGGCAAGAGAAAGGCACCACAAAACTTGTTCTACCTGCTTTCTGGGCTGAGATGGAGAATCGCTGAATTTTGGACTCGGCTGGTGACAAAATGTTCCAAACACACCCCATGCACACCTTCACTGGCAAAGGTGCCAGAAACGAGTTCTGTTGGTAGTTTTTACACTACCCCGGTAGGCAGCTGAAAGGCACCACAAAAGTTTTTCTACCTGCTTTCTGGGCTGAGATGGGGAACGGCCGAATTTTGGACTCGGCTGGTGACAAAATGTTCCAAACACACCCCATGCACAACTCCACCGAGGAAGGTGCCAGAAACGAGTTCTGTTGGTAGTTTTTACACTACCCCGGTAGGCAGCTGAAAGGCACCAAAAAACTTGTTCTACCTGCTTTCTGGGCTGAGATGGGGAACAGCTGAATTTTGGACTCGGCTGCTGACAAAATGTTCCAAACACACCCCATGCACAACTCCACCGAGGAAGGTGCCAGAAACGAGTTCTGTTGGTAGTTTTTACACTACCCCGGTAGGCAAGAGAAAGGCACCACAAAACTTGTTCTACCTGCTTTCTGGGCTGAGATGGAGAATCGCTGAATTTTGGACTCGGCTGGTGACAAAATATTCCAAACACACCCCATGCACACCTCCACCGGGGAAGGTGCCAGAAACGAGTTCTGTTGGTAGTTTTTACAGTACCCCAGTAGGCAGCTGAAAGGCACCACAAAAGCTTTTCTACCTGCTTTCTGGGCTGAGATGGGGAACAGCTGAATTTTGGACTCGGCTGCTGACAAAATGTTCCAAACACACCCCATGCACAACTCCACCGGGGAAGGTGCCAGAAACGAGTTCTGTTGGTAGTTTTTACAGTACCCCGGTAGGCAGCTGAAAGGCACCGCAAAACTTGTTGTACCTGCTTTCTGGGCTGACATGGGGAACGACTGAATTTTGGACTCGGCTGGTGACAAAATGTTCCAAACACACCCCATGCACAACTCCACCGGGGAAGGTGCCAGAAACGAGTTCTGTTGGTAGTTTTTACAGTACCCCGGTAGGCAGCTGAAAGGCACCACAAAACTTGTTCTACCTGCTTTCTGGGCTGAGATGGGGAACGGCTGTATTTTGGACTCGGCTGGTAACAAAATGTTCCAAACACACCCCATGCACAGCTCCACCGGGGAAGGTGCCAGAAACGAGTTCTGTTGGTAGTTTTTACAGTACCCCAGTAGGCAGCTGAAAGGCACCACATAAGTTTTTCTACCTGCTTTCTGGGCTGAGATGGGGAACAACTGAATTTTGGACTCGGCTGGTGACAAAATGTTCCAAACACACCCCATGCACAACTCCACCGAGGAAGGTGCCAGAAACGAGTTCTGTTGGTAGTTTTTACACTACCCCGGTAGGCAGCTGAAAGGCACCACAAAACTTGTTCTACCTGCTTTCTGGGCTGAGATGGGGAACGGCTGAATTTTGGACTCGGCTGGTGACAAAATGTTCCAAACACACCCCATGCACACCTCCACCGGGGAAGGGGCCAGAAACGAGTTCTGTTGGTAGTTTTTACACTACCCCGGTAGGCAGCTGAAAGGCACCACAAAACTTGTTCTACCTGCTTTCTGGGCTGAGATGGGGAACAGCTGAGTTTTGGACTCGGCTGCTGACAAAATGTTCCAAACACACCCCATGCACAACTCCACCGGGGAAGGTGCCAGAAATGAGTTCTGTTGGTAGTTTTTACACTACCCCGGTAGGCAGCTGAAAGGCACCACTAAACTTGTTCTACCTGCTTTCTGGGCTGAGATGAGGAACGGCTGAATTTTGGACTCGGCTGGTAACAAAATGTTCCAAACACACCCCATGCACAACTCCACCGGGGAAGGTGCCAGAAACGAGTTCTGTTGGTAGTTTTTACACTACCCCGGTAGGCAGCTGAAAGGCACCACAAAACTTGTTCTACCTGCTTTCTGGGCTTAGATGGGGAACAGCTGAATTTTGGACTCGGCTGCTGACAAAATGTTCCAAACACACCCCATGCACAACTCCACCGGGGAAGGTGCCAGAAACGAGTTCTGTTGGTAGTTTTTACACTACCCCGGTAGGCAGCTGAAAGGCACCACAAAACTTGTTCTACCTGCTTTCTGGGCTGAGATGGGGAACGGCTGTATTTTGGACTCGGCTGGTAACAAAATGTTCCAAACACACCCCATGCACAGCTCCACCGGGGAAGGAGCCAGAAACGAGTTCTGTTGGTAGTTTTTACACTACCCCGGTAGGCAGCTGAAAGGCACCACAAAACTTGTTGTACCTGCTTTCTGGGCTGAGATGGGGATCAGCTGAAGTTTGGACTCGGCTGCTGACAAAATGTTCCAAACACACCCCATGCACAACTCCACCGGGGAAGGTGCCAGAAACGAGTTCTGTTGGTAGTTTTTACACTACCCCGGTAGGCAGCTGAAAGGCACCACAAAAGTTTTTCTACCTGCTTTCTGGGCTGAGATGGGGAACGGCTGAATTTTGGACTCGGCTGCTGACAAAATGTTCCAAACACACCCCATGCACACCTCCACCGGGGAAGGTGCCAGAAACGAGTTCTGTTGGTAGTTTTTACACTACCCCGGTAGGCAAGAGAAAGGCACCACAAAAGTTTTTCTACCTGCTTTCTGGGCTGAGATGGGGAACAGCTGAGTTTTGGACTCGGCTGCTGACAAAATGTTCCAAACACACCCCATGCACAACTCCACCGGGGAAGGTGCCAGAAACGAGTTCTGTTGGTAGTTTTTACACTACCCCGGTAGGCAGCTGAAAGGCACCACAAAACTTGTTCTACCTGCTTTCTGGGCTGAGAAGGAGAATCGCTGAATTTTGGACTCGGCTGGTGACAAAATGTTCCAAACACACCCCATGCACAACTCCACCGGGGAAGGTGCCAGAAACGAGTTCTGTTGGTAGTTTTTACACTACCCCGGTAGGCAAGAGAAAGGCACCACAAAAGTTTTTCTACCTGCTTTCTGGGCTGAGATGGGGAACAGCTGAGTTTTGGACTCGGCTGGTGACAAAATGTTCCAAACACACCCCATGCACACCTCCACCGGGGAAGGTGCCAGAAACGAGTTCTGTTGGTAGTTTTTACACTACCCCGGTAGGCAGCTGAAAGGCACCGCAAAACTTGTTGTACCTGCTTTCTGGGCTGAGATGGAGAATCGCTGAATTTTGGACTCGGCTGGTGACAAAATGTTCCAAACACACCCCATGCACAACTCCACCGGGGAAGGTGCCAGAAACGAGTTCTGTTGGTAGTTTTTACAGTACCCCGGTAGGCAGCTGAAAGGCACCACAAAACTTGTTCTACCTGCTTTCTGGGCTGAGATGGGGAACGGCTGAATTTTGGACTCGGCTGGTGACAAAATGTTCCAAACACACCCCATGCACAGCTCCACCGGGGAAGGTGCCAGAAACGAGTTCTGTTGGTAGTTTTTACACTACCCCGGTAGGCAAGAGAAAGGCACCACAAAACTTGTTCTACCTGCTTTCTGGGCTGAGATGGAGAATCGCTGAATTTTGGACTCGGCTGGTGACAAAATGTTCCAAACACACCCCATGCACAACTCCACCGGGGAAGGTGCCAGAAACGAGTTCTGTTGGTAGTTTTTACAGTACCCCAGTAGGCAGCTGAAAGGCACCACAAAAGCTTTTCTACCTGCTTTCTGGGCTGAGATGGGGAACAGCTGAATTTTGGACTCGGCTGCTGACAAAATGTTCCAAACACACCCCATGCACAACTCCACCAGCAAAGGTGCCAGAAACGAGTTCTGTTGGTAGTTTTTACAGTACCCCGGTAGGCAGCTGAAAGGCACCGCAAAACTTGTTGTACCTGCTTTCTGGGCTGAGATGGGGAACGACTGAATTTTGGACTCGGCTGGTGACAAAATGTTCCAAACACACCCCATGCACAACTCCACCGGGGAAGGTGCCAGAAACGAGTTCTGTTGGTAGTTTTTACAGTACCCCGGTAGGCAGCTGAAAGGCACCACAAAAGTTTTTCTACCTGCTTTCTGGGCTGAGATGGGGAACGGCTGTATTTTGGACTCGGCTGGTAACAAAATGTTCCAAACACACCCCATGCACAGCTCCACCGGGGAAGGTGCCAGAAACGAGTTCTGTTGGTAGTTTTTACAGTACCCCAGTAGGCAGCTGAAAGGCACCACATAAGTTTTTCTACCTGCTTTCTGGGCTGAGATGGGGAACAACTGAATTTTGGACTCGGCTGGTGACAAAATGTTCCAAACACACCCCATGCACAACTCCACCGGGGAAGGTGCCAGAAACGAGTTCTGTTGGTAGTTTTTACACTACCCCGGTAGGCAGCTGAAAGGCACCACAAAACTTGTTCTACCTGCTTTCTGGGCTGAGATGGGGAACGGCTGAATTTTGGACTCGGCTGGTGACAAAATGTTCCAAACACACCCCATGCACACCTCCACCGGGGAAGGGGCCAGAAACGAGTTCTGTTGGTAGTTTTTACACTACCCCGGTAGGCAGCTGAAAGGCACCACAAAACTTGTTCTACCTGCTTTCTGGGCTGAGATGGGGAACAGCTGAGTTTTGGACTCGGCTGGTGACAAAATGTTCCAAACACACCCCATGCACAACTCCACCGGGGAAGGTGCCAGAAATGAGTTCTGTTGGTAGTTTTTACACTACCCCGGTAGGCAGCTGAAAGGCACCACTAAACTTGTTCTACCTGCTTTCTGGGCTGAGATGAGGAACGGCTGAATTTTGGACTCGGCTGGTAACAAAATGTTCCAAACACACCCCATGCACAACTCCACCGGGGAAGGTGCCAGAAACGAGTTCTGTTGGTAGTTTTTACACTACCCCGGTAGGCAGCTGAAAGGCACCAGAAAACTTGTTCTACCTGCTTTCTGGGCTTAGATGGGGAACAGCTGAATTTTGGACTCGGCTGCTGACAAAATGTTCCAAACACACCCCATGCACAACTCCACCGGGGAAGGTGCCAGAAACGAGTTCTGTTGGTAGTTTTTACACTACCCCGGTAGGCAGCTGAAAGGCACCACAAAACTTGTTCTACCTGCTTTCTGGGCTGAGATGGGGAACGGCTGTATTTTGGACTCGGCTGGTAACAAAATGTTCCAAACACACCCCATGCACAGCTCCACCGGGGAAGGTGCCAGAAACGAGTTCTGTTGGTAGTTTTTACACTACCCCGGTAGGCAGCTGAAAGGCACCACAAAACTTGTTGTACCTGCTTTCTGGGCTGAGATGGGGATCAGCTGAAGTTTGGACTCGGCTGCTGACAAAATGTTCCAAACACACCCCATGCACAACTCCACCGGGGAAGGTGCCAGAAACGAGTTCTGTTGGTAGTTTTTACACTACCCCGGTAGGCAGCTGAAAGGCACCACAAAACTTGTTCTACCTGCTTTCTGGGCTGAGATGGGGAACGGCTGAATTTTGGACTCGGCTGCTGACAAAATGTTCCAAACACACCCCATGCACACCTCCACCGGGGAAGGTGCCAGAAACGAGTTCTGTTGGTAGTTTTTACACTACCCCGGTAGGCAAGAGAAAGGCACCACAAAAGTTTTTCTACCTGCTTTCTGGGCTGAGATGGGGAACAGCTGAGTTTTGGACTCGGCTGCTGACAAAATGTTCCAAACACACCCCATGCACAACTCCACCGGGGAAGGTGCCAGAAACGAGTTCTGTTGGTAGTTTTTACACTACCCCGGTAGGCAGCTGAAAGGCACCACAAAACTTGTTCTACCTGCTTTCTGGGCTGAGAAGGAGAATCGCTGAATTTTGGACTCGGCTGGTGACAAAATGTTCCAAACACACCCCATGCACAACTCCACCGGGGAAGGTGCCAGAAACGAGTTCTGTTGGTAGTTTTTACACTACCCCGGTAGGCAAGAGAAAGGCACCACAAAAGTTTTTCTACCTGCTTTCTGGGCTGAGATGGGGAACAGCTGAGTTTTGGACTCGGCTGCTGACAAAATGTTCCAAACACACCCCATGCACACCTCCACCGGGGAAGGTGCCAGAAACGAGTTCTGTTGGTAGTTTTTACACTACCCCGGTAGGCAGCTGAAAGGCACCGCAAAACTTGTTGTACCTGCTTTCTGGGCTGAGATGGAGAATCGCTGAATTTTGGACTCGGCTGGTGACAAAATGTTCCAAACACACCCCATGCACAACTCCACCGGGGAAGGTGCCAGAAACGAGTTCTGTTGGTAGTTTTTACACTACCCCAGTAGGCAGCTGAAAGGCACCACAAAACTTGTTCTACCTGCTTTCTGGGCTGAGATGGGGAACGGCTGAATTTTGGACTCGGCTGGTGAAAAAATGTTCCAAACACACCCCATGCACACCTCCACCGGGGAAGGTGCCAGAAACGAGTTCTGTTGGTAGTTTTTACACTACCCCGGTAGGCAGCTGAAAGGCACCACAAAAGTTTTTCTACCTGCTTTCTGGGCTGAGATGGGGAACAGCTGAGTTTTGGACTCGGCTGCTGACAAAATGTTCCAAACACACCCCATGCACAACTCCACCGGGGAAGGTGCCAGAAACGAGTTCTGTTGGTAGTTTTTACAGTACCCCAGTAGGCAGCTGAAAGGCATTACAAAAGTTTTTCTACCTGCTTTCTGGGCTGAGATGAGGAACAGCTGAATTTTGGACTCGGCTGGTAACAAAATGTTCCAAACACACCCCATGCACAACTCCACCGGGGAAGGTGCCAGAAACGAGTTCTGTTGGTAGTTTTTACACTACCCCGGTAGGCAGCTGAAAGGCACCACAAAACTTGTTGTACCTGCTTTCTGGGCTGAGATGGGGAATCGCTGAATTTTGGACTCAGCTGCTGACAAAATGTTCCAAACACACCCCATGCACAACTCCACCGGGGAAGGTGCCAGAAACGAGTTCTGTTGGTAGTTTTTACACTACCCCGGTAGGCAAGAGAAAGGCACCACAAAAGTTTTTCTACCTGCTTTCTGGGCTGAGATGGGGAATCGCTGAATTTTGGACTCAGCTGCTGACAAAATGTTCCAAACACACCCCATGCACAACTCCACCGGGGAAGGTGCCAGAAACGAGTTCTGTTGGTAGTTTTTACACTACCCCGGTAGGCAAGAGAAAGGCACCACAAAAGTTTTTCTACCTGCTTTCTGGGCTGAGATGGGGAACAGCTGAGTTTTGGACTCGGCTGCTGACAAAATGTTCCAAACACACCCCATGCACAACTCCACCGGGGAAGGTGCCAGAAACGAGTTCTGTTGGTAGTTTTTACAGTACCCCGGTAGGCAGCTGAAAGGCACCGCAAAACTTGTTGTACCTGCTTTCTGGGCTGAGATGGAGAATCGCTGAATTTTGGACTCGGCTGCTGACAAAATGTTCCAAACACACCCCATGCACAACTCCACCGGGGAAGGTGCCAGAAACGAGTTCTGTTGGTAGTTTTTACAGTACCCCGGTAGGCAGCTGAAAGGCACCGCAAAACTTGTTGTACCTGCTTTCTGGGCTGAGATGGAGAATCGCTGAATTTTGGACTCGGCTGGTGACAAAATGTTCCAAACACACCCCATGCACAACTCCACCGGGGAAGGTGCCAGAAACGAGTTCTGTTGGTAGTTTTTACACTACCCCGGTAGGCAAGAGAAAGGCACCACAAAACTTGTTCTACCTGCTTTCTGGGCTGAGATGGAGAATCGCTGAATTTTGGACTCGGCTGGTGACAAAATGTTCCAAACACACCCCATGCACAACTCCACCGGGGAAGGTGCCAGAAACGAGTTCTGTTGGTAGTTTTTACAGTACCCCAGTAGGCAGCTGAAAGGCACCACAAAACTGGTTCTACCTGCTTTCTGGGCTGAGATGGGGATCAGCTGAATTTTGGACTCAGCTGCTGACAAAATGTTCCAAACACACCCCATGCACAACTCCACCGGGGAAGGTGCCAGAAACGAGTTCTCTTGGTAGTTTTTACAGTACCCCGGTAGGCAGCTGAAAGGCACCACTAAACTTGTTCTACCTGCTTTCTGGGCTGAGATGGGGAACGGCTGAATTTTGGACTCGGCTGGTGACAAAATGTTCCAAACACACCCCATGCACAACTCCACCGGGGAAGGTGCCAGAAACGAGTTCTGTTGGTAGTTTTTACACTACCCCGGTAGGCAGCTGAAAGGCACCACAAAACTTGTTCTACCTGCTTTCTGGGCTGAGATGGGGAACGGCTGAATTTTGGACTCGGCTGGTGAAAAAATGTTCCAAACACACCCCATGCACAGCTCCACCGGCAAAGGTGCCAGAAACGAGTTCTGTTGGTAGTTTTTACAGTACCCCGGTAGGCAGCTGAAAGGCACCGCAAAACTTGTTGTACCTGCTTTCTGGGCTGACATGGGGAACGACTGAATTTTGGACTCGGCTGGTGACAAAATGTTCCAAACACACCCCATGCACAACTCCACCGGGGAAGGTGCCAGAAACGAGTTCTGTTGGTAGTTTTTACAGTACCCCGGTAGGCAGCTGAAAGGCACCACAAAAGTTTTTCTACCTGCTTTCTGGGCTGAGATGGGGAACGGCTGTATTTTGGACTCGGCTGGTAACAAAATGTTCCAAACACACCCCATGCACAGCTCCACCGGGGAAGGTGCCAGAAACGAGTTCTGTTGGTAGTTTTTACAGTACCCCAGTAGGCAGCTGAAAGGCACCACATAAGTTTTTCTACCTGCTTTCTGGGCTGAGATGGGGAACAGCTGAATTTTGGACTCGGCTGGTGACAAAATGTTCCAAACACACCCCATGCACAACTCCACCGAGGAAGGTGCCAGAAACGAGTTCTGTTGGTAGTTTTTACACTACCCCGGTAGGCAGCTGAAAGGCACCACAAAACTTGTTCTACCTGCTTTCTGGGCTGAGATGGGGAACGGCTGAATTTTGGACTCGGCTGGTGACAAAATGTTCCAAACACACCCCATGCACACCTCCACCGGGGAAGGGGCCAGAAACGAGTTCTGTTGGTAGTTTTTACACTACCCCGGTAGGCAGCTGAAAGGCACCACAAAACTTGTTCTACCTGCTTTCTGGGCTGAGATGGGGAACAGCTGAGTTTTGGACTCGGCTGGTGACAAAATGTTCCAAACACACCCCATGCACAACTCCACCGGGGAAGGTGCCAGAAATGAGTTCTGTTGGTAGTTTTTACACTACCCCGGTAGGCAGCTGAAAGGCACCACTAAACTTGTTCTACCTGCTTTCTGGGCTGAGATGAGGAACGGCTGAATTTTGGACTCGGCTGGTAACAAAATGTTCCAAACACACCCCATGCACAACTCCACCGGGGAAGGTGCCAGAAACGAGTTCTGTTGGTAGTTTTTACACTACCCCGGTAGGCAGCTGAAAGGCACCACAAAACTGGTTCTACCTGCTTTCTGGGCTTAGATGGGGAACAGCTGAATTTTGGACTCGGCTGCTGACAAAATGTTCCAAACACACCCCATGCACAACTCCACCGGGGAAGGTGCCAGAAACGAGTTCTGTTGGTAGTTTTTACACTACCCCGGTAGGCAGCTGAAAGGCACCACAAAACTTGTTCTACCTGCTTTCTGGGCTGAGATGGGGAACGGCTGTATTTTGGACTCGGCTGGTAACAAAATGTTCCAAACACACCCCATGCACAGCTCCACCGGGGAAGGTGCCAGAAACGAGTTCTGTTGGTAGTTTTTACACTACCCCGGTAGGCAGCTGAAAGGCACCACAAAACTTGTTGTACCTGCTTTCTGGGCTGAGATGGGGATCAGCTGAAGTTTGGACTCGGCTGCTGACAAAATGTTCCAAACACACCCCATGCACAACTCCACCGGGGAAGGTGCCAGAAACGAGTTCTGTTGGTAGTTTTTACACTACCCCGGTAGGCAGCTGAAAGGCACCACAAAACTTGTTCTACCTGCTTTCTGGGCTGAGATGGGGAACGGCTGAATTTTGGACTCGGCTGCTGACAAAATGTTCCAAACACACCCCATGCACACCTCCACCGGGGAAGGTGCCAGAAACGAGTTCTGTTGGTAGTTTTTACACTACCCCGGTAGGCAAGAGAAAGGCACCACAAAAGTTTTTCTACCTGCTTTCTGGGCTGAGATGGGGAACAGCTGAGTTTTGGACTCGGCTGCTGACAAAATGTTCCAAACACACCCCATGCACAACTCCACCGGGGAAGGTGCCAGAAACGAGTTCTGTTGGTAGTTTTTACACTACCCCGGTAGGCAGCTGAAAGGCACCACAAAACTTGTTCTACCTGCTTTCTGGGCTGAGAAGGAGAATCGCTGAATTTTGGACTCGGCTGGTGACAAAATGTTCCAAACACACCCCATGCACAACTCCACCGGGGAAGGTGCCAGAAACGAGTTCTGTTGGTAGTTTTTACACTACCCCGGTAGGCAAGAGAAAGGCACCACAAAAGTTTTTCTACCTGCTTTCTGGGCTGAGATGGGGAACAGCTGAGTTTTGGACTCGGCTGCTGACAAAATGTTCCAAACACACCCCATGCACACCTCCACCGGGGAAGGTGCCAGAAACGAGTTCTGTTGGTAGTTTTTACACTACCCCGGTAGGCAGCTGAAAGGCACCGCAAAACTTGTTGTACCTGCTTTCTGGGCTGAGATGGAGAATCGCTGAATTTTGGACTCGGCTGGTGACAAAATGTTCCAAACACACCCCATGCACAACTCCACCGGGGAAGGTGCCAGAAACGAGTTCTGTTGGTAGTTTTTACACTACCCCAGTAGGCAGCTGAAAGGCACCACAAAACTTGTTCTACCTGCTTTCTGGGCTGAGATGGGGAACGGCTGAATTTTGGACTCGGCTGGTGAAAAAAATGTTCCAAACACACCCCATGCACACCTCCACCGGGGAAGGTGCCAGAAACGAGTTCTGTTGGTAGTTTTTACACTACCCCGGTAGGCAGCTGAAAGGCACCACAAAAGTTTTTCTACCTGCTTTCTGGGCTGAGATGGGGAACAGCTGAGTTTTGGACTCGGCTGCTGACAAAATGTTCCAAACACACCCCATGCACAACTCCACCGGGGAAGGTGCCAGAAACGAGTTCTGTTGGTAGTTTTTACAGTACCCCAGTAGGCAGCTGAAAGGCATTACAAAAGTTTTTCTACCTGCTTTCTGGGCTGAGATGGGGAACGGCTGAATTTTGGACTCGGCTGGTAACAAAATGTTCCAAACACACCCCATGCACAACTCCACCGGGGAAGGTGCCAGAAACGAGTTCTGTTGGTAGTTTTTACACTACCCCGGTAGGCAGCTGAAAGGCACCACAAAAGTTTTTCTACCTGCTTTCTGGGCTGAGATGGGGAACAGCTGAGTTTTGGACTCGGCTGCTGACAAAATGTTCCAAACACACCCCATGCACAACTCCACCGGGGAAGGTGCCAGAAACGAGTTCTGTTGGTAGTTTTTACAGTACCCCAGTAGGCAGCTGAAAGGCATTACAAAAGTTTTTCTACCTGCTTTCTGGGCTGAGATGAGGAACAGCTGAATTTTGGACTCGGCTGGTAACAAAATGTTCCAAACACACCCCATGCACAACTCCACCGGGGAAGGTGCCAGAAACGAGTTCTGTTGGTAGTTTTTACACTACCCCGGTAGGCAGCTGAAAGGCACCACAAAAGTTTTTCTACCTGCTTTCTGGGCTGAGATGGGGAATCGCTGAATTTTGGACTCAGCTGCTGACAAAATGTTCCAAACACACCCCATGCACAACTCCACCGGGGAAGGTGCCAGAAACGAGTTCTGTTGGTAGTTTTTACACTACCCCGGTAGGCAAGAGAAAGGCACCACAAAAGTTTTTCTACCTGCTTTCTGGGCTGAGATGGGGAATCGCTGAATTTTGGACTCAGCTGCTGACAAAATGTTCCAAACACACCCCATGCACAACTCCACCGGGGAAGGTGCCAGAAACGAGTTCTGTTGGTAGTTTTTACACTACCCCGGTAGGCAAGAGAAAGGCACCACAAAAGTTTTTCTACCTGCTTTCTGGGCTGAGATGGGGAACAGCTGAGTTTTGGACTCGGCTGCTGACAAAATGTTCCAAACACACCCCATGCACAACTCCACCGGGGAAGGTGCCAGAAACGAGTTCTGTTGGTAGTTTTTACAGTACCCCGGTAGGCAGCTGAAAGGCACCGCAAAACTTGTTGTACCTGCTTTCTGGGCTGAGATGGAGAATCGCTGAATTTTGGACTCGGCTGCTGACAAAATGTTCCAAACACACCCCATGCACAACTCCACCGGGGAAGGTGCCAGAAACGAGTTCTGTTGGTAGTTTTTACAGTACCCCGGTAGGCAGCTGAAAGGCACCGCAAAACTTGTTGTACCTGCTTTCTGGGCTGAGATGGAGAATCGCTGAATTTTGGACTCGGCTGGTGACAAAATGTTCCAAACACACCCCATGCACAACTCCACCGGGGAAGGTGCCAGAAACGAGTTCTGTTGGTAGTTTTTACACTACCCCGGTAGGCAAGAGAAAGGCACCACAAAACTTGTTCTACCTGCTTTCTGGGCTGAGATGGAGAATCGCTGAATTTTGGACTCGGCTGGTGACAAAATGTTCCAAACACACCCCATGCACAACTCCACCGGGGAAGGTGCCAGAAACGAGTTCTGTTGGTAGTTTTTACAGTACCCCAGTAGGCAGCTGAAAGGCACCACAAAACTGGTTCTACCTGCTTTCTGGGCTGAGATGGGGATCAGCTGAATTTTGGACTCAGCTGCTGACAAAATGTTCCAAACACACCCCATGCACAACTCCACCGGGGAAGGTGCCAGAAACGAGTTCTCTTGGTAGTTTTTACAGTACCCCGGTAGGCAGCTGAAAGGCACCACTAAACTTGTTCTACCTGCTTTCTGGGCTGAGATGGGGAATCGCTGAATTTTGGACTCGGCTGGTGACAAAATGTTCCAAACACACCCCATGCACAACTCCACCGGGGAAGGTGCCAGAAACGAGTTCTGTTGGTAGTTTTTACACTACCCCGGTAGGCAGCTGAAAGGCACCACAAAACTTGTTCTACCTGCTTTCTGGGCTGAGATGGGGAACGGCTGTATTTTGGACTCGGCTGCTGACAAAATGTTCCAAACACACCCCATGCACAGCTCCACCGGGGAAGGTGCCAGAAACGAGTTCTGTTGGTAGTTTTTACACTACCCCGGTAGGCAGCTGAAAGGCACCACAAAAGTTTTTCTACCTGCTTTCTGGGCTGAGATGGGGAACAGCTGAATTTTGGACTCGGCTGGTGACAAAATGTTCCAAACACACCCCATGCACACCTCCACCGGGGAAGGTGCCAGAAACGAGTTCTGTTGGTAGTTTTTACACTACCCCGGTAGGCAGCTGAAAGGCACCACAAAAGTTTTTCTACCTGCTTTCTGGGCTGAGATGGGGATCAGCTGAATTTTGGACTCGGCTGCTGACAAAATGTTCCAAACACACCCCATGCACAACTCCACCGGGGAAGGTGCCAGAAACGAGTTCTGTTGGTAGTTTTTACACTACCCCGGTAGGCAGCTGAAAGGCACCACAAAACTTGTTGTACCTGCTTTCTGGTCTGAGATGGAGAATCGCTGAATTTTGGACTCGGCTGGTGACAAAATGTTCCAAACACACCCCATGCACACCTTCACTGGCAAAGGTGCCAGAAACGAGTTCTGTTGGTAGTTTTTACACTACCCCAGTAGGCAGCTGAAAGGCACCACAAAACTTGTTCTACCTGCTTTCTGGGCTGAGATGGGGAACGGCTGAATTTTGGACTCGGCTGGTGACAAAATGTTCCAAACACACCCCATGCACACCTCCACCGGGGAAGGGGCCAGAAACGAGTTCTGTTGGTAGTTTTTACACTACCCCGGTAGGCAGCTGAAAGGCACCACAAAACTTGTTCTACCTGCTTTCTGGGCTGAGATGAGGAACGGCTGAATTTTGGACTCGGCTGGTAACAAAATGTTCCAAACACACCCCATGCACAACTCCTCCGGGGAAGGTGCCAGAAACGAGTTCTGTTGGTAGTTTTTACACTACCCCGGTAGGCAGCTGAAAGGCACCACAAAACTTGTTCTACCTGCTTTCTGGGCTGAGATGGGGAATCGCTGAATTTTGGACTCGGCTGGTGACAAAATGTTCCAAACACACCCCATGCACACCTCCACCGGGGAAGGTGCCAGATACGAGTTCTGTTGGTAGTTTTTACAGTACCCCAGTAGGCAGCTGAAAGGCACCACAAAACTTGTTCTACCTGCTTTCTGGGCTGAGATGGGGAACAGCTGAATTTTGGACTCGGCTGGTGACAAAATGTTCCAAACACACCCCATGCACACCTCCACCGGGGAAGGTGCCAGAAACGAGTTCTGTTGGTAGTTTTTACACTACCCCGGTAGGCAGCTGAAAGGCACCACAAAAGTTTTTCTACCTGCTTTCTGGGCTGAGATGGGGAACAGCTGAGTTTTGGACTCGGCTGCTGACAAAATGTTCCAAACACACCCCATGCACAACTCCACCGAGGAAGGTGCCAGAAACGAGTTCTGTTGGTAGTTTTTACACTACCCCGGTAGGCAGCTGAAAGGCACCACAAAACTTGTTCTACCTGCTTTCTGGGCTGAGATGGGGAATCGCTGAATTTTGGACTCAGCTGCTGACAAAATGTTCCAAACACACCCCATGCACAACTCCACCGGGGAAGGTGCCAGAAACGAGTTCTGTTGGTAGTTTTTACACTACCCCGGTAGGCAAGAGAAAGGCACCACAAAAGTTTTTCTACCTGCTTTCTGGGCTGAGATGGGGAACAGCTGAGTTTTGGACTCGGCTGCTGACAAAATGTTCCAAACACACCCCATGCACAACTCCACCGGGGAAGGTGCCAGAAACGAGTTCTGTTGGTAGTTTTTACAGTACCCCGGTAGGCAGCTGAAAGGCACCGCAAAACTTGTTGTACCTGCTTTCTGGGCTGAGATGGAGAATCGCTGAATTTTGGACTCGGCTGGTGACAAAATGTTCCAAACACACCCCATGCACAACTCCACCGGGGAAGGTGCCAGAAACGAGTTCTGTTGGTAGTTTTTACACTACCCCGGTAGGCAAGAGAAAGGCACCACAAAACTTGTTCTACCTGCTTTCTGGGCTGAGATGGAGAATCGCTGAATTTTGGACTCGGCTGGTGACAAAATGTTCCAAACACACCCCATGCACAACTCCACCGGGGAAGGTGCCAGAAACGAGTTCTGTTGGTAGTTTTTACAGTACCCCAGTAGGCAGCTGAAAGGCACCACAAAACTGGTTCTACCTGCTTTCTGGGCTGAGATGGGGATCAGCTGAATTTTGGACTCGGCTGCTGACAAAATGTTCCAAACACACCCCATGCACAACTCCACCGGGGAAGGTGCCAGAAACGAGTTCTGTTGGTAGTTTTTACACTACCCCGGTAGGCAGCTGAAAGGCACCGCAAAACTTGTTGTACCTGCTTTCTGGGGCTGAGATGGAGAATCGCTGAATTTTGGACTCGGCTGGTGACAAAATGTTCCAAACACACCCCATGCACAACTCCACCGGGGAAGGTGCCAGAAACGAGTTCTGTTGGTAGTTTTTACACTACCCCGGTAGGCAGCTGAAAGGCACCACAAAACTTGTTCTACCTGCTTTCTGGGCTGAGATGGGGAATGGCTGTATTTTGGACTCGGCTGCTGACAAAATGTTCCAAACACACCCCATGCACAGCTCCACCGGGGAAGGTGCCAGAAACGAGTTCTGTTGGTAGTTTTTACACTACCCCGGTAGGCAGCTGAAAGGCACCACAAAAGTTTTTCTACCTGCTTTCTGGGCTGAGATGGGGAACAGCTGAATTTTGGACTCGGCTGGTGACAAAATGTTCCAAACACACCCCATGCACACCTCCACCGGGGAAGGTGCCAGAAACGAGTTCTGTTGGTAGTTTTTACAGTACCCCGGTAGGCAGCTGAAAGGCACCACAAAAGTTTTTCTACCTGCTTTCTGGGCTGAGATGGGGATCAGCTGAATTTTGGACTCGGCTGCTGACAAAATGTTCCAAACACACCCCATGCACAACTCCACCGGGGAAGGTGCCAGAAACGAGTTCTGTTGGTAGTTTTTACACTACCCCGGTAGGCAGCTGAAAGGCACCACAAAACTTGTTCTACCTGCTTTCTGGGCTGAGATGGGGAACGGCTGAATTTTGGACTCGGCTGGTGAAAAAATGTTCCAAACACACCCCATGCACAGCTCCACCGGGGAAGGTGCCAGAAACGAGTTCTGTTGGTAGTTTTTACACTACCCTGGTAGGCAGCTGAAAGGCACCACAAAAGTTTTTCTACCTGCTTTCTGGGCTGAGATGGGGAACAGCTGAATTTTGGACTCGGCTGGTGACAAAATGTTCCAAACACACCCCATGCACAACTCCACCGAGGAAGGTGCCAGAAACGAGTTCTGTTGGTAGTTTTTACACTACCCCGGTAGGCAGCTGAAAGGCACCACAGAACTTGTTCTACCTGCTTTCTGGGCTGAGATGGGGAATCGCTGAATTTTGGACTCAGCTGGTGACAAAATGTTCCAAACACACCCCATGCACACCTCCACCGGGGAAGGTGCCAGAAACGAGTTCTGTTGGTAGTTTTTACACTACCCCGGTAGGCAAGAGAAAGGCACCACAAAACTTGTTCTAACTGCTTTCTGGGCTGAGATGGAGAATCGCTGAATTTTGGACTCGGCTGCTGACAAAATGTTCCAAACACACCCCATGCACAACTCCACCGGGGAAGGTGCCAGAAACGAGTTCTGTTGGTAGTTTTTACAGTACCCCAGTAGGCAGCTGAAAGGCACCACAAAAGCTTTTCTACCTGCTTTCTGGGCTGAGATGGGGATCAGCTGACTTTTTCACTCGGCTGGTGACAAAATGTTCCAAACACACCCCATGCACAACTCCACCGGGGAAGGTGCCAGAAACGAGTTCTGTTGGTAGTTTTTACAGTACCCCGGTAGGCAGCTGAAAGGCACCACAAAACTTGTTGTACCTGCTTTCTGGGCTGAGATGGAGAATCGCTGAATTTTGGACTCGGCTGGTGACAAAATGTTCCAAACACACCCCATGCACAACTCCACCGGGGAAGGTGCCAGAAACGAGTTCTCTTGGTAGTTTTTACACTACCCCGGTAGGCAGCTGAAAGGCACTACAAAACTTGTTCTACCTGCTTTCTGGGCTGAGATGGGGAACGGCTGAATTTTGGACTCGGCTGGTGAAAAAATGTTCCAAACACACCCCATGCACACCTCCACCGGGGAAGGTGCCAGAAACGAGTTCTGTTGGTAGTTTTTACACTACCCCGGTAGGCAGCTGAAAGGCACCACAAAAGTTTTTCTACCTGCTTTCTGGGCTGAGATGGGGAACAAATGAGTTTTGGACTCGGCTGCTGACAAAATGTTCCAAACACACCCCATGCACAACTCCACCGAGGAAGGTGCCAGAAACGAGTTCTGTTGGTAGTTTTTACACTACCCCGGTAGGCAGCTGAAAGGCACCGCAAAACTTGTTCTACCTGCTTTCTGGGCTGAGATGGAGAATCGCTGAATTTTGGACTCGGCTGCTGACAAAATGTTCCAAACACACCCCATGCACAACTCCACCGGGGAAGGTGCCAGAAACGAGTTCTGTTGGTAGTTTTTACACTACCCCAGTAGGCAGCTGAAAGGCACCACAAAACTTGTTCTACCTGCTTTCTGGGCTGAGATGGGGAACGGCTGAATTTTGGACTCGGCTGCTGACAAAATGTTCCAAACACACCCCATGCACAACTCCACCGGGGAAGGTGCCAGAAACGAGTTCTGTTGGTAGTTTTTACACTACCCCGGTAGGCAGCTGAAAGGCACCACAAAAGTTTTTCTACCTGCTTTCTGGGCTGAGATGGGGAACAGCTGAGTTTTGGACTCGGCTGCTGACAAAATGTTCCAAACACACCCCATGCACACCTCCACCGGGGAAGGTGCCAGAAACGAGTTCTGTTGGTAGTTTTTACACTACCCCGGTAGGCAGCTGAAAGGCACCACAAAAGTTTTTCTACCTGCTTTCTGGGCTGAGATGGGGAATCGCTGAATTTTGGACTCGGCTGGTGACAAAATGTTCCAAACACACCCCATGCACACCTTCACTGGCAAAGGTGCCAGAAACGAGTTCTGTTGGTAGTTTTTACACTAAACTGGTAGGCAAGAGAAAGGCACCACAAAACTTGTTCTACCTGCTTTCTGGGCTGAGATGGGGAACGGCTGAATTTTGGACTCGGCTGGTGACAAAATGTTCCAAACACACCCCATGCACAACTCCACCGAGGAAGGTGCCAGAAACGAGTTCTGTTGGTAGTTTTTACAGTACCCCGGTAGGCAAGAGAAAGGCACCACAAAACTTGTTCTACCTGCTTTCTGGGCTGAGATGGAGAATCGCTGAATTTTGGACTCGGCTGGTGACAAAATGTTCCAAACACACCCCATGCACAACTCCACCGGGGAAGGTGCCAGAAACGAGTTCTGTTGGTAGTTTTTACAGTACCCCAGTAGGCAGCTGAAAGGCACCACAAAAGTTTTTCTACCTGCTTTCTGGGCTGAGATGGGGATCAGCTGAATTTTGGACTCGGCTGCTGACAAAATGTTCCAAACACACCCCATGCACAACTCCACCGGGGAAGGTGCCAGAAACGAGTTCTGTTGGTAGTTTTTACAGTACCCCGGTAGGCAGCTGAAAGGCACCGCAAAACTTGTTGTACCTGCTTTCTGGGCTGAGATGGGGAACAGCTGAATTTTGGACACGGCTGGTGACAAAATGTTCCAAACACACCCCATGCACAACTCCACCGGGGAAGGTGCCAGAAACGAGTTCTCTTGGTAGTTTTTACACTACCCCGGTAGGCAGCTGAAAGGCACCACAAAACTTGTTCTACCTGCTTTCTGGGCTGAGATGGGGAACGGCTGAATTTTGGACTCGGCTGGTGAAAAAATGTTCCAAACACACCCCATGCACAACTCCACCGGGGAAGGTGCCAGAAACGAGTTCTGTTGGTAGTTTTTACACTACCCCGGTAGGCAGCTGAAAGGCACCACAAAAGTTTTTCTACCTGCTTTCTGGGCTGAGATGGGGAACAGCTGAATTTTGGACTCGGCTGGTGACAAAATGTTCCAAACACACCCCATGCACAACTCCACCGAGGAAGGTGCCAGAAACGAGTTCTGTTGGTAGTTTTTACACTACCCCGGTAGGCAGCTGAAAGGCACCACAAAACTTGTTCTACCTGCTTTCTGGGCTGAGATGGGGAACAGCTGAGTTTTGGACTCGGCTGCTGACAAAATGTTCCAAACACACCCCATGCACACCTCCACCGGGGAAGGTGCCAGAAACGAGTTCTGTTGGTAGTTTTTACACTACCCCGGTAGGCAGCTGAAAGGCACCACAAAACTTGTTCTACCTGCTTTCTGGGCTGAGATGGGGAACGGCTGAATTTTGGACTCGGCTGGTAACAAAATGTTCCAAACACACCCCATGCACACCTCCACCGGGGAAGGTGCCAGAAACGAGTTCTGTTGGTAGTTTTTACAGTACCCCGGTAGGCAGCTGAAAGGCACCACAAAAGTTTTTCTACCTGCTTTCTGGGCTGAGATGGGGATCAGCTGAATTTTGGACTCGGCTGCTGACAAAATGTTCCAAACACACCCCATGCACAACTCCACCGGGGAAGGTGCCAGAAACGAGTTCTGTTGGTAGTTTTTACACTACCCCGGTAGGCAGCTGAAAGGCACCACAAAACTTGTTGTACCTGCTTTCTGGGCTGAGATGGAGAATCGCTGAATTTTGGACTCGGCTGGTGACAAAATGTTCCAAACACACCCCATGCACACCTTCACTGGCAAAGGTGCCAGAAACGAGTTCTGTTGGTAGTTTTTACACTACCCCAGTAGGCAGCTGAAAGGCACCACAAAACTTGTTGTACCTGCTTTCTGGGCTGAGATGGGGAACGGCTGAATTTTGGACTCGGCTGGTGACAAAATGTTCCAAACACACCCCATGCACACCTCCACCGGGGAAGGGGCCAGAAACGAGTTCTGTTGGTAGTTTTTACACTACCCCGGTAGGCAGCTGAAAGGCACCACAAAACTTGTTGTACCTGCTTTCTGGGCTGAGATGGGGAATCGCTGAATTTTGGACTCGGCTGGTGACAAAATGTTCCAAACACACCCCATGCACACCTCCACCGGGGAAGGTGCCAGAAACGAGTTCTGTTGGTAGTTTTTACACTACCCCGGTAGGCAGCTGAAAGGCACCACAAAACTTGTTGTACCTGCTTTCTGGGCTGAGATGGAGAATCGCTGAATTTTGGACTCGGCTGGTGACAAAATGTTCCAAACACACCCCATGCACAACTCCACCGGGGAAGGTGCCAGAAACGAGTTCTCTTGGTAGTTTTTACAGTACCCCGGTAGGCAGCTGAAAGGCACTACAAAACTTGTTCTACCTGCTTTCTGGGCTGAGATGGGGAACGGCTGAATTTTGGACTCGGCTGGTAACAAAATGTTCCAAACACACCCCATGCACAACTCCACCGAGGAACGTGCCAGAAACGAGTTCTGTTGGTAGTTTTTACACTACCCCGGTAGGCAGCTGAAAGGCACCACAAAACTTGTTGTACCTGCTTTCTGGGCTGAGATGGGGAACAGCTGAGTTTTGGACTCGGCTGCTGACAAAATGTTCCAAACACACCCCATGCACAACTCCACCGGGGAAGGTGCCAGAAACGAGTTCTGTTGGTAGTTTTTACAGTACCCCGGTAGGCAGCTGAAAGGCACCACAAAAGTTTTTCTACCTGCTTTCTGGGCTGAGATGGGGATCAGCTGAATTTTGGACTCGGCTGCTGACAAAATGTTCCAAACACACCCCATGCACAACTCCACCGGGGAAGGTGCCAGAAACGAGTTCTGTTGGTAGTTTTTACACTACCCCGGTAGGCAGCTGAAAGGCACCACAAAACTTGTTGTACCTGCTTTCTGGGCTGAGATGGAGAATCGCTGAATTTTGGACTCGGCTGGTGACAAAATGTTCCAAACACACCCCATGCACACCTTCACTGGCAAAGGTGCCAGAAACGAGTTCTGTTGGTAGTTTTTACACTACCCCAGTAGGCAGCTGAAAGGCACCACAAAACTTGTTGTACCTGCTTTCTGGGCTGAGATGGGGAACGGCTGAATTTTGGACTCGGCTGGTGACAAAATGTTCCAAACACACCCCATGCACACCTCCACCGGGGAAGGGGCCAGAAACGAGTTCTGTTGGTAGTTTTTACACTACCCCGGTAGGCAGCTGAAAGGCACCACAAAACTTGTTGTACCTGCTTTCTGGGCTGAGATGGGGAATCGCTGAATTTTGGACTCGGCTGGTGACAAAATGTTCCAAACACACCCCATGCACAACTCCACCGGGGAAGGTGCCAGAAACGAGTTCTGTTGGTAGTTTTTACACTACCCCGGTAGGCAGCTGAAAGGCACCACAAAACTTGTTGTACCTGCTTTCTGGGCTGAGATGGAGAATCGCTGAATTTTGGACTCGGCTGGTGACAAAATGTTCCAAACACACCCCATGCACAACTCCACCGAGGAACGTGCCAGAAACGAGTTCTGTTGGTAGTTTTTACACTACCCCGGTAGGCAGCTGAAAGGCACCACAAAACTTGTTGTACCTGCTTTCTGGGCTGAGATGGGGAACAGCTGAGTTTTGGACTCGGCTGCTGACAAAATGTTCCAAACACACCCCATGCACAACTCCACCGGGGAAGGTGCCAGAAACGAGTTCTGTTGGTAGTTTTTACACTACCCCGGTAGGCAGCTGAAAGGCACCACAAAACTTGTTCTTCCTGCTTTCTGGGCTGAGATGGGGAACGGCTGAATTTTGGACTCGGCTGGTGAAAAAATGTTCCAAACACACCCCATGCACAACTCCACCGAGGAAGGTGCCAGAAACGAGTTCTGTTGGTAGTTTTTACACTACCCCGGTAGGCAGCTGAAAGGCACCACAAAACTTGTTGTACCTGCTTTCTGGGCTGAGATGGGGAACAGCTGAAGTTTGGACTCGGCTGCTGACAAAATGTTCCAAACACACCCCATGCACAACTCCTCCGGGGAAGGTGCCAGAAACGAGTTCTGTTGGTAGTTTTTACACTACCCCGGTAGGCAGCTGAAAGGCACCACAAAACTTGTTGTACCTGCTTTCTGGGCTGAGATGGAGAATCGCTGAATTTTGGACTCGGCTGGTGACAAAATGTTCCAAACACACCCCATGCACACCTTCACTGGCAAAGGTGCCAGAAACGAGTTCTGTTGGTAGTTTTTACACTACCCCGGTAGGCAAGAGAAAGGCACCACAAAAGTTTTTCTACCTGCTTTCTGGGCTGAGATGGGGAACGGCCGAATTTTGGACTCGGCTGGTGACAAAATGTTCCAAACACACCCCATGCACAACTCCACCGAGGAAGGTGCCAGAAACGAGTTCTGTTGGTAGTTATTACACTACCCCGGTAGGCAGCTGAAAGGCACCACAAAACTTGTTCTACCTGCTTTCTGGGCTGAGATGGGGAACGGCTGAATTTTGGACTCGGCTGGTGACAAAATGTTCCAAACACACCCCATGCACACCTCCACCGGGGAAGGTGCCAGAAACGAGTTCTGTTGGTAGTTTTTACACTACCCCGGTAGGCAAGAGAAAGGCACCACAAAACTTGTTCTACCTGCTTTCTGGGCTGAGATGGGGAACAGCTGAGTTTTGGACTCGGCTGCTGACAAAATGTTCCGAACACACGCCATGCACAACTCCACCGGGGAAGGTGCCAGAAACGAGTTCTGTTGGTAGTTTTTACACTACCCCGGTAGGCAGCTGAAAGGCACCACAAAAGTTTTTCTACCTGCTTTCTGGGCTGAGATGGGGAATCGCTGAATTTTGGACTCGGCTGCTGACAAAATGTTCCAAACACACCCCATGCACAACTCCACCGGGGAAGGTGCCAGAAACGAGTTCTGTTGGTAGTTTTTACACTACCCTGGTAGGCAGCTGAAAGGCACCACAAAACTTGTTGTACCTGCTTTCTGGGCTGAGATGGAGAATCGCTGAATTTTGGACTCGGCTGGTGACAAAATGTTCCAAACACACCCCATGCACACCTTCACTGGCAAAGGTGCCAGAAACGAGTTCTGTTGGTAGTTTTTACACTACCCCGGTAGGCAGCTGAAAGGCACCACAAAACTTGTTCTACCTGCTTTCTGGGCTGAGATGGGGAACAGCTGAATTTTGGACTCGGCTGGTGACAAAATGTTCCAAACACACCCCATGCACAACTCCACCGGGGAAGGTGCCAGAAACGAGTTCTGTTGGTAGTTTTTACACTACCCCGGTAGGCAGCTGAAAGGCACCACAAAACTTGTTCTACCTGCTTTCTGGGCTGAGATGGGGAACGGCTGAATTTTGGACTCGGCTGGTGACAAAATGTTCCAAACACACCCCATGCACAACTCCACCGAGGAAGGTGCCAGAAACGAGTTCTGTTGGTAGTTTTTACACTACCCCAGTAGGCAGCTGAAAGGCACCACAAAACTTGTTGTACCTGCTTTCTGGGCTGAGATGGGGATCAGCTGAAGTTTGGACTCGGCTGGTAACAAAATGTTCCAAACACACCCCATGCACACCTCCACCGGGAAAGGTGCCAGAAACGAGTTCTGTTGGTAGTTTTTACACTACCCCGGTAGGCAAGAGAAAGGCACCACAAAAGTTTTTCTACCTGCTTTCTGGGCTGAGATGGGGAACAGCTGAATTTTGGACTCGGCTGGTGACAAAATGTTCCAAACACACCCCATGCACAACTCCACCGAGGAAGGTGCCAGAAACGAGTTCTGTTGGTAGTTTTTACACTACCCCGGTAGGCAGCTGAAAGGCACCACAAAACTTGTTCTACCTGCTTTCTGGGCTGAGATGGGGAACGGCTGAATTTTGGACTCGGCTGGTGACAAAATGTTCCAAACACACCCCATGCACACCTCCACCGGGGAAGGTGCCAGAAACGAGTTCTGTTGGTAGTTTTTACACTACCCCGGTAGGCAAGAGAAAGGCACCACAAAACTTGTTCTACCTGCTTTCTGGGCTGAGATGGGGAACAGCTGAGTTTTGGACTCGGCTGCTGACAAAATGTTCCAAACACACCCCATGCACAACTCCACCGGGGAAGGTGCCAGAAACGAGTTCTGTTGGTAGTTTTTACACTACCCCGGTAGGCAGCTGAAAGGCACCACAAAACTTGTTCTACCTGCTTTCTGGGCTGAGATGGGGAACAGCTGAATTTTGGACTCGGCTGGTGACAAAATGTTCCAAACACACCCCATGCACAACTCCACCGGCAAAGGTGCCAGAAACGAGTTCTGTTGGTAGTTTTTACACTACCCCGGTAGGCAGCTGAAAGGCACCGCAAAACTTGTTGTACCTGCTTTCTGGGCTGAGATGGAGAATCGCTGAATTTTGGACTCGGCTGGTGACAAAATGTTCCAAACACACCCCATGCACAACTCCACCGGGGAAGGTGCCAGAAACGAGTTCTGTTGGTAGTTTTTACACTACCCCGGTAGGCAGCTGAAAGGCACCACAAAACTTGTTCTACCTGCTTTCTGGGCTGAGATGGGGAATGGCTGTATTTTGGACTCGGCTGCTGACAAAATGTTCCAAACACACCCCATGCACAGCTCCACCGGGGAAGGTGCCAGAAACGAGTTCTGTTGGTAGTTTTTACACTACCCCGGTAGGCAGCTGAAAGGCACCACAAAAGTTTTTCTACCTGCTTTCTGGGCTGAGATGGGGAACAGCTGAATTTTGGACTCGGCTGGTGACAAAATGTTCCAAACACACCCCATGCACACCTCCACCGGGGAAGGTGCCAGAAACGAGTTCTGTTGGTAGTTTTTACAGTACCCCGGTAGGCAGCTGAAAGGCACCACAAAAGTTTTTCTACCTGCTTTCTGGGCTGAGATGGGGATCAGCTGAATTTTGGACTCGGCTGCTGACAAAATGTTCCAAACACACCCCATGCACAACTCCACCGGGGAAGGTGCCAGAAACGAGTTCTGTTGGTAGTTTTTACACTACCCCGGTAGGCAGCTGAAAGGCACCACAAAACTTGTTCTACCTGCTTTCTGGGCTGAGATGGGGAACGGCTGTATTTTGGACTCGGCTGCTGACAAAATGTTCCAAACACACCCCATGCACAGCTCCACCGGGGAAGGTGCCAGAAACGAGTTCTGTTGGTAGTTTTTACACTACCCTGGTAGGCAGCTGAAAGGCACCACAAAAGTTTTTCTACCTGCTTTCTGGGCTGAGATGGGGAACAGCTGAATTTTGGACTCGGCTGGTGACAAAATGTTCCAAACACACCCCATGCACAACTCCACCGAGGAAGGTGCCAGAAACGAGTTCTGTTGGTAGTTTTTACACTACCCCGGTAGGCAGCTGAAAGGCACCACAAAACTTGTTCTACCTGCTTTCTGGGCTGAGATGGGGAATCGCTGAATTTTGGACTCAGCTGGTGACAAAATGTTCCAAACACACCCCATGCACACCTCCACCGGGGAAGGTGCCAGAAACGAGTTCTGTTGGTAGTTTTTACACTACCCCGGTAGGCAAGAGAAAGGCACCACAAAACTTGTTCTAACTGCTTTCTGGGCTGAGATGGAGAATCGCTGAATTTTGGACTCGGCTGCTGACAAAATGTTCCAAACACACCCCATGCACAACTCCACCGGGGAAGGTGCCAGAAACGAGTTCTGTTGGTAGTTTTTACAGTACCCCAGTAGGCAGCTGAAAGGCACCACAAAAGCTTTTCTACCTGCTTTCTGGGCTGAGATGGGGATCAGCTGACTTTTTCACTCGGCTGGTGACAAAATGTTCCAAACACACCCCATGCACAACTCCACCGGGGAAGGTGCCAGAAACGAGTTCTGTTGGTAGTTTTTACAGTACCCCGGTAGGCAGCTGAAAGGCACCACAAAACTTGTTGTACCTGCTTTCTGGGCTGAGATGGAGAATCGCTGAATTTTGGACTCGGCTGGTGACAAAATGTTCCAAACACACCCCATGCACAACTCCACCGGGGAAGGTGCCAGAAACGAGTTCTCTTGGTAGTTTTTACACTACCCCGGTAGGCAGCTGAAAGGCACTACAAAACTTGTTCTACCTGCTTTCTGGGCTGAGATGGGGAACGGCTGAATTTTGGACTCGGCTGGTGAAAAAATGTTCCAAACACACCCCATGCACACCTCCACCGGGGAAGGTGCCAGAAACGAGTTCTGTTGGTAGTTTTTACACTACCCCGGTAGGCAGCTGAAAGGCACCACAAAAGTTTTTCTACCTGCTTTCTGGGCTGAGATGGGGAACAAATGAGTTTTGGACTCGGCTGCTGACAAAATGTTCCAAACACACCCCATGCACAACTCCACCGAGGAAGGTGCCAGAAACGAGTTCTGTTGGTAGTTTTTACACTACCCCGGTAGGCAGCTGAAAGGCACCGCAAAACTTGTTCTACCTGCTTTCTGGGCTGAGATGGAGAATCGCTGAATTTTGGACTCGGCTGCTGACAAAATGTTCCAAACACACCCCATGCACAACTCCACCGGGGAAGGTGCCAGAAACGAGTTCTGTTGGTAGTTTTTACACTACCCCAGTAGGCAGCTGAAAGGCACCACAAAACTTGTTCTACCTGCTTTCTGGGCTGAGATGGGGAACGGCTGAATTTTGGACTCGGCTGCTGACAAAATGTTCCAAACACACCCCATGCACAACTCCACCGGGGAAGGTGCCAGAAACGAGTTCTGTTGGTAGTTTTTACACTACCCCGGTAGGCAGCTGAAAGGCACCACAAAAGTTTTTCTACCTGCTTTCTGGGCTGAGATGGGGAACAGCTGAGTTTTGGACTCGGCTGCTGACAAAATGTTCCAAACACACCCCATGCACACCTCCACCGGGGAAGGTGCCAGAAACGAGTTCTGTTGGTAGTTTTTACACTACCCCGGTAGGCAGCTGAAAGGCACCACAAAAGTTTTTCTACCTGCTTTCTGGGCTGAGATGGGGAATCGCTGAATTTTGGACTCGGCTGGTGACAAAATGTTCCAAACACACCCCATGCACACCTTCACTGGCAAAGGTGCCAGAAACGAGTTCTGTTGGTAGTTTTTACACTAAACTGGTAGGCAAGAGAAAGGCACCACAAAACTTGTTCTACCTGCTTTCTGGGCTGAGATGGGGAACGGCTGAATTTTGGACTCGGCTGGTGACAAAATGTTCCAAACACACCCCATGCACAACTCCACCGAGGAAGGTGCCAGAAACGAGTTCTGTTGGTAGTTTTTACAGTACCCCGGTAGGCAAGAGAAAGGCACCACAAAACTTGTTCTACCTGCTTTCTGGGCTGAGATGGAGAATCGCTGAATTTTGGACTCGGCTGGTGACAAAATGTTCCAAACACACCCCATGCACAACTCCACCGGGGAAGGTGCCAGAAACGAGTTCTGTTGGTAGTTTTTACAGTACCCCAGTAGGCAGCTGAAAGGCACCACAAAAGTTTTTCTACCTGCTTTCTGGGCTGAGATGGGGATCAGCTGAATTTTGGACTCGGCTGCTGACAAAATGTTCCAAACACACCCCATGCACAACTCCACCGGGGAAGGTGCCAGAAACGAGTTCTGTTGGTAGTTTTTACAGTACCCCGGTAGGCAGCTGAAAGGCACCGCAAAACTTGTTGTACCTGCTTTCTGGGCTGAGATGGGGAACAGCTGAATTTTGGACACGGCTGGTGACAAAATGTTCCAAACACACCCCATGCACAACTCCACCGGGGAAGGTGCCAGAAACGAGTTCTCTTGGTAGTTTTTACACTACCCCGGTAGGCAGCTGAAAGGCACCACAAAACTTGTTCTACCTGCTTTCTGGGCTGAGATGGGGAACGGCTGAATTTTGGACTCGGCTGGTGAAAAAATGTTCCAAACACACCCCATGCACAACTCCACCGGGGAAGGTGCCAGAAACGAGTTCTGTTGGTAGTTTTTACACTACCCCGGTAGGCAGCTGAAAGGCACCACAAAAGTTTTTCTACCTGCTTTCTGGGCTGAGATGGGGAACAGCTGAATTTTGGACTCGGCTGGTGACAAAATGTTCCAAACACACCCCATGCACAACTCCACCGAGGAAGGTGCCAGAAACGAGTTCTTTTGGTAGTTTTTACACTACCCCGGTAGGCAGCTGAAAGGCACCACAAAACTTGTTCTACCTGCTTTCTGGGCTGAGATGGGGAACAGCTGAGTTTTGGACTCGGCTGCTGACAAAATGTTCCAAACACACCCCATGCACACCTCCACCGGGGAAGGTGCCAGAAACGAGTTCTGTTGGTAGTTTTTACACTACCCCGGTAGGCAGCTGAAAGGCACCACAAAACTTGTTCTACCTGCTTTCTGGGCTGAGATGGGGAACGGCTGAATTTTGGACTCGGCTGGTAACAAAATGTTCCAAACACACCCCATGCACACCTCCACCGGGGAAGGTGCCAGAAACGAGTTCTGTTGGTAGTTTTTACAGTACCCCGGTAGGCAGCTGAAAGGCACCACAAAAGTTTTTCTACCTGCTTTCTGGGCTGAGATGGGGATCAGCTGAATTTTGGACTCGGCTGCTGACAAAATGTTCCAAACACACCCCATGCACAACTCCACCGGGGAAGGTGCCAGAAACGAGTTCTGTTGGTAGTTTTTACACTACCCCGGTAGGCAGCTGAAAGGCACCACAAAACTTGTTGTACCTGCTTTCTGGGCTGAGATGGAGAATCGCTGAATTTTGGACTCGGCTGGTGACAAAATGTTCCAAACACACCCCATGCACACCTTCACTGGCAAAGGTGCCAGAAACGAGTTCTGTTGGTAGTTTTTACACTACCCCAGTAGGCAGCTGAAAGGCACCACAAAACTTGTTGTACCTGCTTTCTGGGCTGAGATGGGGAACGGCTGAATTTTGGACTCGGCTGGTGACAAAATGTTCCAAACACACCCCATGCACACCTCCACCGGGGAAGGGGCCAGAAACGAGTTCTGTTGGTAGTTTTTACACTACCCCGGTAGGCAGCTGAAAGGCACCACAAAACTTGTTGTACCTGCTTTCTGGGCTGAGATGGGGAATCGCTGAATTTTGGACTCGGCTGGTGACAAAATGTTCCAAACACACCCCATGCACAACTCCACCGGGGAAGGTGCCAGAAACGAGTTCTGTTGGTAGTTTTTACACTACCCCGGTAGGCAGCTGAAAGGCACCACAAAACTTGTTGTACCTGCTTTCTGGGCTGAGATGGAGAATCGCTGAATTTTGGACTCGGCTGGTGACAAAATGTTCCAAACACACCCCATGCACAACTCCACTGGGGAAGGTGCCAGAAACGAGTTCTCTTGGTAGTTTTTACAGTACCCCGGTAGGCAGCTGAAAGGCACTACAAAACTTGTTCTACCTGCTTTCTGGGCTGAGATGGGGAACGGCTGAATTTTGGACTCGGCTGGTAACAAAATGTTCCAAACACACCCCATGCACAACTCCACCGAGGAACGTGCCAGAAACGAGTTCTGTTGGTAGTTTTTACACTACCCCGGTAGGCAGCTGAAAGGCACCACAAAACTTGTTGTACCTGCTTTCTGGGCTGAGATGGGGAACAGCTGAGTTTTGGACTCGGCTGCTGACAAAATGTTCCAAACACACCCCATGCACAACTCCACCGGGGAAGGTGCCAGAAACGAGTTCTGTTGGTAGTTTTTACAGTACCCCGGTAGGCAGCTGAAAGGCACCACAAAAGTTTTTCTACCTGCTTTCTGGGCTGAGATGGGGATCAGCTGAATTTTGGACTCGGCTGCTGACAAAATGTTCCAAACACACCCCATGCACAACTCCACCGGGGAAGGTGCCAGAAACGAGTTCTGTTGGTAGTTTTTACACTACCCCGGTAGGCAGCTGAAAGGCACCACAAAACTTGTTGTACCTGCTTTCTGGGCTGAGATGGAGAATCGCTGAATTTTGGACTCGGCTGGTGACAAAATGTTCCAAACACACCCCATGCACACCTTCACTGGCAAAGGTGCCAGAAACGAGTTCTGTTGGTAGTTTTTACACTACCCCAGTAGGCAGCTGAAAGGCACCACAAAACTTGTTGTACCTGCTTTCTGGGCTGAGATGGGGAACGGCTGAATTTTGGACTCGGCTGGTGACAAAATGTTCCAAACACACCCCATGCACACCTCCACCGGGGAAGGGGCCAGAAACGAGTTCTGTTGGTAGTTTTTACACTACCCCGGTAGGCAGCTGAAAGGCACCACAAAACTTGTTGTACCTGCTTTCTGGGCTGAGATGGGGAATCGCTGAATTTTGGACTCGGCTGGTGACAAAATGTTCCAAACACACCCCATGCACAACTCCACCGGGGAAGGTGCCAGAAACGAGTTCTGTTGGTAGTTTTTACACTACCCCGGTAGGCAGCTGAAAGGCACCACAAAACTTGTTGTACCTGCTTTCTGGGCTGAGATGGAGAATCGCTGAATTTTGGACTCGGCTGGTGACAAAATGTTCCAAACACACCCCATGCACAACTCCACTGGGGAAGGTGCCAGAAACGAGTTCTCTTGGTAGTTTTTACAGTACCCCGGTAGGCAGCTGAAAGGCACTACAAAACTTGTTCTACCTGCTTTCTGGGCTGAGATGGGGAACGGCTGAATTTTGGACTCGGCTGGTAACAAAATGTTCCAAACACACCCCATGCACAACTCCACCGAGGAACGTGCCAGAAACGAGTTCTGTTGGTAGTTTTTACACTACCCCGGTAGGCAGCTGAAAGGCACCACAAAACTTGTTGTACCTGCTTTCTGGGCTGAGATGGGGAACAGCTGAGTTTTGGACTCGGCTGCTGACAAAATGTTCCAAACACACCCCATGCACAACTCCACCGGGGAAGGTGCCAGAAACGAGTTCTGTTGGTAGTTTTTACACTACCCCGGTAGGCAGCTGAAAGGCACCACAAAACTTGTTCTTCCTGCTTTCTGGGCTGAGATGGGGAACGGCTGAATTTTGGACTCGGCTGGTGAAAAAATGTTCCAAACACACCCCATGCACAACTCCACCGAGGAAGGTGCCAGAAACGAGTTCTGTTGGTAGTTTTTACACTACCCCGGTAGGCAGCTGAAAGGCACCACAAAACTTGTTGTACCTGCTTTCTGGGCTGAGATGGGGAACAGCTGAAGTTTGGACTCGGCTGCTGACAAAATGTTCCAAACACACCCCATGCACAACTCCTCCGGGGAAGGTGCCAGAAACGAGTTCTGTTGGTAGTTTTTACACTACCCCGGTAGGCAGCTGAAAGGCACCACAAAACTTGTTGTACCTGCTTTCTGGGCTGAGATGGAGAATCGCTGAATTTTGGACTCGGCTGGTGACAAAATGTTCCAAACACACCCCATGCACACCTTCACTGGCAAAGGTGCCAGAAACGAGTTCTGTTGGTAGTTTTTACACTACCCCGGTAGGCAAGAGAAAGGCACCACAAAAGTTTTTCTACCTGCTTTCTGGGCTGAGATGGGGAACGGCCGAATTTTGGACTCGGCTGGTGACAAAATGTTCCAAACACACCCCATGCACAACTCCACCGAGGAAGGTGCCAGAAACGAGTTCTGTTGGTAGTTATTACACTACCCCGGTAGGCAGCTGAAAGGCACCACAAAACTTGTTCTACCTGCTTTCTGGGCTGAGATGGGGAACGGCTGAATTTTGGACTCGGCTGGTGACAAAATGTTCCAAACACACCCCATGCACACCTCCACCGGGGAAGGTGCCAGAAACGAGTTCTGTTGGTAGTTTTTACACTACCCCGGTAGGCAAGAGAAAGGCACCACAAAACTTGTTCTACCTGCTTTCTGGGCTGAGATGGGGAACAGCTGAGTTTTGGACTCGGCTGCTGACAAAATGTTCCGAACACACGCCATGCACAACTCCACCGGGGAAGGTGCCAGAAACGAGTTCTGTTGGTAGTTTTTACACTACCCCGGTAGGCAGCTGAAAGGCACCACAAAAGTTTTTCTACCTGCTTTCTGGGCTGAGATGGGGAATCGCTGAATTTTGGACTCGGCTGCTGACAAAATGTTCCAAACACACCCCATGCACAGCTCCACCGGGGAAGGAGCCAGAAACGAGTTCTGTTGGTAGTTTTTACACTACCCTGGTAGGCAGCTGAAAGGCACCACAAAACTTGTTGTACCTGCTTTCTGGGCTGAGATGGAGAATCGCTGAATTTTGGACTCGGCTGGTGACAAAATGTTCCAAACACACCCCATGCACACCTTCACTGGCAAAGGTGCCAGAAACGAGTTCTGTTGGTAGTTTTTACACTACCCCGGTAGGCAGCTGAAAGGCACCACAAAACTTGTTCTACCTGCTTTCTGGGCTGAGATGGGGAACAGCTGAATTTTGGACTCGGCTGGTGACAAAATGTTCCAAACACACCCCATGCACAACTCCACCGGGGAAGGTGCCAGAAATGAGTTCTGTTGGTAGTTTTTACACTACCCCGGTAGGCAGCTGAAAGGCACCACAAAACTTGTTCTACCTGCTTTCTGGGCTGAGATGGGGAACGGCTGAATTTTGGACTCGGCTGGTGACAAAATGTTCCAAACACACCCCATGCACAACTCCACCGAGGAAGGTGCCAGAAACGAGTTCTGTTGGTAGTTTTTACACTACCCCAGTAGGCAGCTGAAAGGCACCACAAAACTTGTTGTACCTGCTTTCTGGGCTGAGATGGGGATCAGCTGAAGTTTGGACTCGGCTGGTAACAAAATGTTCCAAACACACCCCATGCACACCTCCACCGGGAAAGGTGCCAGAAACGAGTTCTGTTGGTAGTTTTTACACTACCCCGGTAGGCAAGAGAAAGGCACCACAAAAGTTTTTCTACCTGCTTTCTGGGCTGAGATGGGGAACAGCTGAATTTTGGACTCGGCTGGTGACAAAATGTTCCAAACACACCCCATGCACAACTCCACCGAGGAAGGTGCCAGAAACGAGTTCTGTTGGTAGTTTTTACACTACCCCGGTAGGCAGCTGAAAGGCACCACAAAACTTGTTCTACCTGCTTTCTGGGCTGAGATGGGGAACGGCTGAATTTTGGACTCGGCTGGTGACAAAATGTTCCAAACACACCCCATGCACACCTCCACCGGGGAAGGTGCCAGAAACGAGTTCTGTTGGTAGTTTTTACACTACCCCGGTAGGCAAGAGAAAGGCACCACAAAACTTGTTCTACCTGCTTTCTGGGCTGAGATGGGGAACAGCTGAGTTTTGGACTCGGCTGCTGACAAAATGTTCCAAACACACCCCATGCACAACTCCACCGGGGAAGGTGCCAGAAACGAGTTCTGTTGGTAGTTTTTACACTACCCCGGTAGGCAGCTGAAAGGCACCACAAAACTTGTTCTACCTGCTTTCTGGGCTGAGATGGGGAATCGCTGAATTTTGGACTCGGCTGCTGACAAAATGTTCCAAACACACCCCATGCACAACTCCACCGGGGAAGGTGCCAGAAACGAGTTCTGTTGGTAGTTTTTACACTACCCCGGTAGGCAGCTGAAAGGCACCGCAAAACTTGTTGTACCTGCTTTCTGGGCTGAGATGGAGAATCGCTGAATTTTGGACTCGGCTGGTGACAAAATATTCCAAACACACCCCATGCACAACTCCACCGGGGAAGGTGCCAGAAACGAGTTCTGTTGGTAGTTTTTACAGTACCCCAGTAGGCAGCTGAAAGGCACCACAAAAGCTTTTCTACCTGCTTTCTGGGCTGAGATGGGGAACAGCTGAATTTTGGACTCGGCTGGTGACAAAATGTTCCAAACACACCCCATGCACAACTCCACCGGCAAAGGTGCCAGAAACGAGTTCTGTTGGTAGTTTTTACAGTACCCCGGTAGGCAGCTGAAAGGCACCGCAAAACTTGTTGTACCTGCTTTCTGGGCTGACATGGGGAACGACTGAATTTTGGACTCGGCTGGTGACAAAATGTTCCAAACACACCCCATGCACAACTCCACCGGGGAAGGTGCCAGAAACGAGTTCTGTTGGTAGTTTTTACAGTACCCCGGTAGGCAGCTGAAAGGCACCACAAAACTTGTTCTACCTGCTTTCTGGGCTGAGATGGGGAACGGCTGTATTTTGGACTCGGCTGGTAACAAAATGTTCCAAACACACCCCATGCACAGCTCCACCGGGGAAGGTGCCAGAAACGAGTTCTGTTGGTAGTTTTTACAGTACCCCAGTAGGCAGCTGAAAGGCACCACATAAGTTTTTCTACCTGCTTTCTGGGCTGAGATGGGGAACGGCTGAATTTTGGACTCGGCTGGTGACAAAATGTTCCAAACACACCCCATGCACACCTCCACCGAGGAAGGTGCCAGAAACGAGTTCTGTTGGTAGTTTTTACACTACCCCGGTAGGCAGCTGAAAGGCACCACAAAACTTGTTCTACCTGCTTTCTGGGCTGAGATGGGGAACAGCTGAGTTTTGGACTCGGCTGGTGACAAAATATTCCAAACACACCCCATGCACAACTCCACCGGGGAAGGTGCCAGAAATGAGTTCTGTTGGTAGTTTTTACACTAAACCGGTAGGCAAGAGAAAGGCACCACAAAACTTGTTCTACCTGCTTTCGGGGCTGAGATGGAGAATCGCTGAATTTTGGACTCGGCTGGTGACAAAATGTTCCAAACACACCCCATGCACAACTCCACCGGGGAAGGTGCCAGAAACGAGTTCTGTTGGTAGTTTTTACAGTACCCCAGTAGGCAGCTGAAAGGCACCACATAAGTTTTTCTACCTGCTTTCTGGGCTGAGATGGGGAACAACTGAATTTTGGACTCGGCTGGTGACAAAATGTTCCAAACACACCCCATGCACAACTCCACCGAGGAAGGTGCCAGAAACGAGTTCTGTTGGTAGTTTTTACACTACCCCGGTAGGCAGCTGAAAGGCACCACAAAACTTGTTGTACCTGCTTTCTGGGCTGAGATGGGGAACGGCTGAATTTTGGACTCGGCTGGTGACAAAATGTTCCAAACACACCCCATGCACACCTCCACCGGGGAAGGGGCCAGAAACGAGTTCTGTTGGTAGTTTTTACACTACCCCGGTAGGCAGCTGAAAGGCACCACAAAACTTGTTCTACCTGCTTTCTGGGCTGAGATGGGGAACAGCTGAGTTTTGGACTCGGCTGGTGACAAAATGTTCCAAACACACCCCATGCACAACTCCACCGGGGAAGGTGCCAGAAATGAGTTCTGTTGGTAGTTTTTACACTACCCCGGTAGGCAGCTGAAAGGCACCACTAAACTTGTTCTACCTGCTTTCTGGGCTGAGATGAGGAACGGCTGAATTTTGGACTCGGCTGGTAACAAAATGTTCCAAACACACCCCATGCACAACTCCACCGGGGAAGGTGCCAGAAACGAGTTCTGTTGGTAGTTTTTACACTACCCCGGTAGGCAGCTGAAAGGCACCAGAAAACTTGTTCTACCTGCTTTCTGGGCTTAGATGGGGAACAGCTGAATTTTGGACTCGGCTGCTGACAAAATGTTCCAAACACACCCCATGCACACCTCCACTGGCAAAGGTGCCAGAAACGAGTTCTGTTGGTAGTTTTTACACTACCCCGGTAGGCAGCTGAAAGGCACCACAAAACTTGTTCTACCTGCTTTCTGGGCTGAGATGGGGAACGGCTGTATTTTGGACTCGGCTGGTAACAAAATGTTCCAAACACACCCCATGCACAGCTCCACCGGGGAAGGAGCCAGAAACGAGTTCTGTTGGTAGTTTTTACAGTACCCATGTAGGCAGCTGAAAGGCACCACAAAACTTGTTGTACCTGCTTTCTGGGCTGAGATGGGGAACAGCTGAAGTTTGGACTCGGCTGCTGACAAAATGTTCCAAACACACCCCATGCACAACTCCACCGGGGAAGGTGCCAGAAACGAGTTCTGTTGGTAGTTTTTACACTACCCCGGTAGGCAGCTGAAAGGCACCACAAAAGTTGTTGTACCTGCTTTCTGGGCTGAGATGAGGAATCGCTGAATTTTGGACTCGGCTGCTGACAAAATGTTCCAAACACACCCCATGCACAACTCCTCCGGGGAAGGTGCCAGAAACGAGTTCTGTTGGTAGTTTTTACACTACCCCGGTAGGCAAGAGAAAGGCACCACAAAAGTTTTTCTACCTGCTTTCTGGGCTGAGATGGGGAACAGCTGAGTTTTGGACTCGGCTGCTGACAAAATGTTCCAAACACACCCCATGCACAACTCCACCGGGGAAGGTGCCAGAAACGAGTTCTGTTGGTAGTTTTTACACTACCCCGGTAGGCAGCTGAAAGGCACCACAAAACTTGTTCTACCTGCTTACTGGGCTGAGAAGGAGAATCGCTGAATTTTGGACTCGGCTGGTGACAAAATGTTCCAAACACACCCCATGCACAACTCCACCGGGGAAGGTGCCAGAAACGAGTTCTGTTCGTAGTTTTTACACTACCCCGGTAGGCAAGAGAAAGGCACCACAAAAGTTTTTCTACCTGCTTTCTGGGCTGAGATGGGGAACAGCTGAGTTTTGGACTCGGCTGCTGACAAAATGTTCCAAACACACCCCATGCACAACTCCACCGGGGAAGGTGCCAGAAACGAGTTCTGTTGGTAGTTTTTACACTACCCCGGTAGGCAGCTGAAAGGCACCGCAAAACTTGTTGTACCTGCTTTCTGGGCTGAGATGGAGAATCGCTGAATTTTGGACTCGGCTGGTGACAAAATGTTCCAAACACACCCCATGCACAACTCCACCGGGGAAGGTGCCAGAAACGAGTTCTGTTGGTAGTTTTTACACTACCCCAGTAGGCAGCTGAAAGGCACCACAAAACTTGTTCTACCTGCTTTCTGGGCTGAGATGGGGAACGGCTGAATTTTGGACTCGGCTGCTGACAAAATGTTCCAAACACACCCCATGCACACCTCCACCGGGGAAGGTGCCAGAAACGAGTTCTGTTGGTAGTTTTTACACTACCCCGGTAGGCAGCTGAAAGGCACCACAAAACTTGTTCTACCTGCTTTCTGGGCTGAGATGGGGAACAGCTGAGTTTTGGACTCGGCTGCTGACAAAATGTTCCAAACACACCCCATGCACAACTCCACCGGGGAAGGTGCCAGAAACGAGTTCTGTTGGTAGTTTTTACAGTACCCCAGTAGGCAGCTGAAAGGCATTACAAAAGTTTTTCTACCTGCTTTCTGGGCTGAGATGAGGAACAGCTGAATTTTGGACTCGGCTGGTAACAAAATGTTCCAAACACACCCCATGCACAACTCCACCGGGGAAGGTGCCAGAAACGAGTTCTGTTCGTAGTTTTTACACTACCCCGGTAGGCAGCTGAAAGGCACCACAAAAGTTTTTCTACCTGCTTTCTGGGCTGAGATGGGGAATCGCTGAATTTTGGACTCGGCTGGTGACAAAATGTTCCAAACACACCCCATGCACACCTTCACTGGCAAAGGTGCCAGAAACGAGTTCTGTTGGTAGTTTTTACACTACCCCGGTAGGCAGCTGAAAGGCACCACAAAACTTGTTGTACCTGCTTTCTGGGCTGAGATGGAGAATCGCTGAATTTTGGACTCGGCTGGTGAAAAAATGTTCCAAACACACCCCATGCACAACTCCACCGGGGAAGGTGCCAGAAACGAGTTCTGTTGGTAGGTTTTACACTACCCCGGTAGGCAGCTGAAAGGCACTACAAAACTTGTTCTACCTGCTTTCTGGGCTGAGATGGAGAATCGCTGAATTTTGGACTCGGCTGCTGACAAAATGTTCCAAACACACCCCATGCACAACTCCACCGAGGAAGGTGCCAGAAACGAGTTCTGTTGGTAGTTTTTACACTACCCCGGTAGGCAAGAGAAAGGCACCACAGAAGTTTTTCTACCTGCTTTCTGGGCTGAGATGGAGAATCGCTGAATTTTGGACTCGGCTGGTGACAAAATGTTCCAAACACACCCCATGCACAACTCCACCGAGGAAGGTGCCAGAAACGAGTTCTGTTGGTAGTTTTTACACTACCCCAGTAGGCAGCTGAAAGGCACCACAAAAGTTTTTCTACCTGCTTTCTGGGCTGAGATGGGGAATCGCTGAATTTTGGACTCGGCTGCTGACAAAATATTCCAAACACACCCCATGCACAACTCCACCGGGGAAGGTGCCAGAAACGAGTTCTGTTGGTAGTTTTTACACTACCCCGGTAGGCAGCTGAAAGGCACCACAAAACTTGTTGTACCTGCTTTCTGGGCTGAGATGGAGAATCGCTGAATTTTGGACTCGGCTGGTGACAAAATGTTCCAAACACACCCCATGCACACCTTCACTGGCAAAGGTGCCAGAAACGAGTTCTGTTGGTAGTTTTTACAGTACCCCGGTAGGCAGCTGAAAGGCACCACAAAACTTGTTCTACCTGCTTTCTGGGCTGAGATGGGGATCAGCTGAATTTTGGACTCGGCTGGTGACAAAATGTTCCAAACACACCCCATGCACACCTCCACCGGGGAAGGGGCCAGAAACGAGTTCTGTTGGTAGTTTTTACACTACCCAGGTAGGCAGCTGAAAGGCACCACAAAAGTTTTTTTACCTGCTTTCTGGGCTGAGATGGGGATCAGCTGAATTTTGGACTCGGCTGCTGACAAAATGTTCCAAACACACCCCATGCACAACTCCACCGGGGAAGGTGCCAGAAACGAGTTCTGTTGGTAGTTTTTACAGTACCCCGGTAGGCAGCTGAAAGGCACCACAAAAGTTGTTGTACCTGCTTTCTGGGCTGAGATGGGGAACAGCTGAATTTTGGACTCGGCTGGTAACAAAATGTTCCAAACACACCCCATGCACACCTCCACCGGGGAAGGTGCCAGAAACGAGTTCTGTTGGTAGTTTTTACAGTACCCCGGTAGGCAGCTGAAAGGCACCACAAAACTTGTTCTACCTGCTTTCTGGGCTGAGATGGGGAATCGCTGAATTTTGGACTCGGCTGGTGACAAAATGTTCCAAACACACCCCATGCACAACTGCACCGGGGAAGGTGCCAGACAGGAGTTCTGTTGGTAGTTTTTACACTACCTTTGTAGGCATTTGAAAGGCACCACAAATGTTGTTCTTCCTGCTTTCTGGGCTGAGATGAGGAATCGCTGAATTTTGGACTCGGCTGCTGACAAAATGTTCCAAACACACCCCATGCACAACTCCTCCGGGGAAGGTGCCAGAAACGAGTTCTGTTGGTAGTTTTTACACTACCCCGGTAGGCAAGAGAAAGGCACCACAAAAGTTTTTCTACCTGCTTTCTGGGCTGAGATGGGGAACAGCTGAGTTTTGGACTCGGCTGCTGACAAAATGTTCCAAACACACCCCATGCACAACTCCACCGGGGAAGGTGCCAGAAACGAGTTCTGTTGGTAGTTTTTACACTACCCCGGTAGGCAGCTGAAAGGCACCACAAAACTTGTTCTACCTGCTTTCTGGGCTGAGAAGGAGAATCGCTGAATTTTGGACTCGGCTGGTGACAAAATGTTCCAAACACACCCCATGCACAACTCCACCGGGGAAGGTGCCAGAAACGAGTTCTGTTCGTAGTTTTTACACTACCCCGGTAGGCAAGAGAAAGGCACCACAGAAGTTTTTCTACCTGCTTTCTGGGCTGAGATGGGGAACAGCTGAGTTTTGGACTCGGCTGCTGACAAAATGTTCCAAACACACCCCATGCACAACTCCACCGGGGAAGGTGCCAGAAACGAGTTCTGTTGGTAGTTTTTACACTACCCCGGTAGGCAGCTGAAAGGCACCGCAAAACTTGTTGTACCTGCTTTCTGGGCTGAGATGGAGAATCGCTGAATTTTGGACTCGGCTGGTGACAAAATGTTCCAAACACACCCCATGCACAACTCCACCGGGGAAGGTGCCAGAAACGAGTTCTGTTGGTAGTTTTTACACTACCCCAGTAGGCAGCTGAAAGGCACCACAAAACTTGTTCTACCTGCTTTCTGGGCTGAGATGGGGAACGGCTGAATTTTGGACTCGGCTGGTGAAAAAATGTTCCAAACACACCCCATGCACAACTCCACCGGGGAAGGTGCCAGAAACGAGTTCTGTTCGTAGTTTTTACACTACCCCGGTAGGCAGCTGAAAGGCACCACAAAAGTTTTTCTACCTGCTTTCTGGGCTGAGATGGGGAACAGCTGAGTTTTGGACTCGGCTGCTGACAAAATGTTCCAAACACACCCCATGCACAACTCCACCGGGGAAGGTGCCAGAAACGAGTTCTGTTGGTAGTTTTTACAGTACCCCAGTAGGCAGCTGAAAGGCATTACAAAAGTTTTTCTACCTGCTTTCTGGGCTGAGATGGAGAATCGCTGAATTTTGGACTCGGCTGGTGACAAAATGTTCCAAACACACCCCATGCACAACTCCACCGGGGAAGGTGCCAGAAACGAGTTCTGTTGGTAGTTTTTACACTACCCCAGTAGGCAGCTGAAAGGCACCACAAAACTTGTTCTACCTGCTTTCTGGGCTGAGATGGGGAACGGCTGAATTTTGGACTCGGCTGGTGAAAAAATGTTCCAAACACACCCCATGCACAACTCCACCGGGGAAGGTGCCAGAAACGAGTTCTGTTGGTAGTTTTTACACTACCCCGGTAGGCAGCTGAAAGGCACCACAAAAGTTTTTCTACCTGCTTTCTGGGCTGAGATGGGGAACAGCTGAGTTTTGGACTCGGCTGCTGACAAAATGTTCCAAACACACCCCATGCACAACTCCACCGGGGAAGGTGCCAGAAACGAGTTCTGTTGGTAGTTTTTACAGTACCCCAGTAGGCAGCTGAAAGGCATTACAAAAGTTTTTCTACCTGCTTTCTGGGCTGAGATGAGGAACAGCTGAATTTTGGACTCGGCTGGTAACAAAATGTTCCAAACACACCCCATGCACAACTCCACCGGGGAAGGTGCCAGAAACGAGTTCTGTTGGTAGTTTTTACACTACCCCGGTAGGCAGCTGAAAGGCACCACAAAAGTTTTTCTACCTGCTTTCTGGGCTGAGATGGGGAATCGCTGAATTTTGGACTCGGCTGGTGACAAAATGTTCCAAACACACCCCATGCACACCTTCACTGGCAAAGGTGCCAGAAACGAGTTCTGTTGGTAGTTTTTACACTACCCCGGTAGGCAGCTGAAAGGCACCACAAAACTTGTTCTACCTGCTTTCTGGGCTGAGATGGGGAATCGCTGAATTTTGGACTCGGCTGGTGACAAAATGTTCCAAACACACCCCATGCACAACTGCACCGGGGAAGGTGCCAGACAGGAGTTCTGTTGGTAGTTTTTACACTACCTTTGTAGGCATTTGAAAGGCACCACAAATGTTGTTCTTCCTGCTTTCTGGGCTGAGATGAGGAATCGCTGAATTTTGGACTCGGCTGCTGACAAAATGTTCCAAACACACCCCATGCACAACTCCTCCGGGGAAGGTGCCAGAAACGAGTTCTGTTGGTAGTTTTTACACTACCCCGGTAGGCAAGAGAAAGGCACCACAAAAGTTTTTCTACCTGCTTTCTGGGCTGAGATGGGGAACAGCTGAGTTTTGGACTCGGCTGCTGACAAAATGTTCCAAACACACCCCATGCACAACTCCACCGGGGAAGGTGCCAGAAACGAGTTCTGTTGGTAGTTTTTACACTACCCCGGTAGGCAGCTGAAAGGCACCACAAAACTTGTTCTACCTGCTTTCTGGGCTGAGAAGGAGAATCGCTGAATTTTGGACTCGGCTGGTGACAAAATGTTCCAAACACACCCCATGCACAACTCCACCGGGGAAGGTGCCAGAAACGAGTTCTGTTCGTAGTTTTTACACTACCCCGGTAGGCAGCTGAAAGGCACCACAAAAGTTTTTCTACCTGCTTTCTGGGCTGAGATGGGGAACAGCTGAGTTTTGGACTCGGCTGCTGACAAAATGTTCCAAACACACCCCATGCACAACTCCACCGGGGAAGGTGCCAGAAACGAGTTCTGTTGGTAGTTTTTACACTACCCCGGTAGGCAGCTGAAAGGCACCGCAAAACTTGTTGTACCTGCTTTCTGGGCTGAGATGGAGAATCGCTGAATTTTGGACTCGGCTGGTGACAAAATGTTCCAAACACACCCCATGCACAACTCCACCGGGGAAGGTGCCAGAAACGAGTTCTGTTGGTAGTTTTTACACTACCCCAGTAGGCAGCTGAAAGGCACCACAAAACTTGTTCTACCTGCTTTCTGGGCTGAGATGGGGAACGGCTGAATTTTGGACTCGGCTGCTGACAAAATGTTCCAAACACACCCCATGCACAACTCCACCGGGGAAGGTGCCAGAAACGAGTTCTGTTGGTAGTTTTTACACTACCCCGGTAGGCAGCTGAAAGGCACCACAAAAGTTTTTCTACCTGCTTTCTGGGCTGAGATGGGGAACAGCTGAGTTTTGGACTCGGCTGCTGACAAAATGTTCCAAACACACCCCATGCACAACTCCACCGGGGAAGGTGCCAGAAACGAGTTCTGTTGGTAGTTTTTACAGTACCCCAGTAGGCAGCTGAAAGGCATTACAAAAGTTTTTCTACCTGCTTTCTGGGCTGAGATGAGGAGCAGCTGAATTTTGGACTCGGCTGGTAACAAAATGTTCCAAACACACCCCATGCACAACTCCACCGGGGAAGGTGCCAGAAATGAGTTCTGTTGGTAGTTTTTACACTACCCCGGTAGGCAGCTGAAAGGCACCACAAAAGTTTTTCTACCTGCTTTCTGGGCTGAGATGGGGAATCGCTGAATTTTGGACTCGGCTGGTGACAAAATGTTCCAAACACACCCCATGCACACCTTCACTGGCAAAGGTGCCAGAAACGAGTTCTGTTGGTAGTTTTTACACTACCCCGGTAGGCAGCTGAAAGGCATTACAAAAGTTTTTCTACCTGCTTTCTGGGCTGAGATGGAGAATCGCTGAATTTTGGACTCGGCTGGTGACAAAATGTTCCAAACACACCCCATGCACAACTCCACCGGGGAAGGTGCCAGAAACGAGTTCTCTTGGTAGTTTTTACACTACCCCGGTAGGCAGCTGAAAGGCACTACAAAACTTGTTCTACCTGCTTTCTGGGCTGAGATGGAGAATCGCTGAATTTTGGACTCGGCTGGTGACAAAATGTTCCAAACACACCCCATGCACAACTCCACCGAGGAAGGTGCCAGAAACGAGTTCTGTTGGTAGTTTTTACACTACCCCAGTAGGCAGCTGAAAGGCACCACAAAAGTTTTTCTACCTGCTTTCTGGGCTGAGATGGGGAATCGCTGAATTTTGGACTCGGCTGCTGACAAAATGTTCCAAACACACCCCATGCACACCTTCACTGGCAAAGGTGCCAGAAACGAGTTCTGTTGGTAGTTTTTACACTACCCCGGTAGGCAGCTGAAAGGCACCACAAAACTTGTTCTACCTGCTTTCTGGGCTGAGATGGGGATCAGCTGAATTTTGGACTCGGCTGGTGACAAAATGTTCCAAACACACCCCATGCACACCTCCACCGGGGAAGGGGCCAGAAACGAGTTCTGTTGGTAGTTTTTACACTACCCAGGTAGGCAGCTGAAAGGCACCACAAAAGTTTTTTTACCTGCTTTCTGGGCTGAGATGGGGATCAGCTGAATTTTGGACTCGGCTGGTGACAAAATGTTCCAAACACACCCCATGCACAACTCCACCGGGGAAGGTGCCAGAAACGAGTTCTGTTGGTAGTTTTTACAGTACCCCGGTAGGCAGCTGAAAGGCACCACAAAAGTTGTTCTACCTGCTTTCTGGGCTGAGATGGGGAACAGCTGAATTTTGGACTCGGCTGGTAACAAAATGTTCCAAACACACCCCATGCACACCTCCACCGGGGAAGGTGCCAGAAACGAGTTCTGTTGGTAGTTTTTACACTACCCCGGTAGGCAGCTGAAAGGCACCACAAAACTTGTTCTACCTGCTTTCTGGGCTGAGATGGGGAATCGCTGAATTTTGGACTCGGCTGGTGACAAAATGTTCCAAACACACCCCATGCACAACTGCACCGGGGAAGGTGCCAGACAGGAGTTCTGTTGGTAGTTTTTACACTACCCCAGTAGGCAGCTGAAAGGCACCACAAAAGTTTTTCTACCTGCTTTCTGGGCTGAGATGGGGAATCGCTGAATTTTGGACTCGGCTGCTGACAAAATGTTCCAAACACACCCCATGCACACCTTCACTGGCAAAGGTGCCAGAAACGAGTTCTGTTGGTAGTTTTTACAGTACCCCGGTAGGCAGCTGAAAGGCACCACAAAACTTGTTCTACCTGCTTTCTGGGCTGAGATGGGGATCAGCTGAATTTTGGACTCGGCTGGTGACAAAATGTTCCAAACACACCCCATGCACACCTCCACCGGGGAAGGGGCCAGAAACGAGTTCTGTTGGTAGTTTTTACACTACCCAGGTAGGCAGCTGAAAGGCACCACAAAAGTTTTTTTACCTGCTTTCTGGGCTGAGATGGGGATCAGCTGAATTTTGGACTCGGCTGGTGACAAAATGTTCCAAACACACCCCATGGACAACTCCTCCGGGGAAGGTGCCAGAAACGAGTTCTGTTGGTAGTTTTTACACTACCCCGGTAGGCAAGAGAAAGGCACCACAAAAGTTTTTCTACCTGCTTTCTGGGCTGAGATGGGGAACAGCTGAGTTTTGGACTCGGCTGCTGACAAAATGTTCCAAACACACCCCATGCACAACTCCACCGGGGAAGGTGCCAGAAACGAGTTCTGTTGGTAGTTTTTACACTACCCCGGTAGGCAGCTGAAAGGCACCACAAAACTTGTTCTACCTGCTTTCTGGGCTGAGAAGGAGAATCGCTGAATTTTGGACTCGGCTGGTGACAAAATGTTCCAAACACACCCCATGCACAACTCCACCGGGGAAGGTGCCAGAAACGAGTTCTGTTCGTAGTTTTTACACTACCCCGGTAGGCAAGAGAAAGGCACCACAAAAGTTTTTCTACCTGCTTTCTGGGCTGAGATGGGGAACAGCTGAGTTTTGGACTCGGCTGCTGACAAAATGTTCCAAACACACCCCATGCACACCTCCACCGGGGAAGGTGCCAGAAACGAGTTCTGTTGGTAGTTTTTACACTACCCCGGTAGGCAGCTGAAAGGCACCACAAAACTTGTTCTACCTGCTTTCTGGGCTGAGATGGGGAATCGCTGAATTTTGGACTCGGCTGGTGACAAAATGTTCCAAACACACCCCATGCACAACTGCACCGGGGAAGGTGCCAGACAGGAGTTCTGTTGGTAGTTTTTACACTACCTTTGTAGGCATTTGAAAGGCACCACAAATGTTGTTCTTCCTGCTTTCTGGGCTGAGATGAGGAATCGCTGAATTTTGGACTCGGCTGCTGACAAAATGTTCCAAACACACCCCATGCACAACTCCTCCGGGGAAGGTGCCAGAAACGAGTTCTGTTGGTAGTTTTTACACTACCCCGGTAGGCAAGAGAAAGGCACCACAAAAGTTTTTCTACCTGCTTTCTGGGCTGAGATGGGGAACAGCTGAGTTTTGGACTCGGCTGCTGACAAAATGTTCCAAACACACCCCATGCACAACTCCACCGGGGAAGGTGCCAGAAACGAGTTCTGTTGGTAGTTTTTACACTACCCCGGTAGGCAGCTGAAAGGCACCACAAAACTTGTTCTACCTGCTTTCTGGGCTGAGAAGGAGAATCGCTGAATTTTGGACTCGGCTGGTGACAAAATGTTCCAAACACACCCCATGCACAACTCCACCGGGGAAGGTGCCAGAAACGAGTTCTGTTCGTAGTTTTTACACTACCCCGGTAGGCAAGAGAAAGGCACCACAAAAGTTTTTCTACCTGCTTTCTGGGCTGAGATGGGGAACAGCTGAGTTTTGGACTCGGCTGCTGACAAAATGTTCCAAACACACCCCATGCACACCTCCACCGGGGAAGGGGCCAGAAACGAGTTCTGTTGGTAGTTTTTACACTACCCCGGTAGGCAGCTGAAAGGCACCACAAAACTTGTTCTACCTGCTTTCTGGGCTGAGATGGGGAACAGCTGAGTTTTGGACTCGGCTGGTGACAAAATGTTCCAAACACACCCCATGCACAACTCCACCGGGGAAGGTGCCAGAAATGAGTTCTGTTGGTAGTTTTTACACTACCCCGGTAGGCAGCTGAAAGGCACCACTAAACTTGTTCTACCTGCTTTCTGGGCTGAGATGAGGAACGGCTGAATTTTGGACTCGGCTGGTAACAAAATGTTCCAAACACACCCCATGCACAACTCCACCGGGGAAGGTGCCAGAAACGAGTTCTGTTGGTAGTTTTTACACTACCCCGGTAGGCAGCTGAAAGGCACCAGAAAACTTGTTCTACCTGCTTTCTGGGCTTAGATGGGGAACAGCTGAATTTTGGACTCGGCTGCTGACAAAATGTTCCAAACACACCCCATGCACACCTCCACTGGCAAAGGTGCCAGAAACGAGTTCTGTTGGTAGTTTTTACACTACCCCGGTAGGCAGCTGAAAGGCACCACAAAACTTGTTCTACCTGCTTTCTGGGCTGAGATGGGGAACGGCTGTATTTTGGACTCGGCTGGTAACAAAATGTTCCAAACACACCCCATGCACAGCTCCACCGGGGAAGGAGCCAGAAACGAGTTCTGTTGGTAGTTTTTACAGTACCGATGTAGGCAGCTGAAAGGCACCACAAAACTTGTTGTACCTGCTTTCTGGGCTGAGATGGGGAACAGCTGAAGTTTGGACTCGGCTGCTGACAAAATGTTCCAAACACACCCCATGCACAACTCCACCGGGGAAGGTGCCAGAAACGAGTTCTGTTGGTAGTTTTTACACTACCCCGGTAGGCAGCTGAAAGGCACCACAAAACTTGTTGTACCTGCTTTCTGGGCTGAGATGAGGAATCGCTGAATTTTGGACTCGGCTGCTGACAAAATGTTCCAAACACACCCCATGCACAACTCCTCCGGGGAAGGTGCCAGAAACGAGTTCTGTTGGTAGTTTTTACACTACCCCGGTAGGCAAGAGAAAGGCACCACAAAAGTTTTTCTACCTGCTTTCTGGGCTGAGATGGGGAACAGCTGAGTTTTGGACTCGGCTGGTGACAAAATGTTCCAAACACACCCCATGCACAACTCCACCGGGGAAGGTGCCAGAAACGAGTTCTGTTGGTAGTTTTTACACTACCCCGGTAGGCAGCTGAAAGGCACCACAAAACTTGTTCTACCTGCTTACTGGGCTGAGAAGGAGAATCGCTGAATTTTGGACTCGGCTGGTGACAAAATGTTCCAAACACACCCCATGCACAACTCCACCGGGGAAGGTGCCAGAAACGAGTTCTGTTCGTAGTTTTTACACTACCCCGGTAGGCAAGAGAAAGGCACCACAAAAGTTTTTCTACCTGCTTTCTGGGCTGAGATGGGGAACAGCTGAGTTTTGGACTCGGCTGCTGACAAAATGTTCCAAACACACCCCATGCACAACTCCACCGGGGAAGGTGCCAGAAACGAGTTCTGTTGGTAGTTTTTACACTACCCCGGTAGGCAGCTGAAAGGCACCGCAAAACTTGTTGTACCTGCTTTCTGGGCTGAGATGGAGAATCGCTGAATTTTGGACTCGGCTGGTGACAAAATGTTCCAAACACACCCCATGCACAACTCCACCGGGGAAGGTGCCAGAAACGAGTTCTGTTGGTAGTTTTTACACTACCCCAGTAGGCAGCTGAAAGGCACCACAAAACTTGTTCTACCTGCTTTCTGGGCTGAGATGGGGAACGGCTGAATTTTGGACTCGGCTGCTGACAAAATGTTCCAAACACACCCCATGCACACCTCCACCGGGGAAGGTGCCAGAAACGAGTTCTGTTGGTAGTTTTTACACTACCCCGGTAGGCAGCTGAAAGGCACCACAAAACTTGTTCTACCTGCTTTCTGGGCTGAGATGGGGAACAGCTGAGTTTTGGACTCGGCTGCTGACAAAATGTTCCAAACACACCCCATGCACAACTCCACCGGGGAAGGTGCCAGAAACGAGTTCTGTTGGTAGTTTTTACAGTACCCCAGTAGGCAGCTGAAAGGCATTACAAAAGTTTTTCTACCTGCTTTCTGGGCTGAGATGAGGAACAGCTGAATTTTGGACTCGGCTGGTAACAAAATGTTCCAAACACACCCCATGCACAACTCCACCGGGGAAGGTGCCAGAAACGAGTTCTGTTCGTAGTTTTTACACTACCCCGGTAGGCAGCTGAAAGGCACCACAAAAGTTTTTCTACCTGCTTTCTGGGCTGAGATGGGGAATCGCTGAATTTTGGACTCGGCTGGTGACAAAATGTTCCAAACACACCCCATGCACACCTTCACTGGCAAAGGTGCCAGAAACGAGTTCTGTTGGTAGTTTTTACACTACCCCGGTAGGCAGCTGAAAGGCACCACAAAACTTGTTGTACCTGCTTTCTGGGCTGAGATGGAGAATCGCTGAATTTTGGACTCGGCTGGTGAAAAAATGTTCCAAACACACCCCATGCACAACTCCACCGGGGAAGGTGCCAGAAACGAGTTCTGTTGGTAGGTTTTACACTACCCCGGTAGGCAGCTGAAAGGCACTACAAAACTTGTTCTACCTGCTTTCTGGGCTGAGATGGAGAATCGCTGAATTTTGGACTCGGCTGCTGACAAAATGTTCCAAACACACCCCATGCACAACTCCACCGAGGAAGGTGCCAGAAACGAGTTCTGTTGGTAGTTTTTACACTACCCCGGTAGGCAAGAGAAAGGCACCACAGAAGTTTTTCTACCTGCTTTCTGGGCTGAGATGGAGAATCGCTGAATTTTGGACTCGGCTGGTGACAAAATGTTCCAAACACACCCCATGCACAACTCCACCGAGGAAGGTGCCAGAAACGAGTTCTGTTGGTAGTTTTTACAGTACCCCAGTAGGCAGCTGAAAGGCACCACAAAAGTTTTTCTACCTGCTTTCTGGGCTGAGATGGGGAATCGCTGAATTTTGGACTCGGCTGCTGACAAAATATTCCAAACACACCCCATGCACAACTCCACCGGGGAAGGTGCCAGAAACGAGTTCTGTTGGTAGTTTTTACACTACCCCGGTAGGCAGCTGAAAGGCACCACAAAACTTGTTGTACCTGCTTTCTGGGCTGAGATGGAGAATCGCTGAATTTTGGACTCGGCTGGTGACAAAATGTTCCAAACACACCCCATGCACACCTTCACTGGCAAAGGTGCCAGAAACGAGTTCTGTTGGTAGTTTTTACAGTACCCCGGTAGGCAGCTGAAAGGCACCACAAAACTTGTTCTACCTGCTTTCTGGGCTGAGATGGGGATCAGCTGAATTTTGGACTCGGCTGGTGACAAAATGTTCCAAACACACCCCATGCACACCTCCACCGGGGAAGGGGCCAGAAACGAGTTCTGTTGGTAGTTTTTACACTACCCAGGTAGGCAGCTGAAAGGCACCACAAAAGTTTTTTTACCTGCTTTCTGGGCTGAGATGGGGATCAGCTGAATTTTGGACTCGGCTGCTGACAAAATGTTCCAAACACACCCCATGCACAACTCCACCGGGGAAGGTGCCAGAAACGAGTTCTGTTGGTAGTTTTTACAGTACCCCGGTAGGCAGCTGAAAGGCACCACAAAAGTTGTTGTACCTGCTTTCTGGGCTGAGATGGGGAACAGCTGAATTTTGGACTCGGCTGGTAACAAAATGTTCCAAACACACCCCATGCACACCTCCACCGGGGAAGGTGCCAGAAACGAGTTCTGTTGGTAGTTTTTACAGTACCCCGGTAGGCAGCTGAAAGGCACCACAAAACTTGTTCTACCTGCTTTCTGGGCTGAGATGGGGAATCGCTGAATTTTGGACTCGGCTGGTGACAAAATGTTCCAAACACACCCCATGCACAACTGCACCGGGGAAGGTGCCAGACAGGAGTTCTGTTGGTAGTTTTTACACTACCTTTGTAGGCATTTGAAAGGCACCACAAATGTTGTTCTTCCTGCTTTCTGGGCTGAGATGAGGAATCGCTGAATTTTGGACTCGGCTGCTGACAAAATGTTCCAAACACACCCCATGCACAACTCCTCCGGGGAAGGTGCCAGAAACGAGTTCTGTTGGTAGTTTTTACACTACCCCGGTAGGCAAGAGAAAGGCACCACAAAAGTTTTTCTACCTGCTTTCTGGGCTGAGATGGGGAACAGCTGAGTTTTGGACTCGGCTGCTGACAAAATGTTCCAAACACACCCCATGCACAACTCCACCGGGGAAGGTGCCAGAAACGAGTTCTGTTGGTAGTTTTTACACTACCCCGGTAGGCAGCTGAAAGGCACCACAAAACTTGTTCTACCTGCTTTCTGGGCTGAGAAGGAGAATCGCTGAATTTTGGACTCGGCTGGTGACAAAATGTTCCAAACACACCCCATGCACAACTCCACCGGGGAAGGTGCCAGAAACGAGTTCTGTTCGTAGTTTTTACACTACCCCGGTAGGCAAGAGAAAGGCACCACAGAAGTTTTTCTACCTGCTTTCTGGGCTGAGATGGGGAACAGCTGAGTTTTGGACTCGGCTGCTGACAAAATGTTCCAAACACACCCCATGCACAACTCCACCGGGGAAGGTGCCAGAAACGAGTTCTGTTGGTAGTTTTTACACTACCCCGGTAGGCAGCTGAAAGGCACCGCAAAACTTGTTGTACCTGCTTTCTGGGCTGAGATGGAGAATCGCTGAATTTTGGACTCGGCTGGTGACAAAATGTTCCAAACACACCCCATGCACAACTCCACCGGGGAAGGTGCCAGAAACGAGTTCTGTTGGTAGTTTTTACACTACCCCAGTAGGCAGCTGAAAGGCACCACAAAACTTGTTCTACCTGCTTTCTGGGCTGAGATGGGGAACGGCTGAATTTTGGACTCGGCTGCTGACAAAATGTTCCAAACACACCCCATGCACAACTCCACCGGGGAAGGTGCCAGAAACGAGTTCTGTTGGTAGTTTTTACACTACCCCGGTAGGCAGCTGAAAGGCACCACAAAAGTTTTTCTACCTGCTTTCTGGGCTGAGATGGGGAACAGCTGAGTTTTGGACTCGGCTGCTGACAAAATGTTCCAAACACACCCCATGCACAACTCCACCGGGGAAGGTGCCAGAAACGAGTTCTGTTGGTAGTTTTTACAGTACCCCAGTAGGCAGCTGAAAGGCATTACAAAAGTTTTTCTACCTGCTTTCTGGGCTGAGATGGAGAATCGCTGAATTTTGGACTCGGCTGGTGACAAAATGTTCCAAACACACCCCATGCACAACTCCACCGGGGAAGGTGCCAGAAACGAGTTCTGTTGGTAGTTTTTACACTACCCCAGTAGGCAGCTGAAAGGCACCACAAAACTTGTTCTACCTGCTTTCTGGGCTGAGATGGGGAACGGCTGAATTTTGGACTCGGCTGGTGAAAAAATGTTCCAAACACACCCCATGCACAACTCCACCGGGGAAGGTGCCAGAAACGAGTTCTGTTGGTAGTTTTTACACTACCCCGGTAGGCAGCTGAAAGGCACCACAAAAGTTTTTCTACCTGCTTTCTGGGCTGAGATGGGGAACAGCTGAGTTTTGGACTCGGCTGCTGACAAAATGTTCCAAACACACCCCATGCACAACTCCACCGGGGAAGGTGCCAGAAACGAGTTCTGTTGGTAGTTTTTACAGTACCCCAGTAGGCAGCTGAAAGGCATTACAAAAGTTTTTCTACCTGCTTTCTGGGCTGAGATGAGGAACAGCTGAATTTTGGACTCGGCTGGTAACAAAATGTTCCAAACACACCCCATGCACAACTCCACCGGGGAAGGTGCCAGAAACGAGTTCTGTTGGTAGTTTTTACACTACCCCGGTAGGCAGCTGAAAGGCACCACAAAAGTTTTTCTACCTGCTTTCTGGGCTGAGATGGGGAATCGCTGAATTTTGGACTCGGCTGGTGACAAAATGTTCCAAACACACCCCATGCACACCTTCACTGGCAAAGGTGCCAGAAACGAGTTCTGTTGGTAGTTTTTACACTACCCCGGTAGGCAGCTGAAAGGCACCACAAAACTTGTTGTACCTGCTTTCTGGGCTGAGATGGAGAATCGCTGAATTTTGGACTCGGCTGGTGACAAAATGTTCCAAACACACCCCATGCACACCTCCACCGGGGAAGGTGCCAGAAACGAGTTCTGTTGGTAGTTTTTACACTACCCCGGTAGGCAGCTGAAAGGCACCACAAAACTTGTTCTACCTGCTTTCTGGGCTGAGATGGGGAATCGCTGAATTTTGGACTCGGCTGGTGACAAAATGTTCCAAACACACCCCATGCACAACTGCACCAGGGAAGGTGCCAGACAGGAGTTCTGTTGGTAGTTTTTACACTACCTTTGTAGGCATTTGAAAGGCACCACAAATGTTGTTCTTCCTGCTTTCTGGGCTGAGATGAGGAATCGCTGAATTTTGGACTCGGCTGCTGACAAAATGTTCCAAACACACCCCATGCACAACTCCTCCGGGGAAGGTGCCAGAAACGAGTTCTGTTGGTAGTTTTTACACTACCCCGGTAGGCAAGAGAAAGGCACCACAAAAGTTTTTCTACCTGCTTTCTGGGCTGAGATGGGGAACAGCTGAGTTTTGGACTCGGCTGCTGACAAAATGTTCCAAACACACCCCATGCACAACTCCACCGGGGAAGGTGCCAGAAACGAGTTCTGTTGGTAGTTTTTACACTACCCCGGTAGGCAGCTGAAAGGCACCACAAAACTTGTTCTACCTGCTTTCTGGGCTGAGAAGGAGAATCGCTGAATTTTGGACTCGGCTGGTGACAAAATGTTCCAAACACACCCCATGCACAACTCCACCGGGGAAGGTGCCAGAAACGAGTTCTGTTCGTAGTTTTTACACTACCCCGGTAGGCAGCTGAAAGGCACCACAAAAGTTTTTCTACCTGCTTTCTGGGCTGAGATGGGGAACAGCTGAGTTTTGGACTCGGCTGCTGACAAAATGTTCCAAACACACCCCATGCACAACTCCACCGGGGAAGGTGCCAGAAACGAGTTCTGTTGGTAGTTTTTACACTACCCCGGTAGGCAGCTGAAAGGCACCGCAAAACTTGTTGTACCTGCTTTCTGGGCTGAGATGGAGAATCGCTGAATTTTGGACTCGGCTGGTGACAAAATGTTCCAAACACACCCCATGCACAACTCCACCGGGGAAGGTGCCAGAAACGAGTTCTGTTGGTAGTTTTTACACTACCCCAGTAGGCAGCTGAAAGGCACCACAAAACTTGTTCTACCTGCTTTCTGGGCTGAGATGGGGAACGGCTGAATTTTGGACTCGGCTGCTGACAAAATGTTCCAAACACACCCCATGCACAACTCCACCGGGGAAGGTGCCAGAAACGAGTTCTGTTGGTAGTTTTTACACTACCCCGGTAGGCAGCTGAAAGGCACCACAAAAGTTTTTCTACCTGCTTTCTGGGCTGAGATGGGGAACAGCTGAGTTTTGGACTCGGCTGCTGACAAAATGTTCCAAACACACCCCATGCACAACTCCACCGGGGAAGGTGCCAGAAACGAGTTCTGTTGGTAGTTTTTACAGTACCCCAGTAGGCAGCTGAAAGGCATTACAAAAGTTTTTCTACATGCTTTCTGGGCTGAGATGAGGAACAGCTGAATTTTGGACTCGGCTGGTAACAAAATGTTCCAAACACACCCCATGCACAACTCCACCGGGGAAGGTGCCAGAAATGAGTTCTGTTGGTAGTTTTTACACTACCCCGGTAGGCAGCTGAAAGGCACCACAAAAGTTTTTCTACCTGCTTTCTGGGCTGAGATGGGGAATCGCTGAATTTTGGACTCGGCTGGTGACAAAATGTTCCAAACACACCCCATGCACACCTTCACTGGCAAAGGTGCCAGAAACGAGTTCTGTTGGTAGTTTTTACACTACCCCGGTAGGCAGCTGAAAGGCACCACAAAACTTGTTGTACCTGCTTTCTGGGCTGAGATGGAGAATCGCTGAATTTTGGACTCGGCTGGTGACAAAATGTTCCAAACACACCCCATGCACAACTCCACCGGGGAAGGTGCCAGAAACGAGTTCTCTTGGTAGTTTTTACACTACCCCGGTAGGCAGCTGAAAGGCACTACAAAACTTGTTCTACCTGCTTTCTGGGCTGAGATGGAGAATCGCTGAATTTTGGACTCGGCTGGTGACAAAATGTTCCAAACACACCCCATGCACAACTCCACCGAGGAAGGTGCCAGAAACGAGTTCTGTTGGTAGTTTTTACACTACCCCAGTAGGCAGCTGAAAGGCACCACAAAAGTTTTTCTACCTGCTTTCTGGGCTGAGATGGGGAATCGCTGAATTTTGGACTCGGCTGCTGACAAAATGTTCCAAACACACCCCATGCACACCTTCACTGGCAAAGGTGCCAGAAACGAGTTCTGTTGGTAGTTTTTACACTACCCCGGTAGGCAGCTGAAAGGCACCACAAAACTTGTTCTACCTGCTTTCTGGGCTGAGATGGGGATCAGCTGAATTTTGGACTCGGCTGGTGACAAAATGTTCCAAACACACCCCATGCACACCTCCACCGGGGAAGGGGCCAGAAACGAGTTCTGTTGGTAGTTTTTACACTACCCAGGTAGGCAGCTGAAAGGCACCACAAAAGTTTTTTTACCTGCTTTCTGGGCTGAGATGGGGATCAGCTGAATTTTGGACTCGGCTGGTGACAAAATGTTCCAAACACACCCCATGCACAACTCCACCGGGGAAGGTGCCAGAAACGAGTTCTGTTGGTAGTTTTTACAGTACCCCGGTAGGCAGCTGAAAGGCACCACAAAAGTTGTTCTACCTGCTTTCTGGGCTGAGATGGGGAACAGCTGAATTTTGGACTCGGCTGGTAACAAAATGTTCCAAACACACCCCATGCACACCTCCACCGGGGAAGGTGCCAGAAACGAGTTCTGTTGGTAGTTTTTACACTACCCCGGTAGGCAGCTGAAAGGCACCACAAAACTTGTTCTACCTGCTTTCTGGGCTGAGATGGGGAATCGCTGAATTTTGGACTCGGCTGGTGACAAAATGTTCCAAACACACCCCATGCACAACTGCACCGGGGAAGGTGCCAGACAGGAGTTCTGTTGGTAGTTTTTACACTACCTTTGTAGGCATTTGAAAGGCACCACAAATGTTGTTCTTCCTGCTTTCTGGGCTGAGTTGGAGAACGGCTGAATTTTAGAGTCGGCTGGTAACAAAATGTTCCAAACACACCCCATGCACAGCTCCACCGGGGAAGGTGCCAGACAGGAGTTCGGTTGGTACTTTTTATATCGCACCCGAAAGGCACTTGAAAGACACCACAAAAGTTGTTCTTCCTGCTTTCTGGGCTGAGATGGGGAAGCGCTGACTTTTGGCCTCGACTGTTGACAAAATGTTCCAAACACACCCCATGCACAACTCCACCGGAAAGGCGCCAGAAACGAGTTGTGTTGGTACTTTTTACATTGCTCCAGTAGGCACCTGATAGACACCACAAAAGTTGTTCTTCCTGCTTTCTGGGCTGAGACGGGGAACCATCACTCTTACACTTGGCTGGTGACAAAATGTTCCAAACACACCCCATGCACAACTCCACCGAGGAAGGTGCCAGAAACGAGTTCTGTTGGTAGTTTTTACACTACCTTTGCAGGCATTTGAAAGGCACCACAAAAGTTGTTCTACCTGCTTTCTGGGCTGAGGTGGGGAAGCGCTGAATTTTGGACTCGGCTGGTGACAAAATGTTCCAAACACACCCCATGCACAACTCCACTAGGGAAGGTGCCAGACAGGAGTTCTGTAGGTACTTTTTACATTGCTCCGGTAGGCACCTTAAAAGACACCACAAAAGTTGTTCTACCTGCTTTCTGGGCTGAGATGGGGAAGCGCTGAATTTTGGGGTCGGCTGCTGACAAAATGTTCCAAACACACCCCATGCACAACTGCACCGGGGAAGGTGCCAGACAGGAGTTCTGTTGGTAGTTTTTACACTACCTTTGTAGGCATTTGAAAGGCACCACAAAAGTTGTTCTTCCTGCTTTCTGGGCTGAGATGGGGAACTGCTGAATTTTGGAGTCGGCTGGTGACAAAATGTTCCAAACACACCCCATGCACAACTCCACCGAGGAAGGTGCCAGAAACGAGTTCTGTTGGTACTTTTTATAACGCACCCGAAAGGCACTTGAAAGACACCACAAAAGTTGTTCTTCCTGCTTTCTGGGCTGAGATGGGGAAGCGCTGAATTTTGGCCTCGACTGTTGACAAAATGTTCCAAACACACCCCATGCACAACTCCACCGGAAAGGCGCCAGAAACGAGTTGTGTTGGTACTTTTTACATTGCTCCAGTGGGCACCTGATAGACACCACAAAAGTTGTTCTTCCTGCTTTCTGGGCTGAGACGGGGAACCATCACTCTTACACTTGGCTGGTGACAAAATGTTCCAAACACACCCCATGCACAACTCCACCGAGGAAGGTGCCAGAAACGAGTTCTGTTGGTAGTTTTTACACTACCTTTGCAGGCATTTGAAAGGCACCACAAAAGTTGTTCTACCTGCTTTCTGGGCTGAGGTGGGGAAGCGCTGAATTTTGGACTCGGCTGGTGACAAAATGTTCCAAACACACCCCATGCACAACTTCACTAGGGAAGGTGCCAGACAGGAGTTCTGTAGGTACTTTTTACATTGCTCCGGTAGGCACCTTAAAAGACACCACAAAAGTTGTTCTACCTGCTTTCTGGGCTGAGATGGGGAAGCGCTGAATTTTGGGGTCGGCTGCTGACAAAATGTTCCAAACACACCCCATGCACAACTGCACCGGGGAAGGTGCCAGACAGGAGTTCTGTTGGTAGTTTTTACACTACCTTTGTAGGCATTTGAAAGGCACCACAAAAGTTGTTCTTCCTGCTTTCTGGGCTGAGATGGGGAACTGCTGAATTTTGGAGTCGGCTGGTGACAAAATGTTCCAAACACACCCCATGCACAACTCCACTAGGGAAGGTGCCAGACAGGAGTTCGGTTGGTACTTTTTATAACGCACCCGAAAGGCACTTGAAAGGCACCACAAAAGTTGTTCTTCCTGCTTTCTGGGCTGAGATGGGGAAGCGCTGAATTTTGGCCTCGACTGTTGACAAAATGTTCCAAACACACCCCATGCACAACTCCACCGGGAAAGGTGCCAGAAACGAGTTCTGTTGGTAGTTTTTACATTGCTCCAGTAGGCACCTGATAGACACCACAAATGTTGTTCTTCCTGCTTTCTGGGCTGAGACGGGGAACCATGACTCTTACACTCGGCTGGTGACAAAATGTTCCAAACACACCCCATGCACAACTCCACTAGGGAAGGTGCCAGAAAGGAGTTCTGTTGGTAGTTTTTACATTGCTCCGGTAAGCACATGAAAGGCACCAAAAAACTTGTTCTACCTGCTTTCTGGGCTGAGATGGGGAAGCGCTGAATTTTGGTCTCTGCTGGTGACAAAATGTTCCAAACACACCCCATGCACAACTCCACCAGGGAAGGTGCCAGAAACGAGTTCTGTTGGTAGTTTTTACACTACCCCGGTAGGCAGCTGAAAGGCACCACAAAACTTGTTCTTCCTGCTTTCTGGGCTAGAGATGGGGAATAGCTGAATTTTGGACTCGGCTGGTGACAAAATGTTCCAAACACACCCCATGCACAACTACACTGGGGAAGGTGCCAGAAACGAGTTCTGTTGGTAGTTTTTACATTGCTCCGGTAGGCACCTGAAAGACACCACAAAAGTTGTTCTACCTGCTTTCTGGGCTGAGATGGGGAACGGCTGAGTTTTGGCCTCGGCTGGTGACAAAATGTTCCAAACACACCCCATGCACAACTCCACCGGGGAAGGTGCCAGAAAGGAGTTCTGTTGGTAGTTCTTACACTACCTTTGTAGGCATTTGAAAGGCACCACAAAAATTGTTCTACCTGCTTTCTGGGCTGAGACGGGGAACCGCTGACTTTTACACTCGGCTGGTGACAAAATGTTCCAAACACACCCCATGCACAACTCCACCGGGGAAGGTTCCAGAAACAAGTTCTTTTTGTAGTTTTTACAGTACCCGGTAGGCAGCTGAAAGGCACTACAAAACTTGTTCTACCTGCTTTCTGGGCTAGAGATGGGGAACCGCTCAATTTTGGACTCGGCTGGTGACAAAATGTTCCAAACACACCCCATGCACAACTCTACCGGGGAAGGTGCCAGAAACGAGTTCTGTTGGTACTTTTTACATTGCTCCGGTAGGCACCTGAAAGACACCACAAAAGTTGTTCTACCTGCTTTCTGGGCTGAGAAGGGGAAGCGCTGAATTTTGGAGTCGGCTGGTGACAAAATGTTCCAAACACACCCCATGCACAACTCCAACGGCAAACGTGCCAGACAGGAGTTCTGTTGGTAGTACTTACACTACCTTTGTAGGCATTTGAAAGGCACCACGAAAGTTGTTCTACCTGCTTTCTGGGCTGAGATGGGGAACCGCTGAATTTTGGACTCGGCTGCTGACAAAATGTTCCAAACACACCCCATGCACAACTCCACCGGGAAAGGTGCCAGACAGGAGTTCTGATGGTAGTTTTTACATTGCTCCGGTAAGCACATGAAAGGCACCACAAAACTTGTTCTACCTGCTTTCTGGGCTGAGATGGGGAACCGTTGACTTTTGGACTCGGCTGGTTTCAAAGTGTTCCAAACACACCCCATGCACAACTCAGCCGGGGAAGGTGCCAGACAGGAGTTCTCTTGGTAGTTTTTACCCTAACTTTGTAGTCATCTGAAAGGCACCACAAAAGTTGTTCTACCTACTTTCTGGGCTGAGGTGGGGAAGCGCTGAATTTTGGAGTCTGCTGCTGACAAAATGTTCCAAACACACCCCATGCACAACTCCACCGGGGAAGGTGCCAGAAACGAGTTCTGTTGGCAGTTTTTACACTACCTTTGTAGGCATTTGAAAGGCACCAGAAAAGTTGTTCTATCTGCTTTCTGGTCTGAGATGGGGAACCGCTGAATTTTGGACTCGGCTGGTGACAAAATGTTCCAAACACACCCCATGCACATCTCCACTAGGGAAGGTGCCAGAAAGGAATTTATGTTGGTAGTTTTTACACTGCCCCGGTAGGTACCTGAAAGGCACCACAAAAGTTGTTCTTCATGCTTTCTTGGCTGATATGGGGAACCGCTGAATTTTGGACTCGGCTGCTGACAAAATGTTCCAAACACACCCCATGCACAACTCCACCGGGGAAGGTGCCAGAAACGAGTTCTGTTGGTAGTTTTGATATTGCTCCCGTAGGCACCTGAAAGACACCACAAAAGTTGTTCTACCTGCTTTCTGGGCTGAGATGGGGAACGGCTGAAGTTTGGACTCGGCTGCTGACAAAATGTTCCAAACACACCCCATGCACAACTCCACCGGGGAAGGTGCCAGAAACGAGTTCTGTTGGTAGTTTTGATATTGCTCCCGTAGGCACCTGAAAGACACCACAAAAGTTGTTCTACCTGCTTTCTGGGCTGAGATGGGGAACGGCTGAATTTTGGACTCGGCTGGTGACAAAATGTTCCAAACACACCCCAGGCACAACTCCACCGGGGAAGGTGCCAGAAACGAGTTCTCTTGGTAGTTTTTACACTACCCCGGTAGGCATTTGAAAGGCACCACAAAAGTTGTTCTACCTGCTTTCTGGGCTGAGATGGGGAACCGCTGACTTTTGGACTCGGCTGGTGACAAAATGTTCCAAACACACCCCATGCACAACTCCACCGGGGAAGGTGCCAGAAACGAGTTCTGTTGGTAGTTTTTACATTGCTCCGGTAGGCACCTGAAAGGCACCACAAAAGTTGTTCTACCTGCTTTCTGGGCTGAGATGGGGAAGCGCTGAATTTTGGACTCGGCTGGTGACAAAATGTTCCAAACACACCCCATGCACAACTCCACCAGGGAAGGTGCCAGAAAGGAGTTCTTTGGTAGTTTTTACATTGCTCCGATAGGCAGCTGAAAGACACCAATAAAGTTGTTCTACCTGCTTTCTGGGTTGAGATGGGGAACCGCAGGAGCCAAACTGTTCCAAGGCACACCCCATGCACAACTTCACCGCGCAATGAGACAGGAGGGAATTCTTGAGGTAACAGCTCTCTTTCCCATCACAGGGAGCGGCTATGAACACAAGAGCTCCTTATTGTTTAGTTGTGCAAGGGGAAACCTAGTGTGAGCTTTTCCTAAGCCACATATTTATACCGCTTGTTTTTCCCTACTCAGAAAGTGCAGTCTTGCAAAGTCTCTGCTATTTTTGAAAAATTACTTTAAGCGTGCTCTTACTAACAGCTGTTTCCAAATGCAAACAGAGCAAATGCACCCGTTTCCCACAGCGAAACAGAGCGCATCATACGCAAAGGACTGAAATGCTTGAGGCACGTAGATGCTTTTGCATACGGAGGCAATGAGTGTGAATGCCGGGCTGCGAGTGGGCAGAGGGCAGAGCGCAGGGCACCCCGCAGCCGCAGCGAGCACTCCCGGGGCCCGGTGGTGTAAACTGGGCTGAGACCCGGCCCAGTGCTCGCCCGGCCAGTGCTCAGCACGGGGCTGGTGGGGACCTGCTGCCACCTGGCGACCAAACGTGGGTACTGCACCCGCCCGGGACCTAGACCCCTGGGGCCAGGACCCCCGCGGCTCGGGACCGCGACCGGGACCCCGGGACCGGGACCTCCGTGGCCCGGGACCGCGACCGGGACCCCGGGGACCAGGACACCCTGCGGCTCGGAACCGAGACCCGGACCCCCGCGGCTCGGGACCGGGACCTCCGGACCCCGGGGACCGGGACCCCCATGGCTCGGACAGGGACCGGGATTCTCGCAGCTCAGGACTGGGACTTGGACCACTGGGACCCGTGAGCCCCGCAGCTCGGGACCGAACTGGGCCCCGGAACCCCGCAGCTCGGGACTGGGACCCCGGGGACACGGACCCTAGAGGTTCGAGACCGGGACCGGCACCTCCGGGACCTTGACGCCCGCGGCTAGAGACCGGCACCGGGACCCTCGGGACCGGGACCCCCGCAGCTTGGACCAGGACCAGGACTAAGACCTCCGGGGCTCGGGACCCCCGCAGCTCGGGACCACGACCGGGACCCCGGGGCTCGGGACCCCCGCAGCTTGGGACCGGGACAGGGATCCCCAGGACCGTGATGCTCGCGGCTAGGGACCGAGACCAGGACCCTCGGAACCGAGACCCCCGTGGCTCGGTCCCGGAACAGAGACTCCCGGTGACCGGAAATACCGCAGCTCGGACCAGGGACCGGGACCGGGACTCCCGGGACCGGGACCCCCGTGGCTCAGGCCGGGCCCAAAACCAGGACCGCCGGGACCGGGATGACCGGGGCCGTGTCCACCGCGGCTGCGGACCGGGACTCCCGCGGCTCGGACCGGGATGGAGACAATCGGGACCGCCGGGACTGGCACCCCCACGGCTCGGGACCGGGACCGAGATGGCTGGGCCCAGGACCCCTGCTGCTCGGGCTGGGACGGGGACCCCGAGGACTGGGACCCCCGCGGCTCAGAACCGGGACCTCCAGACCCCGCGGACCGGGACCCCTGCGGCTTGGGACCTGGACCGGGACCCCAAGGACCGGAACCCCCGCGGCTCGGGACCTGGACCGGGACCAGGACCCCCTGGACCGTGAAGCTCGCGGCTCGGGACCGGGACAGGGACCAAGACTCCCAGGATCGGAAACCCCGCGGCTCGGACCAGGGACCAGGACCGGGACTCCCGGGTGTAGGACAAGGCCTCAAGGACAAGAGTCCAAGTACTGATAGCCTGATGAATAGAGACTTGTTAGAACTTGTAGGGCACAAGCCCTGGGAGCAAAGGAACAAGCTAACTGCAGGCCCCTGAGCCGTCACAGTTGAGGAGGCAACCAGACGGACAGAGAAACAAGTAGCCAGATAAGGGAACGGATGGCGCCGATATGTAATTAAGAAAGCCGCGTAGAAAGAAACTCCCTAACCTTGGAATAAAAATTATTGCTAGGTCAAGATAAACTAGTAAGTATCTATTGTTCTAACGGTGCGCCTTAAATATTAACCAATCAGTGTTTTTTACGCTTAAGATTTAACCAATCAGTGTGTAATATGTAGAAGGCAGAAACGTATATAATTGTAAGAAAATCACTAATAAATGGACACTTGCTTGCATCAAGCGGCGTCCCGTCTCTTCATTCGCCACACCCGGGACCGAGACCCTCGCGGCTCGGGACCGGGACAGGGACAGTTATCCCCGCGGCTCAGACCGGGACTGGGGCCAAGACCCCGGGACCGGGACCCCCGCAGCTGGGGACCGAGACCGGGACCCGGACCCCCGGGACTGGGACCCCCACGGTTCGGACAGGGACCGGGACCGGGACTGGGACCGGGATTCTTGCAGCTCAGGACTGGGACTTGGACCACTGGGACCCGTGACCCTGGCGGCTGAGGACTGAACCGGGTCCCAGACCCCCGTGGCTCGGGACCGGGACCCCGGGGACACGGACCCTAGCGGTTCAAGACTGGGACCGGCACCCCCGGGACCTTGACCCCCGCAGCTAGAGACCGGCACCGGGACCCTCTGGACCGGGACCCCCGCAGCTCGGACTGGGACCAGGTCTAAGATCTCCGGGGCCAGGACCCCCGCAGCTCGGGACCAGGACCGGGATCCCTGGGCCAGGACCCCCGCGGCTTGGATCAGGGACCAGGACTGGGACCCCCGCGGCTCGAACGGGGACCAGGACTGGGACGGCTGGAACCGGGACCCCCGTGGCTTGGATCAGGGACCAGGACTGGGACCCCCTGCGGCTCAGGACCCTCTGCGTCTCGCAGCGAGACCAAGACCTGGAGCCCTGGGACCGTGACCCCTGCGGCTGACGGCTCGAACTGGGACCGAAACCCCCGTGGCCGGGGCCCCTGCAGCTTGTGACCTGGACCGGGACCCCCAGAACCGGGACCCATGCGGCTCGGGACCGGGTCCGGGACCGGCACCCCCACGGCTCAGGCTGGTTCCGAAACCAGGACCACCGGGACCACCGCGGCTTGGGACAGGGACCGGGACAGCCGGGTCTGGCGCCCCCGCGGCTCGGGACCTGGACCGAGATGTCTGGGCCCGGGACCCCCAGGCTCGGACCGGGACTCACTGGACTAGGGCTTGAGACCTAGACTGGGACCGGGAACCCCGCGATGGTGACCCCTGCGGCTCGGACCGGGACACCGGGACCCCCGCGGCTTTGATAAATGAATTGTAAAGGCAAACCAGCTCGTTTTGTCATGACTTGTGGAAATGCATCCGTATCCTGTGCTGACGTGCTGTTTTGTTTTGCTGCAAACCACACAAGTCTGCATCTAGAGAGGACAACGTATTAGTCATCACCAGTGTCCTTACACAGCCTCTTCACAGCCTCACTGCCGGGACTGCAGGCGTGCTCTTGCCTTTTCCAGGCATCCGAGTGATGGGTTTTGCCTCAATATTGCCTCCACAATATTTTATTTTTCCTCAGTATTTTCAGATGACTCCTAATACAGTTTCACATATGAAGCACTTCACTCACTTGCGTAGATCATTCGAAACAAAAAAACCCCACCCACCCACCATGAATAGTGTATCTACGTATTTTGCCACAATGCAGGTATGGTTTTTAATTATAATTTCCAATTCAGTACCAGGGTTAGTTTAAATAATTTTTCTTCTAAATGCTTTACCAAAACACGTAACAAATTCTCCCTCTATGAATGCTCTGCCTGCGCATGCTATAAGCTTGCAACTTGATCACTTGCTCAAAGTGATGATACATTGAGCTGCTTTTGCTTCACAAAAGTATTTTGCTGAGTTGTCAACCCATGTTTCAGTCTTAATATTTTAACTTTTCTCACTTGTCTGACCAAAGAATCATATTTATCTTTATGTTGAGTTTCGTAGTGTTGATGCAAATTGTATTCCTTGAACGCAGACACTGAATTCTGGCATATCAGACAAACAGCTCGCTCTTTGTACTCCGTGAAAAAATAATCAGAAGTCCACTTTTCCTGGAACACCCCGCACTCGGAGTCAATTTTTCTTTTTTTTTTGACATGGTGTGCGCACTTCCCACTGGTGCTGGCTTGCTTGTCCTGCCCGGGAGCTGGAGGGAGGGAGGGAGGGAGAGACGGGGGAGCCGCCCCCCTCCTCAGCCCGGCCGCGCAGTCCGGACAGGGTGGCCAGAAGGGACTGAAGGGACTTTGCCGCGCCGGGGCTCTGGCGACTCGCCCGAGTTGGCTGGGCCTCGCAGTGCAGAGGCTGCCGGCTGAGCTTGCCCGGCAGAGGAGATGCCCGCGCCTCTCGCCCGCTGCGCACCGCAGAGGAGGAGGAGGAGGAGGAGGAGGGGGGGAAAGGAAAAAGCTCCTTTCTTGAAACTGGAATGGCAGAAGGTGCCATCGTGTTTTAACATATGTGGACAAAATTATTCTTTAGAGAGCCTCAGTTTACTTTTAATGACTCAAGAACCCAAAGCCAGAGTATGCGGTGCATTTGTAGTTTATCAGTTGAGTTTTTACTCCCAGATTCGTTTGGAGCACAAGGCTAAAGTGCATCTGATACCATCAGTACATGCCATTTAGCCCACAGCAATCATCCAGAAAGCATCAAGTAACCTCTCTGTTATTTTCTGGCCGTAAAAGTGCTCATCCACAATGCAAAGCCAAACAGCTTAGCCTGAAACAAGAAAAAGCCGAGAGAGGGTTTACACAGCTGTCACCTAAAGGTTCCCAGCTGAGAGGCACGTCTACAGGTGCTTTCGTTTCTCAAGTCTCAACTAAACTCCTGGCTCACTCTGGCGTGATCTGAAGAGCCCGAGACTGAGCGCTCAGCCATGGTGCTGGAGCAACGCCCGCTGGTTTCCCACTGCTGCCCCGACAGCCGCTGCAGCATGAACAAGGCAAGGTGATGCTGAGCGTCTGTGAGGAGCTCTCTCGCTAACATAGTCCCAAGGTCTTCTCAAGGTGGCTGTGCAGACAGAGAGTAATAACGAGGAGCGGCTGGCATACAGTGCCCGTCTGCCTCTGCAGTCAGCTGAATAGTTAATTGCATCCTTGGCGTTGTTTTACACAATTCACTGTTGTGCCTGGAGGCTCCTGCATCTCTGCTGTACATCTCCACTGAGGACCCAGAGATGGAGGCCTGAACTTCTGCTTTGCCTAACAGCTAAATTACACTTTGTATAGAAAACTGATCACGTGGTACCTTTGGTGTCATGTTGTATAGATCTGTGACCCAATGAATTCAGAGTTGCTCTCCCAAAGCTCTGAAGTCTACCAGCCTTACGGTTACAGAGTCCCTACAGGGATGCACACACTCCAGCTGGGTTCTGCGCTCTCTCCTGAACTATGAGCAAGGAGGAGGAGGAACTGAGCGTAGGGCTTCTCATCTCTTCCCCTTTCATGCAGCACAAGGCACTTCAGAAGCAGCCAAGGCCTCACAGAGCCTCCTGGCCAAAAGACTTCGATCTTGAGGGCAAAGGCTGAAGAGTGCATGAAAGTGAGAGAGACACAGGGGCAAGCACATGTCCCACCTTGCAACATCACTTGTTGGCATCCTCTCATCTGATCCCAGGCTGCAAAGGGTTGCAGCTCCACTTGTGAATTACTGGGTACCCTTACAGCGGTATTATCAAGTAAGGAACAGCGTTAGAGTAGCAAAAAGACACGGCTCTGCCCTCGGCTGGGGAGGCACACTGGGACAGCCTCCAGCGCCAGACCATTTTTAGCAAAAGCAATCACAAATACAATTAACTTCTTAGCTGACTTGTCTACAAAGAGGGAAAGGCTCCATACGATAAGCAGCACCCATTATTACTCTGCTGCAGAATTTAGTTCTTCCAGAAGTAATACACTCTGTTTTGCCAGCATCTAACAGCAAACCATGTAACATGAAGATGCAGAGTTAAGGTACCTGTAAATGCACTGGTTTTGTTTCCCGGCTTTTGTGCTTCCCAGGGCTGTCCTTTGTTGTGCAGCTCTGATATTTTCCAATTTTTTTATATTTGGATATAGTAATTGCTAACAGAGAGTCTAAGGCTAGCAATCATAACATCTATTTACAACACGCACACTGGCTGTGTGCACCTATTCCACCAGCCTCCCGTTTGCTTCAAACATGTCAGTCTCCCTGAGGACACGTTCAATGAGAAACCACCCCCCACCCTGCAAAGCCCTGCTTTACTTGCTGCCGAGCCTCCTGCATCCCCCTGGGCAGATTACTTTTGGAAGGCTGACCAGGGAATATTTACCAGCTATTGAATCAACAAAGTTCAGCCACATGCCAACATTTCATGCTGTTACCTAAACGGTGTCAGAACTCTCAGAACTCCATCAAAACAGAACTGGTTTGCACTTTGGTATTAAAAGTTATGTCCAGGCCTGAACACCTCGTTGAGAGCTGGGCCACACAGCACGCTCCTCTGGGCAAAGATTTCTTTTCTAAGCAGCCATTACGCAAGTACCAATCTGTGAAAAAAATCTGAAACTCAAAGAGAGAGAACCTTGATTTGACATAGTGCTCTTGCTGCATGTTCCGTAGAAGGGAGGTCACCCACATCTTTAGATCTAACGGAAAGTAGGAAAGAAGCACCAAGTGCAAGGTTCTGCATGTGGGCTGGGGAAACACCAGGCTGGGCAGAGAACGGATGGAGAGCAGCCCTGAGGAGAAGGACTGTGGGGTGTTGGTGGATGAGAAGCTCAACTTGGCCCAGCAACGTGTGCTTGCAGCCCGGGAAGCCCAGGGCCGGGGCGGGTGGAAACTGGGCTGTAAATCCTGGGCCAGAGTTATTTCCTGCAGCTTAAGTAAACTGCGTGGGTCTGGTGATGTCTGGTCGCTGTTTTTAAACCCACACCCCCCCCAGTTGGTATTTCTAATAACAAAGGGTTAAAAGCCAGCAGGCAGTCCCCGCGGCGCGCAGGCAGCAGGCAGGCAGGTGCGAGCGGAGCCCAGAGCCCCCAGCAGCATCAAGGGCAGCACCCACCGCCGCAGGCAGCGCGGCCGAGCAGAGCGGAGTGTCCGCAGCAGCGCGAGCCCCACGCACCGCCCCCCCGCGGGGAGCCCCCCCCCTCGCTGCCACAGCCGCAAACCCCGCAAAGCCTCTGCAGCCGCGCAGAAAGCGCGCACGGGCCGGCACGGTGCTGGGAGCTGCCGCCGCTGCCACGGCTCCCGAAGAGGGGCCAGGGGCCGGGGCGGCTCGTTGCCGCGCAGCCAGGCTCGCCCCTGCAGCCGCCCCGCAGGAACTGGGACATGGCGCAAAGGAAGAGCAGCTGCCGGCTTGGGAACTGCTCTGCCGGGCAGCGGCCGCTGGGTGATACACGTGTCAGCGAGAACCGCTGGAACAGGAAGCAGCTGTTTCTTCCAGCTGTGACACGCTCACCCCTGGTCATCGAGAACACGGAGAGAACACCGATGCGACACCCGTTGCCGTGCCAAAGCTCCATTTCTTGCAACACCGCTACACGTCTGACAAGGGAAGCTAGCTGGCAGCTGCTGCACATCTGTCACCGCCAGAAAGCACCCCCGCTTCCAAGGGGCGTCCACCAGCAGACGGAGATCTAGGAAGAAAAGGGAACGCTGAGTACACAGCAGGGCTCGGGTATGTTTCCCTCGGCAGCGTACAGAGCAACCGCATTTCTGTCGGGCACTACAAAATACGCTTCCAACGGCAGACTAGAACCTGATCACCTGAGGCCGACCCTGCCTGGGCAGGGGTACAACAGGGCACACACGGGAAACCACATCCCACCCTGCTCCCGGTAACAAGACTATCGGTAAAAACACCTTCATTACAGAAGGTGCTACTTATTTAAAATACCTTATTACAAAACATCTTATTACAAAAGTTATTTTTAAAAAAGTAGTATCTTGTTACAAACCACCTTATTACAGAAGTTACTACTGGTTAAGAAAGATGTTATTACAGAAGCTGTAAGGAAAGGTTTCGCCTCAGTTCATCTTACTGCCTGGTGCTCCCTTAGCACGTCCCGGCCACAGCTGGGAGCTACACAAGCCGAGGCGGTCCTGACAGCTTCTCTGCTCCCTTCTCGTGCGTTTTGCTCAGGGCTGGCTCGTATGAACACGCATGAAGCCATTACATGGATGGTTTAGGTGCTCTTCCACATGGATCTCCTGAACACCACAAGTAGAGGATGTGCCCCCTTTATCCTTCAAACAGTATTTTAACATGAACACAAATGTATAGCTATTAAAAACTTAAGATCTGCTATCAACATAAGTACAATCTTCCTCTAAAAGTTTAAAAAATATTTTCAAGACATAATTAGAATGGAGTACTAGAATAATAAATAACTTATCATTACAGATACCATTAGCATCAAAAGGAAATTATTAAACCAGAAGAATTCCCCAGGAACGTAAAAGATCAGCAGCTGTGACATACATCCACTTGCTGGTGAAACAGAGAGCTGGTTCAGGAAGGAAGAAGGTTTCCTGGTTAATCACTTAGAAAATTAGCTCATCTTTCCTTTAGCTGCTCTCCTGAAATCTCAGACCCATTCAGACCCAGAATCTTGCGACTTTCCAATGCTTTTGTTTCATACACGATCCCCAGTAAAGGGCCACGGTACGACTGCAAGCAAAGACAGCGAGAGCACCAACCACCACCTATGCCGAGCATACTGTAGCTCCCAACAACGTTAAATAGATAAATAAATAAGTGAAACAGATTCCTAACAGAGCACTAAAACCCATTTGCTTCCCAGTAAGGATGTCTCAAGAAAGTGTTTAAGGGTTCCTGTAAAGTTCAGACTTTCCAAATCTAAAGAATACAAACAGCTAAGGAATTACTTCATATTAATTACTCTGACCACTCGGTACTTTATAACTTGACAGGTAGAAAATGTAATGAAAGAGGCCTACTGAACAATACCCTACCAAGTTAAAAAGAAAGCAAAAAATAGAGTGGTGTGGGGCTGGTTTTTTTGCTGGTTTTTTGTTGTTTTGTTTGGGGCTTTTTTGTGTGTGGTCTTTGGTGTTTTGTTGGGTTTTTTGTTTTTTTTTTTAAACACAGCTGAAATGATCCAAAGTGGCTGTTGTGGGCAAAGCTCCACGGCTGCTGGAGTCTGACAGGGGAATCCAGCTGGCAGCTGCTGCACATTTGTCACCCACTTCTCACTCTCTTATTTCATCCTCCAGAAAGCACCCCCGCTTCCGAGGTACATCCACCGGTAGACGGAGAACTAGGAAGAAAAGGGAACACTGAGTACGTATCAGTGCTTGGATATGTTTCCCTTGGCAGCATACAGAGCAACTGCATTTCTATCAGGTACTATAAAATATGCTTTCAATGTCAGACTATAACCTGATCACCTGAGGCCTACTGTTTAAAGAAACAGGAATTCTTCCAATTTTTCAAAAATTTAAATATAAAAACCCAAAGCAGATTATAAGAAAAGTGCTCCCATTCCTCAGTGCGTATTATTTAGAAATGCCTTTGCCACCATGGATACCAAAAGCCAAACATTAATTACTATAAGCCCCTGGCAGTATCTACAGAAAGGCCTGACCTGCTTGTGCCATATCCCTTTGTTTACCCAGAAAAGGCACAATTGCCTCGAAGCACACCACAGCCAGCGCCTGGATCCCAGAAAAAACTCGTGGCGTCACAGACAGGACAGACAAGAGGCTCCTTTTTTGACAGTTACGTCGATCCACAGCAACACAGAGATACTTCCCACGTATGGCCAGATCTTGCAGGTCAAGAAAACGAACAAGTACCCCGATAAAGTCACAACAGCGCTACCACTGCAAACATCACCCACAAGAAATTTAACCTCTGAACAAACACATTCACATCTTCCAGCCTCTGTTCGTTCTCTGTACTACAAAGTTCCTGCCCAATAGGCACCACTTTTGCACTTTCTGACACCTGCCTCCTGCCAGAGCAAACTCTGTTGGGAACACATCTTGAAAACGCATAGGGATGGAGAAATGAGGGGGCTTGTAACAATGCACCTCTAAATTATGGCAAGTTAAGACACAGGGTATGACACCCACTCATCCCAAAGAGCAGACTGCCAGGACAGGCAATTTGAAATGCCTTCAATGAATATATAATGACGTCAAGGTAATGGCAACTGAGCTGGAGCAAGCAGCTGCCGCTCGGACTCCCGAGAGCAACTTCGCTTTGGGCTTCACACAGATGTTCAAGAGCTCAGGGCCAGGCCTGTCCCCACATTAACTCTTAACACCTTTGTAGGAAGAGATCTCACTGTGACCGGATAGGAAAACTAAATGAACATTAACAATATTTTTGGCTGGAAGGTGCAATAAACAGTTCAAGGGAACAGATGACAGCATGGGAGACCTTGCCTGAATGAAGATTTGCCCTTAGCAATTGCACCTAGAAATCTATTTACCTTGGAGGGAATGAGAGAGAACACACAGTGACACAACTGCAGCGGCATGGGAGTGGGTGGTACATGTCTAGGGCACCTTGCAGCATAAAAAAGAAAAAAAGTCAGAGACAGTCATCAGATTATTTGCAGGACTAGACGACTCACAGAAAATATATGGTCAGCCATCGAGAAAGAAAGATTTTTTGCTTAATGTCTCAGCATCAGCTTAAATGCTTCAATCCACAAGTAACAAATTCCCCCTGCTCCATTCTGAGATGCCTATTTCCAGAAAGACGGGCTGCAAACAAAAATTCCTCCCATCAGAATCTGGTCCTTCTCCCGTGCTCTTTTAGAAGAGGAAGCACAAGCCACAGATATTAGGTCCAGTACAGCTGTGCTCACTAGCTGAGTGTGCCTGTGGAGCACAATGCAGAGGAGATGGGGAAGGAGACTCAAAGTATGTACAGAGTTCCTCTCAATCCTTTGTGAAGTCCAAAAGGACTCCTGTTGCAAGTGTGTATGCTGCCAACAAAAGCGGACAGATTTATTTCAAAACTCCCATTTTAACAGACAAGCTCAGCTAGAAAGTAGTGGGAAAAGCAGATGCATCATCAGCACCTTCAAATCTATGTCCTAAGAGCGAGCTTGGGGCTGAAAAAAAGCAGTCCCTGAAAGGTGAACTATTCCTTGCACCTCCGTGTGATAAACACGGCAGGAGCTAGAGCACCATACCCATCGCCTCTCAAGAAAAGGAGTGGGAAGGGAACAGATGACACAGCCCGTAATCATTTGCAATGATGTATCTTAGCGCCGAGTTAAGTTCTGCACCCTTTGTAGCAGACTCTGGCTCCCAGGAGGACTCAGAAGTAGTTGAAGAGGAGGGTTCTTCACCCGCTGTGTAGTTAATCTGCATTAATGACATTAACTTACAAAAACCACAGTGGATGCTAAATGTTTGCACAGCTTCAAAAAGGGACTCTAAAAATCAACTGAAGGTTACTGAGGCCTTTTCTGCTTAATGGTACAGAAATGCCGAAGACACTGTTGGAGACAGGACAATGAACTAGAGACACCTTTCATCTAGATTCTGCTGGGCAGAATGTTCTTAAAACTGGTAAACTAGAATTTAGCTGAGAAGGCTGGTTAAATACATTGGTTTTCCATTTGAAGGAAGCAGATAACCCATCTCGGTGATTTATGGTGCTGCAGAGATGGGCTGGCAGCTATGGAGGGAAACCCTGGGGACGGTGTTTTAGGGAAAGGACGCTTGTCTTTTCTTGCTACAGAACAGCTGTGAAATGCAAAGAAGTCCAGTCCACTCTTTGGAGGGAAGCAATGCCTTCTCCACAAAGGCAGGTTTGATTCTTGGTGCGTTTTTACAGATTAACACCTCGGGTTGGGCTCAGAGCTGCTCCCAGTCACTGAAATGTACCACATTATATGGGCTCTCACTGTGTGGTATCTAGAACTTGGTGTCACCACGTAACAAAGAAAAGTGATGTTAAAGAAAAGTGACGTTAACAAAGAAAGTTAACATAGAAAAAAACAGCCTACTGAAATAGATGGAAGAAGAGCCTTTTTCACAGCAGGGTGCATGTGTCAAACTGCAGGCTCAGAAAACTTGCAAAGGAGTGCCCAAAGGAAAACAGGAAAACAGAGAGGACTCCATCACACTCAGAGGGCAAGTTGCCAAGAAACACCTGGAAATCATCGTGATGCATTTTAGCACAGAGAGATTAAAAAAGAAGTTGTTTCCAAAGTCTCACAGAGGACAGGAGGTGCTGACAGACAAAGGTGTAGTCAGAGCAGCAGAAGTCAGCTCGCACTTGAGCCTGCCTGCTTCAGGCTTACAGCTGACATGCAGCCGACAGGCTATGCCAGCTTGGAGGCTTCTATCACGCACCCAACTGACTTTGGGCTAGCTTGAGCCTGATCACGTTGGGCTCAGGTGTGCTGTCTATCTCTACCCTTAACACGCACACCAAGCCTCAAAGGTACAACAGTGGAGATGCAGACCTGGATGACCGTCACATTTCCCAGAGAGTAGACTATGCCATTCGTTGCTAATTAGCATTAGCATAACAGTGTTTCATCCCTGTGGAACAATCCCATGGGAATGCTTTCCAACATGTTCCTGTACATAACTTTACAACTGGCACGTTAAGCAAATGTTTTGCTTCAGATATGAAAGCTGAGAAGTTTGCTAGTTATCTGTGATACCAGGAAGTAATTGAACAAGAACTCTTGATTATGTGTTTTAAACAAAAGCTTGTCTTCTTTCAAGGTGGCATCCCACCTTTTTTCTCAGCTTCCTGACAAAAAGACTTTATTCCTTACTTAAATGTTTGAAACTGATGGGCATTATGAGCTGAACTATTAACTAGCATCATGATCTGGAATCTAGAAACCACCCTTTGAAGTGAGCAACAGCTCTTCAAACCCCACCATCGGCTCTTTGATGAACAGCTGTGAGGGAAACAGCTTCTTAGAGACTTGCAGGCTGAACCAAATTCCCCTCTAGAATGGATCCCAAGTACTTTTTGTGTCCTCTTATGTCTCTCTAATCTGTGGGCATTTAGGTTTTCCCTTCAGTTACTAGATTTGTGAAGTTTTTAGCCTCAGATACTCTGCGGCTTGTTTTTCTCATGTGCTTCAGGACACTACCAGACTGGTACAATGTGTTAAGTGATCTGAGACAAAGAGTTCAGACTTCTACACTAGCTTCATCAGTTTGGTGGGTTTTGCCCCTGGAACTTCCATAGTTACCTCATTACTCAGTGTCTCCTTCACAGCACTGTCGCCCTCCAGCGAACACGTCTATGGACTTAATCTCAATATTGTGACATCCAGGTTTCTGGCACAACTCCCAGAACTTCAAGTTTTATTTACTTACATAATTTATACCCTTTCCCACATCAGAGTAATTAGCATACGTGTCTCTATTGAAGTGTGTTGATAAGTACACTAAGAGGTTGTACAAGTTTAGTATTTTAACTGAAGGAACAATGAGGTATTTACACGGCAGACAACAATTCTTCTACTCTCCCCTTTCTGTAATAGTTAGTTTCAGAGTAGCTGTCACCGTAATCTCTGAGAAAACGTAGAATCTTTCTTACCAAGAGAGTTGCCTGTGTCTGAACTGCGTCTTTTCCGGGAGAAAGATTTTACAGATGAATCTGTCTGTTCTACAGATTCGTTCACAGGCTCAGCTCCTGAAGTGAATTGTCTCTCTTCTGTCTCTGATGCCCTGGATTCACTTTTAACACTAGTATTCTCCTTAAAAAAACACAACACAACACCAAAAGAAATAAAACCAAAGATCACTCAATGTTATCTTATAATAAAACTAATATAAAACCAATAAAACAAAATAAAAGCTATTCTTCTCCACTCCAAAAGGGCACCTAACAGGTGGTGAACACTGCCTAGACAGTTGACATAGTGTTTTTAACTCAGAATTAAGGTTGCTAAATTGAAACAACCTCTTACAAAACATCATATTAAGCAAAATATGAGATCAGAAAACTAGAATACACAAAGTTAGGGTACATGTCCCCACAGTCTGAACTTTTCCCTCAGTTATTAAACTAGCTAGAAGAAATAAGCTAGAAGAAATACAGGTGCACTCATTCTTACCAGCACGTGTAATAATAACGACAGATCTAGCTCAAACAACTTGGCAGAGCTGTGTGATGCAGAACCACACGTGAACCACACATTTCTGGTTGGGAATCTCACCCCACCCCATCCAGTCGTTAAGACATTAAGTTATAACGTGTTGCTTGCTTTTTAGAGCCCTCTGCTGCTGCTCTACATGTATTTTGCAGGCAACCATTTGGCAAACTGGTACATTTCCATGATCATGTGGCAAAAACCTGTAGCTTAAAAAAAAAAAAAAAAAGGCCCGAACAACCAAGTTCTGTTTCATTTTCACTGAGGCAGTACAGGCCCAAAGTTAAGCACCTGGAATCTACCTTTAGACAGAAAAAATTTCACAGTATCACCTGTTCTAGAATAGTCATCTCTTCTGCAAATATCTTATCCATCAATAACCTAAAGATGAATGACTGCTCAGAGCCTGCAATGTTTCCTTCTATTAAGGGGAAAAAAAGCTTTTGAAAACCATTATGTGTGAGTTTACAGAAGACAAGAGGTCACACTTGGTAATAAGATAGTCTTTCCAAAAATCACGCTCACCACCTTGAGTCTGTCATTACTCAATGTTGAGTATGTAACAGGCTATGTGTATACGTATCAATAGAAACACACATACATTGCTTGACAAAGTTGTATAATAACATCCAAAAAGGCCTGTGCAAATACAGTAATGGAGTACTCCAGGGAGAACTAGTTCCCTCCCACACACCTCCTGCACTTGCTGGATACCCATTTGACTCGTTTTTTCCTCTTTGAAATGTGCTGTCTGGATGTACTGCTTTAGTACTGTTAACAAGGTCACGTGAAAAACACGTGGCTAGCAGTGCCTTTTGTCTGATGTCTGAACCACAACTCCTTCCCAGGCACAAAAACAAAGGCGGCAGGCTGGCTGTAGGTCACTACCTTCACCAGCTAGAATCCAAGTCTCACGAGTGATGATGACCTCTCTATTCCTGGTGACATTTCCATAATAGCAAGTTCTAGAAAAATCAGTGAGCAGCCTTCATCAAGTAGTGCGAGAAGGGAAGATTTCTCAGGTAAGCATTCTAAACCGGATATTCCACCGGACAACTGCTCTAGAAACAGTTCTGCAAACTTCATTATTTAAAAAGAAGGGACTAATGAAGAGCAATACCAGGCAGGGGATGTAGAAACCAAATTGCAGTGTTTGATAAAGAAAAAACAAATAACATGCATATTGGGATCACCATTATTAAGAAACTGTTACTAGCCTACGTGGTGAAAGTAGTCTAGACACTCTAACTAGCAGTTCTGCAAAGGACCTGGGGATGCTGCAGTGCCCAGTAAGGCTAACGACACCTTGGGCTACACCGGGATGAGCGTGGCCAGCAAACTGAGGAAATTTCATTCCCCCTCACTGGTGAACCTGTACTTCCAACGCTGTGTCCAATTTTAACCCTTACAGCTGCGTGTGAGGAAACTGAAGAGCAGTCATACTGCACAGCACCCCTTTCAGATTTCTTTTTATCACTGTGTTTATAGAATCTTACACACCAACTCTTCAGTAATCTAATGTAATAGGTAATAACACCATTTTCAGCCTAACAGCATCAGCCTAGCCCACACAAGTCTGGTTCCCAAGCTATCCCTTTTTTTTATTGTTTGGTCTTTTAAGCGAACATGTTTCTGACCACGGATTCACCGCACCTGTGGACAGACCCTCCACTCAGGTCTGATACTCTGCAACTTCAGAGTCCAAAACATTGTTTGGCGGAGAATCAAGCAAAGCTACCAAAGCTGACAGACGTGAAAGTTTTGCCTTTTCACTTCAGTTACTGAAAAACGCCAAAACTGCTGCATCTCACTACTTACACGACTTACGAGACACTGACTGGACTATACCTATACCCAGCTGGAACCATGATGGGAAGCTGAGGTACTAAAATTAGCAACTCGCATGAATGGGGTTTGCTGGATTCACCTTCCCCAAAGAAAGCAAGCGTTTCAGCCTTCACATAGGTATGCTGCCAAGGAGACTGAACGAAATCGGAGGCAAATTCCTCCTGATCAAGCATTACAGAAATGTTCTATTTCCACTTTAAGAAGAAAACAAAACATTTCTTAGGAGTAGGAGTGGAATAAGAGATGCCCATTGAAGGCCAAAGCCTCTAAAAGTCTAGGACAGAAATTCACTGAGGCTGAGAGGACAACGCTGGATCTGAACTGTTGAATGTACTAACTCTTTTCATGTAAAGAGCTGCTCTTTAATTTGCTGTCTTTTAGGAAATCGGGAAAGCAGAATAAAGCAGGTTTCTACTAAACTGTTACTTCTATGAGGAAGACAGTTCAAGGCTCAGTGCTGGTCACAAGAGTAATTAAATGCTGGGAAATACTGTGAACGAAACAGAAAACAAAACAGTACCAGCTTGGTCAAAAGGTCCCGTATGCTAAAACCGACGGTTTCAAGGGCTGACTTCAGTCCACAGAGCAGAAACCCAGGATGAAGTACACAGTATCATCGCAAGTCCTCGGGCTGAAAGTAGCTGGAATGTGTAAGCAGGAATGCCCTGCTCTGTTTGCGCTCCTTGTTCTTGCTCTTCCCTACACATCAGGTTACAGCGGTTGTTTTGAGACTTGACACTGGGCAAGACAAACCTTTGATCTGACCCAGCAGAGCTGTTTTGATGCTCTTGTAAGAACAGTGGAGGAATTTGCTCCCCCTCTGCTCGTATAGAGAGGAACAGAGCGGTCTTCTGTGCACGCCCACTATTCTGTCACAAGCTTGCTCTAAAACACATGGTACCAACAGCCGCTGAAAGCCTGAGTGCTTCCAGATTCAGGGATGAGGAAGAAAACTGTGCTGGAGCCTGATGTGAGGAGTACAGGCACAGAAGCCTCCTCTGGAGAGTTCTGCACCTGCCATGACCCCAGGCTCTGGACAAGTAGGGTGTTAAGTTAACCTTCCCTCTCCCAAGTTTGGGAGGAGGAGACTAGTTGAAGAGTAGTTCTAACAGAAAGAGGGAATCTGTCAAACAAAACGCTGAACAGTCCCTGAATTGCTTTTCAATTGCTCAAAAAATGAGGCCAGTTATTTAACCAGTTACGGTCCAGGACCAACATCAGGATTCTCACAAATATACAAAACCTCCCTCCCAAACAACTACGTGGTTCATGCGCTTAATTCCCCCAGTTCTTGACAAGGAATTTCAGGTCATGGACTCCAAAGGCCTTCAACAAGGGACAACCTATCATTCTAAAAACGCAGTTCAAAAATTCTCGAAACTGACAACATTTAAAGTGCGGTCAACACTTAATATATTGAGTGGGCACCAATTAAGGAGTACTGCCAACTCTATGCACTAGCACAGGGATGTGCTCTTCCCTACACAGTACGGAGCAGAACAGTCTAGTCTAGGCTTGAGCTATGCAGAGGCTTGATCAGAATACACATCCCTTTCTAGAAAGATACCCAAGAGGAAGATGACTAATCTTTATAACGCTGGCTGAAAGCAACAATGGGAGGTTTGCACCAGCTGATGATTTCCGATCTAGAAACTTCAGTGAAGGCGTCAAGCTACCGACAGAACAATAAAACAGTAGCTTCAATGCATACACAAAAATGAGATTTTGAGTGCCTACATGCAAGGTAGGTCTCATGCAGGAGAAACAGATGCAGTCAATCTCCTGAGTTTACTTTGTTTTCAAAACAAACCAAAAAAAGCGCAGAGCATGCATTTGCTCCCTTAACAGAGTAACATCTAGAATGCCCCTCACCCCTCATGAGACTTACAATTTTACATACAGGGAAGACCAGCTCCAGGTAGACTGAAGTACAATTACAACTTGTTGTACACCACAAAGTCTAAACCAATGAAGATGCTTTATACCATTCAAATGTCAAAAGACTATACTTTCCACTGAAAACAGAACTTAATAACTATTTATCAGAAACAATCTAACCGTTTATCTAAATTTAAGCAAAAATCTGCCTCCAGTGGCAATTCTCAAAATACTCTTCTTTGTTGGAGATTAAAAGACGGTATGTTACAACCTAAAAAAGCATCCACTTCATCACCACGAATACACCTGCACTACACATGTTTCCCATGCAAATGAACACCCTAACTTGGCCAACAGGCTGACACATGTCATGCTCATTAACATGGGATACTTTTTCATTCCGTCTTCTTTTTATATCTTGCTTTACCAAGCAAACCCTTCACTGTCCATTAACAGCTTAATTAAAGAAGCCTTCGGTTCTTGAGCAGGCAAGAATATTGAAAAAGCTATCGGTCCAGACCCTAGTATTACTATCAAATATAGTTAGCTCAAGAAAGATGTTGGTTTACCTCCCTTTACCCCTTACCTGCTCTGGACTGAACAATTCTTCCTGAAAAATCATGAGGGAGAACTCAGCTGCGTGGTGATGTGGTTCTTTGCTCCGTTCTTCATCTGCTTCCTGTGTGGTCAGAAGTTCTTGTAGTATTTTAGCAGCAGCAGCAGTTTCTATAGACAGAGTGGGATCGGCAGCACAAAGAATGTCAGAAGGCTGTAATGGAGACAAATTCAGTGTTCGATCTGCTGCCACCAGAAATGACGTGTCTGAAGTTACAGGAGTGAGACGTTCCAGCTGGCTTTCCTCAGTTGAAGAAGGTGTGTAACTATTAACAGGCAGTGCCTGATTTCCATTAAGCTCCAGGATTGAACTCTGGCTCTCTACAGGTGCCACTTCCACTTTTCAGCTTTGCATGATGAATGCACCTCAGCGGCAACCTGAAACATGGCTTCAAGACCGACTTCTGCCTTCTTGTTTTCTTCAGATATATTACATAGCCAGTCAGATGGCATCAGTTCAGCTTCATAAGATGACTGCATTGGAGGATTCTGGAAAAAACAAAATACAGTGAACTTTTGTATAAAAAATTACCATGACAGGATGTGTATTGATTCTGTTTATCCATTTATCCAAAAGCTTGAAAGATTGTCTGTTATTCTCAGTTAAAATAGCAAGTTTAACCAGAAGAAGAAAAAAAAAAAGCTACTACTTTGTCTTGGTTTTCATTAACCACCTTACTCTTGGCACACTTCCTTTCTTCTATTCATGGTCTATCCTGGAGAGGAGCTGGTGTATGCCTGCAGATGCATTGTCTGCACACCCTTTGCACCGCAGGTGTTAAATATACCCAAGCATTCAAATCAGAGACTTCTGGTCTTAGTAGGACCTGTGGGGGTACACTAGAACCACCCTCTTCACGTGCCACATATGTAACAGAAAATGAGAGAGAAAATCCACCCGCCTTCAGTTCCTTCTAAAACTCAAGCATTCCTGTTGTGTATAAACCCAGTATAAACCACAACATTTTTAAGCAAAAGAAAAAGGTCCATATGCTGTAAATGTGCATATGGACAACCAACTTGAGGAACTCACCGCTTCTTAACCAATAATATCATTTTCCTCCTCAAGCGACTGTCCATAGGCACATCTACACAAGGGGTGCCCCCCAGGGATGCCCCAGTCCCAGGAGGAGTGGGAGTTCAAATACCGATGACAGCAAATACTGTAAAACTGCCCTGCCTGTCACAGCCTCACATCTGGACTCTCCTGTCATGACAGGGTCCCACAAAGGCACAACCCAAAGTCTGCATCAATCTGCGTAAAAACCCGACAGAATTTCAGGTCAGAAACCCTTCTTGTAGAACCTACAGAGACTGCCTTTGCCATCACAGATCAGGTCTGAACACTACTAAAATTTTTCACTGTAATGACATCACAGGACGACAGGACACAATCAGCAATCCAGTGATGATTTTTTTAGTAGAATTCATATATATCGAATAACCTTTAAAACAGAACGAAGACAATGACAGAGTTTTTCCAAAGCATCAAGTCCTACCCAAGTGAAATAATAGATGACATTTTAACAGCCAGTGTCTGTACTGCTACTTCTTCTGGAGGTGACTCAAAGGACACTAGAAGGGTCATTTCTTCTGACAAATACAAGTCATACAACGATGTTGAACAGAAACTCAGGTCTATTTAAAATACAGCCTTCTTTTGGAAGAGATCCAGCATGAAGGATTAGTCCTTAGTGCCTGACTATCCTTAGACCTTCTAGCTGAGGTCATGGTTAATGAAAAGCTACTTCCAGAGACGAGTAAATTAGAAACAGGAAGCTACAGGATCACCTACTAGAAAAGCCGTATCAGATCAAATGCCAGTGAAGGACTTGGTCTCTCCCTGAAGGAGATACCACAAAGAGATGAGATCCCGTCTCCTGGGTGTGTGAAGTCAAGTCCTAGTGTGGATTCGTGTAGATGTGCCAGTTTGCAGATAGCCACAAACTGTGGAGGGTGGGGGGAAAAGGAGAGGGAAATAAAACCTGGAATTTGAGAAATTTAGGTTAAGTTAAGCAAAATCTTTTCATTAAAGGCTAAGCCACCTTTATGTTTTTATGAGATAGGTTCAAACATTATTCCTCTCATTTGATTTTTTTTTCAGTTCTATTTTTTTAAAATGTTAACAAGGTGTTTCATTTCTGTTGCATTGCTTGTTTACTGTCGTAAGTAGTCAGGATTTTAATTAAGATCTGGGTTACCAAACCGTCCAGGAATAAGATCATCCCTGCCAAAAACCGACCAACCAACCCACCCATACTGAATCTTTTTCTGCCTCTTCTTAGGGGACCTCAGCTTGAAGCTGTTATAGCACATATTGTCCTCTTGGATGCACTACAGGATCTCGTATGTATTTCCAACAGGAGAAAGGAGCCACACAAAGGTACAATTTAAATCCTTTTAGTTCACCTGGAAAAGATATGACAGACGAGGATGGGGGGGGGCAGCAATGAAACAAGGAAAACCAATAAAAGATTGAGAAGTCAGGGCTTGAAAGACTAATAGCTTGCTGGTCATGCAAGCTCAAGAGGAAAAATGGTCTGACTTAGCAAAAGTGGTGAAAGAGAAGATGGGCATTTCACTTATAAGATTAGCATAGCGTGAGCAGGAATTAAAGCACAACCACACCTTTTCAGGGACTGCTAGCACTACACAAATCTGGCTTGAGTGCTTGGGCAATCAGAATTCAGACTTGATTTCTTTTTGAAATAACATAGCTGATTATCATTCCTTACTACAAATAGAAAGTTTTTCTTCTTTTTTCTTGCACGTTTATTTCTTCCATTTCCTGTTACCTCTTGCTTCAGTTCCACAAGGAAATACTGACAGCTTAATAACCATGGTAATAGCAATAATCAAACAGCAGGGCTGCTATTAAAAAAAAAAAAATAAAAATGAGGTGAGGGCAGGAAAAAAAAAATAATCGCTGAAATCCAACATGTAGCCTCAGTTCACATCTATGATAAAGCAGCGGGGAAGTATTGAGCTAATGGTTGTGAGCTGCCAGCACTGCTGCTGCAGAAGATAGCAGGAGGTCTCTCAAAAGACTCATTCCTACCCAAGGATACCGATTCATCACACTAATCCAAACCCCACTTAAGAGAACCCTAATGGAAAATGGGTAAGAAGTTGTACCCGAGCTCCCTGTTTTGTAACCAACTGTGATGAGAGTGTAATACAAACCTCTGAAACCCCGATTTCAGAAACCTGGTGAGATACACCATCATCAGCCACCATGTCTGGGTATAACCACCTCTGCCCCCTTGCCATTCCACGCAGTAATTCTCTGCAGCTTTTCCTGGAGAGCAAACTGCAGCCAACCAACCAGTTAGTTACCGGCCTGGTCTGCCCGTGTTCCAGGCAGGGTCACCTAACACTTTCAGCAGCTCAGGTGCGTACTGTACAAGCCCAGCAGCTGGCCTCCAAGACCCAGAAACTCCACCTGTCTTAATCTCTCCTAAACTTAAAAAGTGATGCTCTCTGCAAGACCCAGTAAGGAACAGCACAAGGTTTAAGCTTCCTTGTCCGAGAGTGCCAGCTTTTCCTTCTGAGACCACAAAGCACCGTCTGGATCCAACAGAAACGGGGCTGGTAACCAGCTTGCTGACTGCTAGTGCGCCGATACGGTTCGCTGTCTTCGGGACTGGCCCGGCAGTTTCGTATAGGCTTTGCCACTCCTATCTAGCAGCGCACAGCGGGACCAAACAGCCTAAAACGCCCCGCAAACCACGCTTCAACAGCATCGCACTGAATTCCTGCAACTGGTGGAAGGTATTGAGTGGAACGATAGGAAATATACCATGCAATAGTTCTATTTTTTGTGAGGAACAATAAAAATGCTTAGTCAGCCAGGGCTGATGAATTTTACCGCTTTTGAGGATTTGTGCAAGTGGTTACTGATGGATGATCAATACGCCAGCCGGGCAGGATGCTCAATACTGCAGCTTGCCACATCCCCCAGCAGAAGTTTGGGGAAGTATATGCCCCAGAACACACAAAAGGCAAACTGATTATTCCCCACAGCTCAGCAAGAACCGCAGGCAAACTGCTGTCTTCTGTACCACCTGCACAGCCTGTCACCACGTTCCAGGAGAAATGACCTAGGCTATGCTAAGACTCAGAAATCTCTAGAAGTCCCGTTGATCCACGCGGTACGATAGCTGTGTTACCCTGCTCAGAGACAGCCGGTTACTGACCTGGTGGAACTGATACAGGGCACTGCTCGCCTTTGGCCTTCTCACGCAGAGGATCGCCTTCCCACAGTCTCTGCCCAGATGCTCGGCAGCTTTTTGCTGGGGGTTTCCAGGAAACAAAGCAACCACTAGCAAGTGGCCTAAAGCTCTTCTGACTCCACACACTGCCCACGGACTTGCTTCTCCAAACAACTGAGTTTTACTAGACCCTTTGGACACCGTATATTACCCTTCAATCTAGCCACAACACCACCTCTGACACCTCCTTTGGAATGATTTACTATCCCATTGATCTCGGCCTTCCGAGATAAGCTATTTAATTGTGACTTCCCATCGCTCAGACGGATCCTCGCGTCCTGGATGAAAAAAGCAGCTCACGATCAAAGTGAGAGGACAAAGATGCACTGCGCGAAAAATAAATACTACAATATCGACGGCATGACTGGCTGTTGGCTATTTATAGCCTTACACTAACGTGTTATCTGTTGCAGAATGGCTGTGTGATCATGGCCATGACTCCCTTAAAGATCTTTGTGAAACAAAGTTAGCGTAAGTTAGCTGAAGCAGGCCTTGCAGCTATGCTGAGGCATGCTGATAAGGAAGCTGAGAAAAACACTGACCTTGTGCCTAATGTTGTAAATAACTTTGAGGAATTCGCGTAGACAAGAGAGGAAAAAAAAATATGTAGCTAGCTATCCGCAGAAACCGCAAGTAGGAGGACGTATGAAAATGTAACCCTTTAGAGCTTAGCCAATCAGCAGATGACTAGTAGGCATAATTAACTGGAACTGTATATATGACATAATCGCGCCGTAATAAATCGAAGCTTGCTCTATCACTCATATTGAGTCGGCTGCTTGCTTCCCCTCGCTCGTCAATGTGGCGCCCGAACAGGGACATCCCTCCATCTTGTGCTCCGTCTGAGGGGCGGCATGCAGATCTTTGTGAAGACCCTGACTGGCAAGACCATCACCCTTGAGGTCGAGCCCAGTGACACCATTGAGAATGTGAAGGCCAAGATCCAGGACAAGGAAGGCATTCCCCCCGACCAGCAGCGGCTGATCTTTGCTGGCAAGCAGCTGGAGTTATCCAGGCCATAACCCGCCCATCTTGGATAAGCTTATTTTTTAAAAAAACTCATGAATAAAAGACAAAGGTTGATATTTGCAAGATAGGAAACCGGATGATCAAGCTTGGGTAGGTCAACCCTTTTTCAACACACATAAGCATAACTTGCTTCGCTTGTCCTCTGTGAGGGGGGAAAAAAGTATATGCGTTACGCTGTAATAGAAAAGGAAGCCCTTGCATTCTTACTAAAGATCTTCTGATATCTGATAAGCCAGGCCCCCCAAATAAGGTGCAGTTTCCAGTAGAATTACATAACGCATTTACAGGAAGTACTGGAGTTATCTTTAATAAGAGATCTCTGAGGCGGGGCCCATTCCACAAAGTCACCTTAGTTTTTCTCGTTCAACAAATGAAACTCAGGACTGCAGGAAGCTGTCCGGGACAAAGAAGTGGAGCTGCTTCTCAGTATTTTCATAATATTAAAGAATCTCTTTTTGTCCAGGCAAGAACATTCTTCCAATACAAATGCAGGCTCATTAACTAAAAGTGATTCTGGTGAAGTCAAGCAAAAAAACACTCCGCTGATGAGGACACCCACTATGCTGCTACCCTGAAACCTAACCTGAATTACAAAACTACCCGTTTAACATTCAGTGGTTCTTTGAAATAGGTATTTGTAAACCACATCACTTTCACTTTATCAAGCAGATCAATTTTCAAATTTATATCCTTAATTTCACAAGTGTATAAACCTGCAGCTCATTCATACAGTCTCCTTCGCTTTCACCTCCTTTCAGTAGGCTACGCTCACCTGGAGAAAGCTGTCGTGGGTGCACGCTGAAGCAGTAGGACCAGCACAGCCAGCCAGAGGATCTGTGTGGGCTGCTGCTGAACAGCTCTGGTGTGGCTGCAAGAATTCAAACACAGCTATCAGACTGCCGGAACTTGTGTCTGGTGTGCAGTTCTATTGCTTACTTCGATTAAACATTTCAATAATCACACAGTAAGCGAAATTCCAGAAATTTATTGTTACCTCCCAAGTCATTTTAAGACCAATTTCTTAATCTTAAAAATACTTATTTTAAGATATGTATAGATATATTAAAAATATATATTGTAAAATTGATAAAACACACACATACATGCAGAAACTTCATCATCAGTCTTTTCTGTCTTAATATCACCTCCCTGATTTGGCTGCTTGAGTTTCTTGTCACAATACACCACAAAGTGCATTCACATAGCTGAGCCTAGGTGTTCATACACACATACACACTTGTGACCATGTGAATTTTAAGACTTACAAAGAAAATGAATTATCTTAACCCAGAGTGTGTCATTCCGAAGAATATCATGACTACTCCTGAACTACCACTCACCAGAAAGGTTTTCATATGTAAATGAACCCTACAGGCACAGATGTATGCCAAAGGCGCGATTGGACTTGCACTGTCAGGTGGCACCAATAACTAATGTGTCTCACATGGTCTCCATGACTGATTTTTCATTATTAGACACTCTCAGATAATGAAGCTTCAATGCATTTCTTTCACCCGATTCTACTACTGTCAAAGGTTTTGCAGATAGCCGAAAGTAAACAGAACTAAATCCTTACAATAATTATGGTCTAAGGCTAGTGGGGAAAAAGAGACTTAGACGAGCATATTTTATTTTACTGACTTTTCAATAAGAATCATAATGAAAAACCAGGGAATTTTTTTGTCACGGAAGTTAACAAACAAGTTTGAATACACATAAAAAGAAATCTTTTCAGAAAGTTCTACTTTGATTTCATTTAATGGGACTTCAAAAGTGAAATGGAGAGTCAAGAATAAGATTGAACATACATTCTTCAGTTCTCTCACTTATTAAATACGTATCTTAAGGTTAACTATCACTTTCCAAACAAACTAATCTTGCTGCTGTGCTCTCATGATGAAGGAAACCAGACTTTTTCATGTGGACATATGAAGAAACACGCTTTCAGCATGCTGTATGTTATAATATACAGAAGAAAGGATAGCGGAGAGATTAAGAGATACACAGGCACAGAAGTAAAACCGCTGAGACAGTCCTAGAGTGACAGTGAAAATTAAAAGATTTATCATACTCCAGTGAAATGTCACTTACACTCTCAGAAACGCTAATTAATTCACTGGGGGTTTCAAACGCCTCAGATTCCCTAAGTTTCTGCATTTTAGTTTTGATTACACCTTGCAAAATTTGGTATGTTTTCACCGCATTCTCACACCCACCTCCCACCCCAGAAGATTCTACCTGAGCAACATAGCCAAGTTATCCTTTAAACTTAAAGCAACGAGCGTCACCCAGCGAGAGAGATCTCCATATTCATGTCTAAATCTACGCTGGTCTCCCTCAGCTCCCCTACAGGCAGTACTTCAAAACAGGCACTTCCAGGACACCAGGAATCTTACCCCAAGACAAACTCTAAACCGAGCTACGTGAACCGCGCCCGAGACGCCCCTTTCCTTCCCTTGACTACGGAAGAGGGCTGGGGCCTTAGCTGAGACAGAGACAACTACAATTCATCATGATGAGTTTCAGCCTATGCTCTGTAACCATAGAAACGCAAAGCGGGGACCACCTCCCACCTCCCACCCTAATGAAGCAAGTATTCTGGACGAGGCTTGGAGCAACCTGGACTAATAGAAGGTGTCCCTGCCCACGGCAGGGGGGTGGGAACTTGCTGATCTTTAAGGTCCCTTCCAACCCAAACCATTCTGTGATTCTCAGGACACCTGCTCCTGGGAGAAGACTTAATAGTTAGCAGCTGGTAAGGCAGGCTCCACACTCTGGCCACCACAGTAATCTCTGCATAAGGGGCACAAGGCAAGGAGCACGTGGCAGAAGTTGCCTGTCTCTTAAACATTTAAGTGTGTCTACAAGAAATGCCCAGCTCCTCAGAACCCTTCCTTGACAAAAATGACGTTATGGAAACTAGCGATTATTGCCTGAAATGTTCTCAGCAGAGGTCTCAGAAGAGATGCACAAAAGATGTAATGATTTCACTGTGTAGGATTTCTAAACAGGGACAGATAGCTGTCTTTGTGAAGGTGCGGCTGCCAAAGGAGGAGCAGGCAGAAGGAAAGAATAATAACTGAGCTTTAGTTTGTTCAAGGAAAGGGTCACTGTTCTGAATTTCAGAAGTTTTAGGGAAATTAAACAAACACACCACAAAACAACAACAAACAGACCACCACTCCCCAGAAAATAACCTATCATGTGATTTTTCCAATTCAAGGTAAGGGCAAGGAAAAGAACAGTAATTTGCTTCAACTCCTCTTCTGAAGAATAAAAACACTGAAGTGAGACTGATTTATTTTGTAATCAAGTGATTAAGTGAGACTGACAATTGTGGCAGAAATAATTTCGAAAAAAGAAAGGAGCCAAGACTTTTGTACTTTCTAGTCTTCAGTGCATAAAAAAATACAACATAAAGAAGCTAAGCAAGAAAAAAAAATTTAGATACAAAAACAGTACGAGCAGAATGAAATATTCTACACCAGGAGTCCTCAAACTACGACCCGTGGGCCAGATATGGCCCCCCAGGGTCCTCAATCCGCCCCCCCGTATTTACAGAACCCCCACACCACCACCACCCTGCCGGGGGTGGGAGGGGGAAACCAAGCAGCCGCAGATGACTTCCGGCCACCTAATCCGCGCGCCGGCCCCCTGTTTAGAAAGTTTGAGGACCCCTGTTCTACACAATACGTTTGACTGATCTTTAAGGTTTAAAACCTTAACCTGGAAAAACATGAGACCAAGGCCTAGGATACTACTTCTTAACAAGGTCTCAGTGCTTTAATATCATTGTCCAAGTTTTGCTTAATTGAAAAAACAAAAATGAAAGTTAGCCTCACACCGACTAGTTTTGGACAAATGTCTTTCTCCTCGCCCTTTCACCTCAACAGAAAGGCTATCCAGAAAATCACCAGGGGACACGCAAAATCTGGAGGAAGGACACGAATAGCAAACAGAAACTCCTTTTGCTTTAAAGGTCCATCTTCCTTTTAGACTTGACACTTTCTAATTCTCACTTGAGATATACACATGGCAGAGTATTATAGAAAAATATTTGAAAGTCTCACTTTAAAATCTCTTTTTGAAAAGCAAATGCAGAAATTTTTTTCCATACCTGTTGGATAGCAGGTTTGTGAGTACGGCACTGAAGATGCAGAGCTGCTACAATTTGCAATGGATGCGGCAACGCTTTGAGTCCCTTGCTGAAGTGGCAGAAGAGAAGCCACAGGCTGGAGTGTGTACGTGGCTCCCGTTGGAAGCGTCTGGAGTACCGGAAAGGCAGCCCCTTTATCTGGAAAAGCTGGGGAAGCCCCTTGCCCTGGCAGCAACCCAAGTGGTCCCTGCTGGATCCAAGTGGAAGGGACTGGAGTCGGACCTAATCTTTGTGCTGGTGAAGTGCTGGGGGCTCGGCACGAGGTTGCCGTGTAGGAGTAAGGAGGGAAAACACCTTGACCGTAAAGTTGATGAAACTGTCCTCCAGTCAGCAGTCCTGCAGTGGGTACAAAATAAAGCGAAACAAGTGTTAAGGAAAGGAGTTTTCACAGGCAAAGAAAGGCAATATGAGGAGCCAAGGCTCTACAACATGATTTGGGAAGACTGCCTTTGCTCCAGCATACTTAACCCAGAAAGGAGACTGTACTCTTAGACCCGAGCATGCAGTAACTGCTGTGCGGCACACGAGTGAAGCGCCAACACAGGTGTCTGCGTAGCATTCAACCTCCTTAAACTGGCAGTAACGAGTTACCCATATTTAGAAATGTGCCATACATCAGAAAGTGTAGTAACTTACTAAACCAAACAAAAGCAATTTGAAAGTACTGTGTGTTAAATCAGACAATACATTTTAAAAAAGGGACATCATAAAGCAAGATTTGACCAAACTCCACTACTGACAGCTCACAAACAGCTAAGGGAAGGGCAATGTCAAAATCCTCCAAAGGACTTTGCAAGTACTTTATGACAAGTCATTTATTTGGTCAAGAAAAAAAATTCAAAGCCAGTTTTTCCTCAGTCAGCTCAACTAGTTCAGTGCAGACTAAAATATCCCAGACTTTGCCATTTTGTTATTTCCTAGATAGTCCTTTTATTCTTCTCTATTATTTCACAGTTTCCTCTCTCAGACAGTTACTGTTTCATGAAATGGTATTTGCTTTTATACCATGACAGCCCAATTTCTGTTTTGGTGGCTTTCTTGAAACACTGACAGTAACACCCCGAACGCCTGCGCTCATTGATTTCTCTAAGAACTACTGCATTTGTGACTCCCCTGCAGGATTGCATTTAGCCATGAGAATTACAAGTTTCAGGATGGTTCACATCAATAGGGTTGATCTAGAAGCCAGGCTTTCTCAGACCTGTAGTTTCCAATTCTCACTCAAAAGGATTTTTTTTTAAAAATAGCCTCACATTTACCTCTGGCACTCCTCTGACGGAAGCTAATTCAAGAAATCAGTAACATACAGTCATTATTCTGCAAGTTCACATTTAACCATTAAGAATCACTAAATAAATACCAGCTGACCCTGAAGATTTGCTAAGACTTAACGTATAGGACCGTTTATTTCCTGTTCAGTACTTTCACCATTTATAAACAGAGAAGGAACAGGGGTATGAAAATCCTTTTGTTTATATTTTACCTTTGGATAAGGACATGAAGATTATCTAGTTCTAACACATACACAAGACACCACAGGATGCCAAGTTACCCACCTCCCGTTGCTGTCCAGGAATTGTTCCTGAATGTTTAACACAGCGTTACACGCTGCAAGACACTGGGAACAGACTGACGCTTTGCAAACACAAGTATCTCTTATCTATCAAATTACCTCACATTTACAGCAAAGTCATGCCGCTGAATAGTCAGTACAGAGCGCAACAGTGCATTGTCAGCCTGTCAGAACTTGACTGCATAGAAACCCCAATGTTTTCCTTGTTCTGTCTTTCTAGAAAATGAGACTCCTAGAGCAAAAACTCTGAAACTGCAGCCATCAAAACAGAGGACAAAAAATGAACAGGTCATCTCTTTCTAATAATTTCCTTTACCAGTGGTCTGCATTACATCAGACAAACCACATGTCATTGAAGTCTGCAATGACTCATCTTAGCGTTAACAACGTTAACATCAAGTCATTACTTTAAATGCTTCCTAGCCTCCCTACTGAAATAAGTTCCATCCCTTCTCCAATGCTTCATTTTGTTTTCTTGGTATTGCACGTGCAGTTCCACACACATCACGGAAAACACCACTTGAATTAGATGACAGTTCCTACCCTGACACAGTAACCACGAGCATGGTGATACCCTACTCTGCTCTAAATGCCAGCCGGTGCTGCAGAGAGCAGTACCGTCAACTGCTTCTCCCCTTCTCCTGGTCGCACAGTCCTGCCGCTCCTCCTACACCGCGCCTTACAGTCCTGCCGCTTCTCCTACACCGCGCCTTACAGCTCTGCACCCACGGGGTGCATCACCCGGGTCCAGGAGCCAGCCACAAAAAGGCTGTTGAAGTCTTCTCCGATCGTTGCGCTGAACCAACATGTTGCTGTATCAGCTGCAAGGAAGATGACAGTTAACACGCCACCAAAGGAATGGGAAGCAGGAGTGCTCTTCTGGCAGCAGCCCACAGTTAGAGCAGCCCAAGAGCACTGCAAAGCAAGATATTCACATCTGCCTTACACAGCGCCAGCTACAAAGCTTTCGGGCCGATACAAAACGTGTGGAATAATCCTGAGGGCTCAGACTTGTCTTGGGAAAACTCAGATCCTCTCAAAGAGCATTAGAAAAAAGAAAACACGTTCTAGAGCTTTTCAGCAGTATTATTTTCTAATTAGCTCTCACCTACTCATGCAATCCGTTTTAAAAACTGCATAGCTTGTGAATTCTTTTTCAGGAGACAACCGACAAAAATCTTACTACCAGGTCTTGCCTCCTTTGCACAAAACTAACACGATGCTCTAATTATCACTTCACAAGACTCACTGTTTCGCACACAATTAATGACAGCTTATTAAGCACCCCTACTGATGGGCATCCTTACCGACGGGCAAGAAGCGGTAACGTTCATCTGGTAGAGCTGTGCCAGCTCCACAGAGATCGGGCAAGGGTGTTCTTAGTGTAGTACGCAATGGAGACTGTACTATAGTCTACAGGCAGCCTGAAATACATGTGAACCATGCTACTCATGCTTACTGGCAGCAGATCTACCTGCATAAACAACGACAGCTTCCCTACACCGGCAAGGACAGGTACCCTTCTCCCTCAGGGGAGTGCTGATTTCCAAATCCCATGCCACCCAGCGCTTCTCAAAAACCCACCAAGGCCCCACACGGCCCACTCCGACTCACCAGGCCTGTTGGCATTGCTGAGCGTCGAGGGCGGAAGCAGCGGTTGCCCGGCCAGTGGCGTGCCAAGCAAGCGCTGGAAGCGGTTGGGTGGGCGGCTGGTCACATCCAGGCCCGCTGCCATCTTCGCCTTGTTGCCTTTCGTCAGGCGCTTCAGGTGGACGAGGAGGTCGTGGCGGTCGCGGCGAAAGTGGGGGCTGCGGAAGCGATGCAGGGGCCCGGTGCCGTTGCCACCGTTGCCTTGTCCACCCTCTGGGCCCGGCCCCAGCACACCGCTCCCCGGCAACACCCCCACCTTGCGGAAGCCATAGAGACTGAGCTGTCGCATGAAGCTGCTGAAGTTCGTGGTCTTGAAGAAACCGGCGGCTGCCGCTGCCCCACGGCCACCCGGCTGCGCGGCGACGGCCGGCCCGGCGCCCAGCAGCTCGCACTCACAGCGCGGCTGGTTGATGACCAGCCCCCGGCCGGAGGCGCCCCAGCGAACGGAGCGGCAGCGCGGGCTGTTGACCAGCCGCCGCAGCCTGGCGGGGAAGGTGTCGGCACTGACGGGGCCGGGCTGCTGCGACGCGTCCGTGTCGGTAGGTGGCGCCAACGCCGCGCTCAACCGCCGCCCCGCTCCTCCGCTTCCCCCGCCACGCGCCGAACGGCACGTGCCCCGCCTGCGAGGCGCCGCCCGCCGCGCGCGGCCCCCGGCCCTCAGCCCCGCCGCGGCGCTGGTCCGCGCAGCGCCCCGGTCCCTCGGCACGGCACGGCCGCAGCCCGGCCGCCCCTCAGCTCGCCGGTGCCCTCAGCCCCGCCGCCCCCCTCAGCCCCGCCATCCCCCTCAGCTCCCGCCGTCCATTCAGCTCCCCAAGTCCCCTCAGCCGGGCCATGTCCCTCAGCCATCCCCCTCCGCCCCGCCGGTCCCCTCACCCCGCCGGCCCCTCAGCTCCGCTGCCACCAGCATCTCCCCTAGCTTCCGTGAGCGACCGGGCGGCTGAGGCCCGGGGCCGAAAGTTGCCGCTCGGGGCGGCCCCGCCGCCAGCCCGGAGCCGTCCCGGCGGCAGCCTGGAGGTCCTCGAACCACGGCGCGGGCGGGCGCCGGGCCGTGGAAAGCGGCTGCAGGCGGGGCAGAGCGGGGAGCACGCGTTCCGCAGCCCCGCGCCCCGCCATGGCTGCCCGCCGCACCGGGACCGCGCGCGGGAAAGGGGGCGGGGCCGCAGGGCCACGTGACACCTCGCATCCCAGGGAGGGGCGGGGCGGGGGCGGGTTCTGCTGAGCAGCCGGACCTGCCCGGGCCGCTGCGCTGTCGCGGGGTGCGGGCGGCGGGGACGGAGGGGACGGACGGGGGCGCGGGTGGCGGGGACGGAGGGGACGGGGGGGACAGAGGGGGACGCGGGCAGCGGGGGGCTGGGGAGCTGCTCCATGTGCCGGGGGTGCACCGGGCTGGTGCTTACCCCGCCGGGAGGAATGCTGCCGGCAGAGCAGGTGTTGCAAAGTGTCGGCTTAAAAACCACTGGCAGTTCACAAAAGGAAAAGCAAATTTATGAGGAGCGCAGAGGAACGCGGAACAAATCGGGAATTGTGTCACATTTGCCCTAAACCCCCCCAGACCTGTGCAGCTCTGATCCCCACGCCAGAACAGATCAGGTGGGGTTAAAATGGGGCAGAGAAAATCAGCAGCGAGGGTAAGAGCTAGCTTCAGCGGAAGGAAATACTGAAGAAGGAATCTTCAGAGGGGCGGTTATTGTATAAAAACATAGGGAGTAAAGTTGTAGTTAGTGTAAAGGAGGCAAGCACGACTACTGGAGGTTTTCAAATAGGAGAAATCAAATCAGGTACTTAACCACAGGGAAACCGGGGAACTAATTGCCACAGGATGTTTTGGGTACCACAATGTTACTTGGCTAAGGGAGGGTGTGGGGGTGTGCGTGTGTGTGAAGAAAAGAGAGAGGAAAAAAGAAAAAGAACAAGATTAGCTATATTCACAAAGGCCAGAACTCTTAAGCGGCACCTTTGTCACTGCGAGTGCTTGCACTGTGCGCTGGCACAGCTCTGAGGCGGTGCCTGAGCTGCACTGGTGCAGATCTGCCCTCTCCTCAGCCTTGTGCTGCCAGCTGTGACTGCAGGCAGACTGCAGGAACCAGCAGAACCATCCTTACCGCTGCAGAACAGGAATCTGCTACGAACCAACAGGCAAAGAAGAGCAGGGAGCCGGGGAAGGAAGAGTGCGGTGATCTCTCTCTCTGCTTGCATCTTGCCCACAGGTCACCAGCAGTGGCGGAAGAAAATGACATTCCTCTCTCTTGGCTGCCCTCAAAGCAAGACAGTAGCGAGAAGACTGAGCACCTGTGTGTTTCGTGACCTCAAATACATTATCTTGGAGTTGTCGTAAAATTTCTTAGCAAGAAGGTACAAACCCAAACCTCTTCTTTAACTAAAGTCGTCCTTATTGCTTTGGTTTACAGCACAGCCCCTAACCACCAAGGCAAGTAAAAGCGCAGTAAGTTCCAGAAAGGGGGCAAAATTGAATAAACTGATGGGAAACCGTTCCTATTTTTAAACTGAAAGTAATATCCCTCTGCTCTTCCGCATAGCTGAAGTGAGGAAAATGGTGTTTGGGCGGGGTGGCTAACAGAGTTTCACACTTCAAATTAAACCAGAAGCAGAAATTTTGTCAATGTTGTCATCAAAGCTAAATCCAGCACCACAGAAGGATGTTGCTTTACCCAAGGAATTAACGGCCTGCGATTCTAGTAACCTCATGCTGTCGTCTTCCCAAGAGGCTTTGCATTTTTTTTCCCCTCGGTAATAATTTATTAAGAATTACGTTGCTCAGTGTAAACAGCTAAAACTTAAGTAAAGCATACTGAATGCAAATCTGAAAAATCCAGAAAAATGTCCACTTCACAAAAAATTCTTCTCGGCATTCCTGAGGTTGTCTTTTGCATTTCTTCAGTGAAATGAATCTGGGTTTCTCTCCCCCTGTGCAGCGAGAGTGCCAGAAGACCATGACTACCTGATGGTGGGACAGGTGAGGTTTTTAGTGTATCATCCGTAACTCAGGGCAGAGCCAGCAATACGTAGTCCATAACTGAAATGCAGAGCATGATTCCCTAGAACTAACACACAGAAACAGCGGTCCCTTTGGTACCACTGGCCATTCTTGACTTCAGCCACAAGAGCGGATTCATTTGCCACTTCATGGTCAGTGGGTTAAATTTGGTCCTGAGGACTTTAATCGTTACTTTGCTGTCAAAGATTGTTATTAGCCAAAGGTGATGGGAGCTGCAAGAAGAAATAGCTTATTACTAATTTGTGTTATGGACTCAGTGCTTTCCTTCTTTTTCACCCATGTGAACTCAAATTGCTGTTAGCCCGCACGCCCCTATTTGCCATGTACCATGGCAGTTACTCCCTGGTGTCTGCCTCTCTCACAGCTGTGCCCTTCTCTGCAGCTAGCTTTCTTCCTCCTTCCCTGCTGCGGGACACCAGAGATGTCCCTATTTTACACACGAGAAGGTGGGCCTTTGCCAGAAATTCATAATCCTCTTCTCCTGCCAGTGCTTAATCTCCATTCCAACCTTTTGTAATAACCTCCTAGTTTTCTGTGTTTCCCTTGCTTATACATATATATATATAGTAAAAACCCCTACCAACTGAACGATGTAAATTACACATTTTGCAAACTGATTCTGCAGAGCTGAACAAAAATGTTATTGTTAGCTTGTCTACTGTATGTCAGGGCAAGGACGGCTGCATTTCCATGCGGTGTGCTGACCCTGACTACCATCCAAGGACATACTACTGTTAGTAAAGGCAGCACTTAATCCCTGGAAGGTCTTACCAGGTTAAGTGGAGGAATTTTCATCACCTGGAAAATTTAAATCAATGTGTGCTTTTGTTCAGCTACCAGTTAGTTGAGGAAGTGACCAGTTTACGTTATCAAGCCTGTAATTTGAAGAAGGCCAGACACGCTACGTACAGTCACCCTTCCTGGGCTGAAAAAGTCCACCTCTAAATGCATAAGAGGAATGTACATATATACTATAAAGCTGGAAAATAACTGTTCTTACCATGATTATATGCTTGTTAGATCTGTGAGTGGTAAGAAGTGTTGCTGTAATTATTTTCAGTTTTGTTAGGAAGGTAACAAAGAACAGTTGAAAAACATTCCCTAGAGAATTAACATCTTGGAAGAAAAGTGATTTTTCTTACATTTTTTTTTCTAGTTAAAGAAATAATTAGCTAGTGCAGAAGGATGGGTATTATTTTCTTATTGATGTATAGCAGTACAAATCTTTGAGCTCCAGACCTCTTGTAACACAGCTAAGGCAGAGTCTCCTACTACTACATTTTAATTTGTTCTGAATCAACATAAGTAAACATTGAATATTTCTATCCATGTCATCTTAATTAGGAAGGAAAGAAGGACCTAGATGCTTTGCTAATAAGTCAGATAAGGCGAAACTCAAAACTGTTTTCAGATTTGACAAATTTTGACAAATAATCTCTATTTTTAATTATGGATGGGATTAGGTCTGGAAGCACGAGCATAGTACAAGACAACCAACTTTCCTACTCAGCTGACTCATCTGAAACTATGGAACATGACAATTTTAGAACGGGAGCCTAAGAACATGTCATCAGCCCATTTTTCTCAGTTCTGTTTTAAGTGATCTTTGAAAAGCATAGTTAACTTCTGTTTCATGTGTTAATACCACATTAAATTGCCTTATTGCTTTGTGACGTAGAGAAACTTTGGTGTTGACTTCTCTGATTTATTTCAATTTTTTTTTTTCTTGTAAGCTTGAAAAAAGGATATTCCACTGAAGTAAGTTGATTGCAAGCAGTTTCAGTAATTGAATCCCTAGATAGATGTCTTTATGCTGGGAGGTTTTGTTCCACTATTAATGGATTTTTAATTCTGAAACAGTTTAATTTAAAACCGTTGCCATAAAACATGTTAGAATTCTCTATTTTTGTGGCAGGATTTTTTATTTCTTTTAATTTTTTTCTTTCAAAAAAACCCCCCTTTTTAAAAGCTGAGGTTTAAGATGATATTTTTACACTAAGAAATACTGTAAAATGTGTTCTGAGACATTAGAAAGATTTCTACAGGATAGACCTGTTAAGACTATCATGCTGTCAGTCTGTTGCAGTGTTCGCCAGTACTAAAATGACTGCATTTAAATAATATTACAAGTAACTGAGGTGTTTTTTCAGTGGGAAGAAAAATCCTTTGTGACCAAAATGTAAACCAAAGACCTATCTTCCACAAAGTTCAGAAGTCTGTGGCTATCCAACTGCACAGCAGTCCTGTCATCAGAGCAGCTTACCTAAACTCAGCACCTGTTAAAGGGGGATGATGAACTTCTGCCCCTTGCTTCCTTTAATTGCACCCTCTATAAAACCGGTTTCATTTCACTCCCTGCTGTTCCCTGGTGTGGGGTCAGCAGGATGCAGACAGCACCCTTCTGTGCTGTGAATTGGGGTCTGGTGGGTGAGCAGTCTGCGGGGGGGCGGGCAGGAAGGGTACCGAGGTGACACCCCCCAAGCCCAGGGCACACTCGCTCCAAGGACAGGCAGCCCCCCTAAGTCAGCATTTGAGAACCAGAACAGAAGATGCTGGTGAGGGCTCCCAGCATAGGGCTCTACTCCATTGTCTGTGGAGGAAAGAGGTTTATGACTTTGATGTTTATCAAGATGAGTGCTCTATAAATTCATGCTCCCAAAAATTCATGATTTTTGGGTGCAGAGCGCAGGAATTTAGTCGGTGGTCCTAATCCACCCAGCTAATGCATCTTAATAAAGTACTATCTGTCAGCTGAGCTACAGCAGCAACGGGTGTGTTCTGGTCAGCCTGAGTTGCAAAGCAATTTGGCTAGATAAGCATCTTCTGATACAAAAAGTTTTAAGGGTAGGACAAGCCTTACATGACTGTCTCTTGTAATTATCCATTCACACAGATCTTCTTTTTTGACATACTTTGGCAAAATTTTGAAGTGTTCCCAAGATGTAGGACAAGTGGCTGGATCGTAAGAGCATAGATATTTCAGATCCAGGTGGGTAAATATCTGAACTACCTCAGGCAAGATAAACCCAAAGTTTTGTTCCTCACAGATCAATCACAGAAATGAAAAATTATCGTTATTGTAATATGACTACATGTAAAATGGCAAACAAAATATGACAATAGGGAAGTCAGTGGCTTTGTTACATGCTCATATAATCTGGTCCTTAAAAGCTATCTCCTGGCTACATCATTGTTGCAGTGAAATTCATTGCTCTCTTTACACATCTTTGAAACTCTCATGTATCAATGGCTATGAGATCAGAGTATGATCATCTTCAAGGAAGAGTTGGTAGCCCACTCTTTGCCAAGGTTGTAGAATGACCGAATCAGGACTTCTATACTCGTATTGTCAGGAATTTTGTCTGATTTTGTATTTGGGGGAGTAGGGGGTCGTGGCTGGTTTGGTGGTTGTTTTTTTTAAAGAGGTCATCCCTAGAGGATTCTTAGCTCTTCCTAAAGTTAATTTCCTCTGAAATCAATCCAAGTTAAAGGCATTCACCATCACGCAGAATGTGTTCTTAAGTTCCTATATTCAGTTAATCCTGTGATCATGCTCAAGAAGGTCCTCCACTGAAGTCAGGGCAGGTACAACAAAATGAGAATTCTGGATTTGGCTTCATTGTCCAAATTCACAGTGTCTGGGAGATGAATAAGCCAGACTGATACTTACAACGATGCATAGCCATTCTCAAACAGTTTAGCATAATACGTTATTCCAAAATCTTTTAAACATGCCAGCATTTGGACATTTATATGGTTTTTAACAAAGAACTCTCTAAATGCATTTAAAACCATTTTAAGCCTTGTATCACTAAAAAGAAGACCGGAAGAATTAAGTTGCTGTGACTTTGCATTAGTGGCCATGACAGCATACATTCAGTTCTGACATTTACTGTTATTCCCATGACACCCATAAATATTGCAGACAGCTAGCTGGCTGATCACACATTGCTTGGCTTAGCTGCTTCTATAATTTAGGGGGGATTAAGTTAGCATTTGAAAACTAGAAACTTTTTTACATTTCATATTTATTACTTTGCAATCTTCAAAAGGAAAATCACCCCCCCACCATGTCCCGATCCATCCAGTGAAAAGTTCTTCAAAGACTAATAATTCCTATTGTTGTTAGTCAGTTCTCTAATATTACAGATTAATGTGGAATATCTTTTTCTGACTCCTGTTTGTGGCCTTGCCCATATGATTTCCTTCACAATATTTTGGGATGTATCATTTAATCATTCAAGGTCATCACAGACATTTTGCCTCCTGCAGCAGTGAATCCCACAGTTTACTTACACATGTTAAATATATTTCCCAATAATTGTAAAACACACCGCTTCTTTCCTTTTCTTTCTCTCCATTCACACTGCTAAATATTACAGTAAAAGCTTGTTTTTCCTGCTGCCTGCTACCATTTCAGCTAGTCCCTTTGTCTTAAAATCTTTTGTTTTAGCAAATAATTTCAAATACAACAGTAGCATTGAAGAATATAAAGATGTCATATGTTTGATTTTCCGCTGCTCATTTAAAAAATACATTATCTGTATTGTTAACTTCTGGTGGAGGGGGGGCAGAAATTGATATTGCTATTTATGTTTGCTCCTATGAAGAGGTTCTGCCTACTCAGAGCACAGTAATTGTGCTCAGTAATTGAAGTATGGGATTATTTCAGGCTAATGTGTGTTTATTTACTTCAAGTTAAATTTCATCACTGCTACTTCTATTTCCCTCTGAAATATTTCTTAATCCTCCATAATTTTACACCATCTCTGCTGAAGCACTCTTCTCCAATAGTATTACTGACTGCACTGTTTCTGTCTTCTTCCTTTCGCACATCAAATGTCTGGGACTTTTTGGTTTTATATTAGAAGTTTAATTTGTATCTAATGCAGATTTGGACCATTATATAAGATACTGAGCCAGAGTCGTGTGGCTTTTGTGATGAGCAGTCCTGTCTCACCAACCTGCAGGTTCTAGGAGTTGACAAGCATATTGATACGGGCTTGACTGCTGGTTTTCCAGAAGGCTTTTGGCAAGGTCCTTCACCAAAGGCTCTTACGGAAATTCAGACATTATAAGGAGGAAGGCAGCTGCATGGTTAAATAACTGGGTAAAAGACAGGGAACAGAAGAGAAGGGTAAACGTTCAATAAGTGGTCAGAAGGCTGTTTTTCGCCTTCACGAGCAACTTAGGAGTAGGTATCAACGACAGATGAGGTATCAGTCTTTACAAATAGTATGAAGTTATTCAGGATGCAGCAACTGTCAAGGACTGAAGAAGCTGCTAACAAAACTGAGTAACTGTTTAGATGTATTTTGCACCCAGTTATTAAATGTGTTGCTTTATTTGCCTCATCTCATAAAGACAGAGTGGGAAAAAGCTCATAGAAGAACAGCAAAGATCATGGGTATGGAGTATCTTCCATGTGAAGGAAGACTGTGCAGACCAGGACTCTTCAGCCCAGAAAAGCTCCAATATGTGACAGAGGCATATAAAACCATAAATAGCCAGAGAAGTTTATTGTTTATTTTCTTTCCCTGTGGGACAATTAGGGTTCAGCCAATGAAGCTCGCAGGAGGCAAGTTCACACTGAACAAAACAGGGTGAATCTTTATACAATATATAGTTAAACTGGTGGAAAGCCTTGCTGTAGGATGCTATGAATGATAGCATTTACACGATCTCAAGAGGACACTGTGTAAAAGCCTGGACAGGAAATCCTGTTGAGCTATTAAATGCAAAGATTTTCCTGAATCCCTCTGGAGAGGTCCATAAGCTGCACATTCTTGGAAGAGTGCATACCAGGAGGTGTCACTGGAGGCTTTGCATCCCCAGGCACCTGCTGGTGGCCACGACTGGCGACAGGACACAGGGTTAGACACGGTGCAGCCATTTCTTATGGTCTGCTCCCCTCAGGACACTTGGAACAGCTTCTCTTCTTAAGCGACAGCAGATGTTGTGCCTAACTGATGATATCCCAGTCAGCAAAGTTACAAAAAGACCCGTCAGCTGTATATTGAGGCCAAGAAAGTTCAGGCTGAGACACAGGTTTTAAACACGTAAGGTCATTTCTGTTTGGAAGCCTTAGTCCAGCCGCAGCACGCTCCTGCTCACTGAAAGCTTTGGAAGCAGCTAAGATTTCCCTGTGGCTGCTGAGCTCAGCAGAACGGGAACGGTTTGCTCCTGCGGACTGTCCTTTCTTTTGCTAGCTGCGTGCTTCCCAAATCCCTCCCTGCTAATGAGGGCCACAGAGAGGCCACCAGGACCCTTCTAGTTGTGAAGGAGAAGTTGAGTAATTGCTAGCTGCATGTGCCCCTCTCTCCGTACCCTTCCCAGCAGGTGCGCTGGCTCTTCCCTTGCTACGCAGCCCCTCCTCGCTTCCCCAGTTGCTGCATTGCTGCCCCTACCAGACCTTGGGAGCTCTCCTGATGTTGTAAACTGAAGGAGGGTGGCTATCCTCATTTCCCACTCTTGCTATTAATCCTACTCCTCTGTCCTTGTCGAGATACTATTTCCACCTTCGCCCTGCTGATCTCCCACCTTCCAGGGCCGATGTCGCCCATGCAGCCGCCCCTGCCAGGCACCACTGCCTGCACCTGCCTGTGGCTCCTGCTGCTCTCCGCAGACCTCACCTTGCCCCCTGCGGAACAGTGGGGCTTGCTGGGCTTCTTTGCCTCTGCTCTGTTTTCTTCTGCCTGAGCTCTAACTGGGGAATTGTTCCTTGCTTTGTGCTTAAGGTTAAGAAGCTGAACTAGTTCTCCAGGTGTTCCTTATTGAAAATGTCCCAAACCCAAAAGTAGTTAAGTATTTATATGCCCCTTGTTACTCCTGAAAGCAAAAGGAAAACACACTTTCCCTACCATTGTCCCTGTTTGACATTTGCCATAGCAAAATTTACAGAGGACTTTGGTGTATGGCCCATTTGTGCATCGTATTTTTAATTTGGAAACCACAAAAAACCCAAAGTCTCATTGCCATGAAAAAGTAATGCTCAAATCTGTAAGAATATAAACCATACCTTATAAAACAAGCTCTGCTTTTCTCTCACAGCTCCCATCTCAGGTTGCTTTCACTTGGTCCTTAGTGATAAAACGGCACCATAAACTTGTTTTATGTCCTGCTCTGTAGTAAAGCACAGTGCAGTAGGTGGCAGACACAAGAAATTTATATTCTTAGTCACTTCACTGTGAAAGGTATTAATGACAAATGAGAGCAGTAGCCTCAACATGTCAAATTTATAAACAGCAGAGAAAATGGAGATGGACCAAAGTAAAGGTATGAAGAAAAGTTCAGTCTTTACCAGCCCCTGAAGACTGATGGTGTGATTTGCCTCTGAGTGGTGGAAGGGAGTCAGAGAGGGTCTTAGACTTCCTCTTGTGCTATCCTCCTGCAGATGGCTGGGCTCGGGGCTGGTGGGTGTGCACGTGTTCTTCGCAGAACTCTGCAAGGGAATGCTGAGATGTGGTGCTAGAAAACATGAAGCTCGGTGCTCGGCAAATGCTGTGTCTGCAGCTCACTGCTTGCAGGTCCCGATGCAGACGGAAGTGGCAGGGTGAATGATGCATCTGGTACTGCAGCTGTGACTAGCTGTGGCTTTGGAAAGAGCAGAAAACTAGTCATGCAGTAAGTGTGCCTGAAGCTTTGATCTCCCTATAAAATTATCACTTTTCTCCACTATTGAAAGAGACGTACCACATATGCATTAAGCCAAATGGAAGAGAGCATTAGTTTTTGGACTGTCACCGTCTTTAAGCACCAGCAAGAAAATAGGAGTGTGTTTTCCTGCTTCAGATATTACAGATTCTGTGGGACGTTGACATTTTCTTACAAGCTGTCTGTGAACTTACTCAAGAGAAGGGCAAGCTAATGAGGCAAACATTGTTTGCCTTAAGTGTCTGTTTCTCCTGTGTGTCCGGGGGCTGTGACACAGTCCTGCAGACCAAAATGCAACCCCCAACAAACACTAACGATAAAAAAGGAAAGTATACAGAAAAATCCCTTACCGTCTCGGAGATTTGCTTTTCCTTGCTCTTTCTTCTTACTTCCTCAGCGTTTTCCACATGAAATCCCGTGGCTTGACTGTCACACCATGGAAAAACAAGCAGGGCCAGTCTTTCACGTTCCTGCACTCAGCATGGTCCCCACAGCTATTTTGATGAGAATCGTGGGTGGGCGGGAGGGGTGGGCTGAGCCTGGGTGGCCGCTCTGGCTTCCAGATGAAGCTGGATCTCCCTGGTACAAGAGGCAGTCGGCGGCTGCAGAGCCTGGACAACTGACAGACCACCCTGAGCCCCCTAACCAGAGAGCTCCAGCCATGGGAGGGATAATAACAGACACCCAGTTGCCTCCCTCTGGAAAACTAAAGGAAGAGGAAAGGCTAGCGCAAAGTTTCTGGAGGTCATAATCCAAGAGCTCTGGGGCATCCTGCTGTCAGTGGGAAGAATTAGTGGCTGCAGAAAAAAGGGATCAATGCAGAGGTCAAGAGTAATGTGGAGAGCTACACACACAGAGCGGAGAGGAGGGAGGGCAGACAGCCTGGAACGTGCCTGGGTCATAGATGAGCATGAACCAGGTTTTGGTTCGGCCTTGTGGACATCAAGGAAATGATGTGGCCCTGTTGTATCCTGCATTGGCACAGCGTGTTGTCGGTTTTGTGCGTTGCCTGTGCTGCACCTCTCTGGCCCTGGCTGAGTTAGTGCACAGGCAGAGACCCCCTCTCCTGTCTGGCACGCCACATCCAGCACAGCCCCGACACAGCCTGCCTGCTTCTGGTTCTGCAGAAGCCCGTCTCTTGCCTGTGTGAGACCCTCTTGGGAAAGCTGGCCACCAGAAAAGGCCGTTTCCCAACCTGGGGAAGAAGCTGATAGAGCAGGGCCCTGCAGGTAACTTCAGTCAGCTTTGCATAGTCCTACTCAGCTTCTCCTCCAGCCCAGGGTGAGGATGCACAGCAAGGTAAAGAGAGAGAACACAGAGCTCAGAACAGATAGGATGGGCTACCTATGTAGCTGTTTGTGCCTTAATGGCATTTGCCACCGTGCAGGTGGCTGGAGAACCCAGATAGTGTGTAAGGCACCTTCTGACCTTCTTTAGTGCTGTGCGTGTCAGCTCAGCCACATGCACACAGTCATGCTTGCAGAAGGGGCAGGTTGACATCCAACACAGAAGTACTGTGTAGTATCATTCTGTGCAAAGCCCAGGGTGTGCATGGATGAAATACTGGTATTTCGCCATTCTGGTATGTATCTTAGTGACATAGTTCTGCACAGTTGCAAACAGAATTATAAAACAGGTTTCTTTCTACCTTTTTTTTTTTTTTCCCTAAAGGTGTGGAGAAAGAAGTACAAAAAGATCAGGATGCTAACAGGCCTGTTGTCTCACCCCCTAAGAGATCAGCGGTAACAGCCACCAGGCTCCATTCACCAGGTAATTATGAACCAAAACCCACTGCTCAGGGAAGATTTAAACTTGTTGACTTTGCATCTCTTGTCAACACACTAAAGGGAGACCTGCTATTAAGTGAAGACTGATTGTGTCCAAGGTTCATTAAGCTGGCTCTGAGTACAGCAGGCTTTATCATACCAACGCATGAGCTGAACAGACTTTTGTTTTCTTTGTTACAACCACGAAGTCATCTCTCCGTCAAAACAAAGAGTTGTTGCTATTACATCTTTAAGGTCACAGGAACATTTAGGTTTATCATTACAATTTTCTTATGTAACAAGAGAACAGATAGGTATAGTGAAATAAAAGACACCTCAGCTACCTGGAATGAGAGTATACTGTATATTGCCTGGGATCTACTCTCACTGTTTGCAGAGGCGCTGAATTTCCTGGGCTGTTTCCGTGCATGACTGGAAAAGGGGTTATCTATAGAATTAACCTTCGGAGTGCTATTGGGGCATTGTCAGCTTAGCCCTCAACATTGCGTACAAACACATGGGTTTAGCATTTCTGAAGAATACCTTTGCTTATTTACTAAGATGAAGGGAATTTATTTCTATTTATGTTTCCTACGTGTACATCAACAGATGTATAAGGTACCTAAAGGCTTTTCTAAGGCTGGCCTTTGGCTGATAACGCTTCTGAAATGCGTGGGCATGGTCCCAATGATTTCTTTGTGCTTGCAGTTTATCTCCTGTTCTGTTGCCTCAGTTTTTAGACTCTACTTAAATACTTCAAATGCCATCTCTACAGCTATATGATGCTTTGAGTTGTTATTATGGGGAGCAGAACCCCATGTTTCTTCATTTGATGGTAAAGTAAAAAAAATGTAGAACAGCTCTTTGGCTTCTAGAACATTCATCAAGAGTCTCTTCATGTTTACTAAACTCAAACTCTTCTTCCTCCTTCACACCCAACAAAATCCAGAAAATGGGAGGTTAAATTTAATCTTCCCAGCACCAACAGGATTCAGAATTCTTCTCCTCACAAAGCTACTAGGGTAAAACATGAACTTACCACTGTCTTCTGAACCATACAATTTTTAGGCTGTTAACTGGTGAGATCACCAAGAGAGATCCAAAGAAAAATGTGTTGTGCAGAGTGCCTGACCAGCAGCTCACCAGCATTTATAACGGTGGGACTCCAGTTTAAGCACCAGAACTGATTGTGGTGGTAGCAGCATGTTACAGAACAGCTGATTTGCTTCCACTAGAACTGGAAAGCAAAATGAAACAGAGGTATTTCTGTTGTCCTAAGGAGGCCTGCATTTCCACAGGTCACTTAATGGTTTTCAAGGCTGAAATTTTTGGCATATCCAATTCGTAAGTCCTCAAATGTTGCTTCATTGTCATGAGAGGTTGAGTAAGTGCCCTCTCTCCCACTGCACAGACTGATTTAGGATTTCTTAAGCTTGGTTGTCTGAAATTATGGCAACCTAAAATTGTTTATCACTGTAAGGATCAAATAGGATGGTAAACCTCATCTTTATTTTTGAGAGTAGCCTTTAGCATTCTATGAAATGACAACAGCAATAACAGAAATAACAAACAGACAATGTTTTCACCTATTTAACAATTCCAAAACACAGTCAAAGCAGCCATTAAACAGGACAAGGCATAAGGGTAGCTGGGGCTAAGGGGCAGTAGCACAGCCTTTCCTCCATCAGGATCACAAACTTGTGAGGCATTTACTCTTTGTGATAGGAGAGCACGTGTCCTCCAGGTAACTGCCACACCTACATGTGGCCATGAAACAGGCTGTAAAACTTGGAGTGCTGTCTCTAGGTTGTGTTCCCTCTGTTACTGGCCTCCTCACATGCAGTTCTTTTAAATCAGTGCTGGTCTTTGACTGTCATGCAAATTTTTTTTAGCCTTGAATCTGATCTTTAGACTTTTGGTCAGTCCTCCTGCAGACTTGCAAGGAGTTTTGAGATGCAGAGTCTCATAGCGATATCTATTTTATCTATTGATGCAATCCCATTCCTGAAATATGTGTATAGGAACAGGTGTACATAGATGCAGGTGCTCTGTATCCACTCCATTTTAGGATGGTGCTGTCTGTTTCTGACATCTGTCACTCTACAGATTGCTTGTTATCAGTCCTCTGAAAGTAATTCTCTCACTTCCCTTATGAAAATGTCCAAAATTGGACAGTTAAAAGGCAAACGAATTGCATTCCCCATCTAAATCCTCATGGACTGTGTTAATTGTGAGTATATACTTGTCATGTCTCCTAGTTCAAACACAAGTAGATAAAAAAGACCTGGGAGTTTTGAAGTGGATCAAAGGGGTTTGGTGATTATTTCAGCATACACGAGGTCTCCCCCCTGGTCCCACCATCAGCAAAAAGGACATTCAGGATCAGGGCCAGCATCATTAATACATACCCTGTTTTGTGCAGAGCAACAGAAGGGAGACACGAATGGCAGAGTAAGCTTAGTAAGCTCTTTTCAGACCCAAATGAACTGAGAAATTCAGATTCATCCCTGAGGAGAATAGCACAATTTCATTTACAAGGACAGCTTATAATACTGATGAGGACAACACAGAGATGTGTGCTTCAGGTGTTCCAGTGAACAGGAAAGCTAGAAAGACAAAGCAACCTGATGGGATTCTGTTTTCATTAAAACTGGACTGATTTTAAGAGCTTCCCTTTACACTTCTCCCTATGCCTTTTGTTGTAACATCACCATGCTGCCTCAACAACCCAAGATTTTTATACTAGAAAGTCAGGTATTTGTGGCCGTTGCTCCTATGAATCTCTTATTTTGTGATAGTACCTACTGCCTACTGCCCAGCTGAGAGCCCCTTTACATGAATGGAAGAATCTGTAAGATAATAGCATTCCTGAACAAAAAGGTGTACAGGCTTTAACTGTCATGAAAATGGATAGAGGGCAATGGCTGTGCTGGCTGAACTCTCTTAATGACTCTCTTTTCCTTTTTACCTTTTTGCTCTTTAATAACTCTGTTGGGTCCCGCTGCTTGTGGCGTTTTTAGTTCTTGTTTCTGAATAAATATTAAGACCCCTCTATCAGCTCCAGGTTCCCAATATCTTATTCCCCAGGTTTGTCCTAATAGCCATCCGTGGTCATTAGGCTGCAGGATTTCTAGTACATAACGTGCTTACAGCTGCCAAGATGGGGGTCCTCTGTGTGTCTATCCCAGCTAGGAGCTGGTGGATTGCATCCTCTGGGTCCCCATGTTATATTTAAGAATCTATTTTTAATGGCTACGTCCCAGTTTGAAGCTATGGTTTCACATCCCCAATATGCACAGTAATAGTGATTAGGGAAATTGCAATAGCTTTTCCCTGGATTTGAACTGGGGCAGAGATAAAAAGGTTTTATTGTTCTTTCTCGTCGACCGGGTAGGTCTAGTTCATAAAAGACTAAATCTTCCAATTTAACTTGGAATTTTGGGGATCAAATATATCGTTATACCGAACTTCTATTGAATCTTCCCATCAACCTAAGGTCCAATTGAAGGGTAATGCTCTTTTTTTTTTTTTTTTTAAAGTCATGGTAACCAATACCATTAATAGGATACTAGCTTTCATTTCCCCACTGTTCAGTACCTCTCTGCCTTCCTCGTCCACTCTTTTGCAGAGAACAACGGGATATCAATATCTTCTTGGCAGCAGCAGGTAGTCTTCAGGGGAATTTTGCTGTTATCCTGTCAATAATTTCCAAGGTCTAAAGAGTTAGTTATCTCTTAAATATATTTCCACCTGTTTGGTTGCTGTGTCCGTTTCCAGGCGAATCTTATAGTACAGTCTTAAAACTCTGCACCAGTCTGTTTCATGTACTTCCCAAAGTTCAGGTACTGACAGTTCCCATCCACAAAATAATTTACGAATTTCCACTTGATCCTCTGGTCCCCTGGTACGTATCGAATCATTGTGACATTTCATACAGTAAGGTTGTCTCTTAAATGAAACACAGGACCAATCCCTATCACAATTTAGACATTGGCAAACAACCCAACATGAATGTCCGGAAGTGGGGTGTTTTAAGCAGGGTATTCCCCGGAGATCTCCTATTCTGGGTGATTCGGGTATCTCCGTCTCTGTGTTGTTTTGCGGTCAGCCAGCAATGGTGAGACAGATAGCGATGTCCCAATAACGTCCTTCACACCGCCCCGTGGCTCAACATTGCTGCTCCGTGGGTGGCATAGGTAGAGATAGAGAAAAGATTCTGCCAACTATACAAAGGAGGTTAACAATCTTTATCTAAGCATTAAACCCATTTACCATTATCAATAAACAGTAACAGGCAATAACTACAAATGACTAACAAGAACTACAAATCCCTAACAAACGTTAGCTAACAACTCAAAACTCAAACATGTCATAAGCTAATTTCAAAACATTATCATAACAGGATTACATAACAAAACACAATACAACATTTCTTGGCATATATAAGGTTTGTTTGTGGGGGTTAAGAATCAAGAGCCAAGAGGTGGGCATTTAAAGGGGTAAATTTTCATGCCCCTTTAAGGTTAGGCTGCGCATGCGTTTTCATTGTGCAGTTTTGGTCAGGGCATTAGCCTGAATCTTGACCAGGAGGGTCACGGACCAATTTGTTTGTCTCGCCACAAACAATCCTTATCATTTTGGAAAAGATGGGAGCAGGAGACGACACACTCTGTACGGTTTTGCTGTTCAGCCTTTGCCTCATCGTGACTACAGTAACCATCAGCATGTGCTTTTGTGAGTGTTTTTGGTCACGCCGGTACAGAAGAGTGGGATCTCTTCCTCGCAATCCGCCCCGAGTAGTGGAACCCATGGGATACCAAAGCAGAGTGCGAGAGACTGTTACATAAACAAAAGAAAACTGTTGATCTCCAGCAGTTACCATGTGACTTGTTATTTGTTTCTGTTCATTTTCGTTACCTCGTGAAGAAAAATACCAAGGACCAGACAGACTATCGTGGAGGGAACAGATGGAGTTACCACCCCGACATTATTCAGGACCGTGCTGGACTCACGAGTGAAGAAGCCTGTTTTCCACCTCACATGAGACTTTGCTGGACTGTCATTCTGTTATTCAACTTCTAGTTCATGTTTGTTAAGAAATTGTTATTTGTTGTTTACTGGTTGTCAAATGATTCATTGAATTTACTTTACATCTAACACACGGTTTTCAAAATAAATCAAAAGGGTTGGGTAATACATATAATAACCTACAAAAACAAAACCTAAAACCAACACTGATAACTATACATTCCAGTTAAGTAATAAATGAACTATAAATACTATAGTTTCTTTAAACATTCTTTTTTTTTTTTAATACATATGCGTCACTATCATGGCTAGACTATAGGGATTTCGCATGTGCGGTCTTTCCAGATTGTTCCAGTACATTCTGTGGGGTTTAAAATTGCGCATGCGCATGTTCAAAGGCATACACGATAAAAGATGGCTGCTGGGTGTCCAGATGAAGTCCTGGACCCATTTCCCGAGCTTACCACTCCGGTAAGTTTGTTAATGGTAACATTTATGGCACTATGGCCAAATGACAGGTCCTTGCTTTCAGTGCAATGTTTTCTCACCATCAGACCGCCACGTCACCTGCCAGGGAGGAAGGCTCTGGATGGTCTAACCTGTATGGTTCATTATAAAGGGGAATCAAACCCCCCCTTTTTTTTTTTTTTTTCTCGTTGGTTAGGCAGAGGGTGAGTTTTTCTGCTGTCACACATCAAGAACTTATGGTGGAGGTGGAAAAGTATAAAAGACGTTACCACATCCTCGTCTGTGCGTTCCTGATGGTTGTTTTCTTTGGTATTCTACTTGTATTCTTCATCAGCCTACATTGTTGTATGAATTGTTAATAGTTAATTATTCCCAGATTCCTGTTTGCTATTAAATTGTTATTGTGTTAACTATCTAATCTGTATTGTCGACTGTACATTTCGGCGTACTACTCGAATTTGTTTAACGCCATTGGGTGAAATCATAGTAGCAAATTGCATGTTAGTTATAACGTGTTGAATTAATCTTATAAAACATGGAACAGCACATGGCAAAAACAATAAGGTGGCTAATCCACATAACAAATAAAATAGGATTCGTTTTACCCAGGGGCTCCCGAGAAGCCAGGAAAACAAGTCAATATTCCAGTCTTTCCAAGTTCGGACGGGAACATGGGCTAACCTCCCTGTCTCTGATGTGATTTGTTTAACTCCCTCACCATTGCCATCAATTTTCAAATAACAATTGGAAACATTTCATTTACCACAAACACTTCCTTCTTCGGCTAGCAGGTAATCGAGAATCATTAGAATAGTTTGGCTCCTGATCTGTACTTACAGTTTGGATTTTACCATCTGGTATTAAGGATAATTCCTCCTTTCCTACCTCCTCTGCTGCTGCAGAGTTTCACCTGCACATCCCATAACAAGTCACTGTCATGGTAAAACACACAGATTTACATTAGTAGAACTACTACAGAGTGTATTTTATTTCAGTTTTTCTGCCAATATTCCCCATAGCCTTGCTGAGCAAGGGATATTGTTTTACCTGAACTAGGCAGGCCTTCCCCTTATCATTTTTACTGTAACAGGTAAAGCATTTTTTCCTTACCTGGAATTTATTTCCAGATATACCTGGTTAAAGATTTCTTTTCCACTTAAAGATTTTGGTGAATTTGGCAGTCTTACTTGTTTTCTTAGTTTGTACTTTAAAGGTTTCAGGATGTTTTCCTGGTGGCCAGCAGCTCCCACAACTGTAACAAATTCTTTTCACTGAAGTTTAACACCAAATAAGTTGGTTTTGTATTCACTAAAAATTCCACCTCATTTTTCCTAGTCCCTAGTTCACCAGAACCCCTTGTTGGTTCTTTAGCTCAGGGCCCTCTCGCTTCCAGTGTCCACTTTCCCTACAATATGCTCATTCGCTTCTGCCTGATATTCCTCCTCGGTCTCTGCTTCCTCTCCTCTACCAGTTTAGCACGACCCAGCTCTTCTTCTCTCACCTTCTGTACACGTCCCCTGTTCCTTCTATCAACTTTTCTACATCACGATTACCTTAGTAAAAATCAACTCAAACCTTTATCCAGGCCTATTCACAACCAACTTTCCAACATCTAAATTTCCCCATCCGAGATTCACCTTCACTCTCCTCAGACCCGCTGCCTGCCCTAGAGGGGCCGTTACCGGTCCCGTTGTGCTGCAAATGCTGCAGCAATCGGGGTGACATTGTCAGGTCCTTCTGCTCAAGTGTCAGCAACAGCAACCCCCTCCTCCCCACCATCAGAAGGGTTCGGGGCAGGAGATGCTCTTCCTGCTCTGCAGGTTACACAAGCCTGCCTCTGCTACAGCACTTCTGTTTTGACTCTTTCTGACCCTGAATGCAAATCTGCTCCTTGTTGCTTTAAGTCTGCGTTCTTACATACCACGCCTTCGCAGGCAAACAGCAAACACCCTGCCATGCGTCCCGCAGGGCTCAGCCGCACCTTCGAGGGGAGACGGGGCTTTGTACAAACTCACCCCGATACTTTAACACTTTCACAGGGTCTAGATAGCGGCGGGAGGGGAGGGAGGGAGGTGGTAAGGGCTGCTGCGGGGGGGGGGGGGCAGGGGGGGCGGTGGAGGTATATACGCAGGGGGAGAGGTAGGGATCTCATCCTCACTTCTATTCTTCTTCTTTTCCCCGCTTTGTTTTCTTTTAACGGGAACAAAAGGGCCCTAGTTTCAGACCCTGCCCATAAGGAAGCATACTCACTTTCCTCCGGGCAAAAGGGGTCTTTTGAATTCACATATCTATTCAAAGCCTGGCATATCCAGTCTTCAGATGGCCCGAAGACTGGTCGGTAGAGGTGGTCGCCCCTGATTTGTTTCCCACCCCAAACTTCCATACAGTAGTGTATCAATCTTACTTTACTCTTACCCTGCCTAGAAGGGTACGCATCCCAAAATTTTACCATGAGTCCTAGCGGACTCTCCGGTGGTATCTGTGGGAGCCTAATCTGGACCCCAGAACCACCCATGGGATCAGAGGGCTTGCTTTTCCTCTGTCCCATCTTCCGAGGCGCCTTCTTTCACTCGCGCAGTCGCTTCCCCTGGTTCGTGGCGCAGCCCCTCGCGGGGTCTGGAAACCGCACTACTGAGGGTCCGCACTCACTTCGCCCTCCCTGGGCGTTGCACACAAGCACGCTTCAGGATACCCAACCCCAACCGAATGGTTAACCGGCCTATACTCACGCGTCCTGCGTCTTCATTCGGGCTTCGTGCACAGAGGTTATGGGGTAACCGGTTTTATTTGCTTACTGTCACATTTGAGGTTCGTCGGTAAAGGGTTTGGCGTAGAAGCACCCTGACAAGGGCCGCTTATCCAGCGGGGCGCCTCCCCTGCCACGGACCTCAGGCCAGACTGCCCTTATCCAAGTCCCGGCACCAAAATTGTTAGAGTTTACCTGTCCAATGAAATGACAGAGACTGGCCAATTAGAAAATGTGATTTATTAAAGCAAGCGACAAGTAAGCAAAACAGCGCTGGGCGGCCGGGGAGTCTCCTGCTCCACCAGCGGCGCGCAAATTCAAGCAAGCTGAGCAGCTCTTTTTATCTTCCCCGAGGTCGCTTCTGACACCTTCAGTAGCCCCTCTGCTGCTTCTGTTATCCTGGTTTCTCGTCAGACAGGACGTTCCCATGTTTGGTGCAGCAAGATAACATTGTGGACATGTCTCTTCTTGTTAAACAGGACGTTCTTAAGGCCACCACGATGGGTTCCTTCCTCTTGCTTACCTTGGTTGATCAGCAAATTACCTTTAGTTACTTATTACAGTACCAGCCCAGGAGAGAGGGGAGGCTGCTGCAGCCCCCCCCGGCTCCGGCCAAGGAAGCGTGTTCCAGTGGGCACACGCGTGCCGAGCGGGCATGCCCGCCACACACACGTGTGCATGCAGGTAGGGTCAGCGCTGGGTTATGCGGTGTACACACCCGCACAGGCAGGCAGAGGCAGCCCCCAGCCCCTGGTGCCTGTAAGCCCGCCGCAGGGGGCTGCGCTTTTCCAGCGCCGGGTGGGCACCGGGGCCCGGGGGGCAGCGATCTCGCTCGGGCTCTCGGCAGCGGAGCTCGGCAGCAGCCCGGGCTGCGAGAGGGGGGCGGCTCGGGGGGCGCGGGGCCACCCGGGGCGGGGGGACACCCCTCCCGGCCGGCGGGCGGTCCGGCACCGGTGCCGCGGGCTGGAGCGACCCCGCCCGCCCCTCCGTCGGGGCCAGCCGGCGGCTGGAAGCCGGTGGCCGCCCCCCGCCCCCCCCGCGCCGCGGTGCGCTCGCTGCGGGGTGCGCCGGCGGGGCCGCTGTGCCCGGGCCGCAGACCCCGCACGGCAGCCGGGGAGGGCTCCGCCGTCCCCCCCCGCCCTGCCCGGGGGCGGCTGCGGGAGCGGCGCGGGGCGAGCCGGGGGAGCTGCGGGTGACGGGCGCCCCCCGAGCGGCTGCGGAGGACGGGCACGACCGCGGCAGAGGCCGCGAGTGCGGCGTGAAGGTGCCGGTCAGCCGGAGCCGCCTCCCGCGGGGGGCCCGGGCTCGCTGCCGGGTCTCCGCGCGGTCGGGGCTGTCGCTGCCGAGGTTCGAGACGTTTCGCCGCCGCCCCTCGCCCCGACACGCTCCTGCGACGGCGGCGCTGGCCGTGCCCGGCTCGGGGCAGGCGTTGGCCAGCCGGAGAGCGGACCCCTTCTCCGGGAGAGGCCGGAGCGAGGCGGCGAGCGCCGGGGGAGCGCGCAGGGAAGGGAGCGGGCAGCCCTGCGCAGGGGGCGAACCCGGGGGCTGCGCCGCGGCTCCGCACTCGCGGCTCCGCCTCAGCCGCCGGCAGCCCCCGCAGAGCCGCCCCCGGCCCCGCACCGCGCCGCGCCGCGCCGCAGGCAGCCCCCGGCGCCCCGGGAAGCGTTGCGGACCGACGGCTTGCACGTAGGTGGTCAGCAGAAGGCAGCTCTGCGCCTTAAGTGGCGACGTAGAGAAAAGATGTGAGGGTCTGCAGCGAAGCACAGCAGAGGGTCCGGAGGACAGGCGTGTCGCAGGCGCTTGGCAGCACACGGCCTCGGGAGGGGGAACAGACGCCATGGGGCAAGCTGGGGCACAAGGTAAGCTCAAGGAGAACCAGTTGGTTAATGGGACCAAACAGAAATTACTTGAACTGTGCATGAACACTTGAGTGAAAGTAAAGACCGCTGTGCCTTTAAATGGGGACGAGGCTCGTAAGACCCAGTGAGGGTTAAGTGTGACTAAAGGTAAACGGTTTTTCCAGGGGTATAAAGTATTTTCCTGTCGCGAAGAGCTGTGCTAGCTTTGTGGGTTTGCCCCCCAGCTCCCGTCCCCGCAGACACGCGTAGCTGGTCCCTCGGCCGTGCGGGTGTGCTCGATCCGTTGCGCGGCGGGGCGATGGGATCCGGCCGTTGGACGGCAGCATCAGGTCCCGAGGAGACGGTCGCTGCCGGCCTCGGCGCTCGGAGGGGGCTGCGCGACGTCCCGGTGCGGCATGTCCCTTCCCGGGGCTCGCCCCCCGTCTGGGTGCGAGGGGGGTGGCGGCCCGGCGAGTGGCGGGCCTGCCGGGGTGGGAGATGCGGCTCCAGGTGCTTTGCCCGCCGGCCCGGACGGTGCTTTCGCCTCTCGTTACGCGTTCGGGGGAGGCAGGAGGGTCGCCGTTACCGTCAGCGAGCCCGTGCTGCCGCCGCTGCCCGGCGCCGGGGCTGTGTGGCATCCCGGGGTGGCGGGGAGCGGAGCGATGCGCCTCGTCCTTGCAGGGTGCTGAGCTGCCCTTCCCCGGGGCCAGGGCTCGCTGCCGCTTCCAGCTGCACAGGATTTGGTCCCGCAGCCTCAGGGTGAGGGCTGGATTTTCGCGAAACGAGGAGGAGCTGCTGGCACCTTCTGTACTGGCGGGCGGCTTGATTTCTTGCTGTGCTTTTCGTACATTTTTAATAGCCCGGTGGAGTACAAATTGTAAAGGAAACTTCATACGCAGAGTTTTAGAGTTTGAAGAGAGATTATTCACGCTCCAGCTGTCGTGAGGTTTCACCTCTCCTTCCTGGCAGGACTGATCTTCCAGTTAGAAGTGAAACAAGGTCAAACGGTTAAAAAAAAAGGTTTCCTTCTGTCAGGGCGAATCTAAATCAATCAAATTCCCGGGCACCAAAGTGTGTTGTGTAACAAATGTGAGTGCAAAGGTAAGCACGTAGCTACAGGTAGCAGAAGAGCATGTGCGAGAGAAGTTGTGGGTCTTCTCTCTAAGTTCTAACACCTTGCTCTTTGCGCTGTTCTTCTGCAAATTTGCCTGGATTTTAAGCATGGACAGAAGAGGGAGAGAACGAACATATGCATTTGATTTACTTAATAGAAAATATCTTGGCAGAAACACATGCTTGTGCTGTGTATTCTGTTAGAGTTTGGCTTTTTAAAATACTCGTATGTTCTGTCTAATGAAAAGCTGGTAGTATCTCCCATTCACCTAAGAATATATGTTCAAACATAGCTTGAGGTATGCTGCTAATCACGTTAAGAAAAATGTATAGCTTAATATCAAACTAGCTAAAGTGCAGTCACTGGGGAATATCTCGGTGCTTGTAAACTTTAATTTAAAGAGTGCTATGAGGCTGGATTACCCGATAACCAGTACAATTGAAACAGCAATATAGCCCCTCTTTTTTGAAGGAAGACTGTAGGTCATTTTGAACAGCATAGAATCATAGAATCATTTAGGTTGGAAAAGTCCTTTAAGATCATTGAGTCCAGCCATTAACCTAACACTGCCAAGTCCATCACTAAACTGTGTCCCTGAGCACCACATCTACACATCTTTGAAATGCCTCCAGGGATGGTGAGGCCACCCTGAAACTTCCCTGGGCAGCTGGTTCCAGTCCTTGACAACCCTTTCAATGAAGAATTTTTTCCTAATGTCTAAACCTCCCCTGGGGCAACCTGAGGCCATTTCCTCTTGTCCTATCCCTTGTATCCTTGTTGGATCTGGTAGAAATGATCCCTAAATGGCAGTGTGTGAAGGATTAATTTAAATTCCAGATTCTGGTTGCCTGGCATTAGCAAAAATAAAGTTTTAGTGTTATTTCTCTTAACAGTTAAAAATTAGATGCAGGAAAAATAAAGAGAAACACTAAGTACTGAATTCCGCCCCCCCCCCCCCCCCCCCCCCGGCCCCCATTTACATTTTGGTAAGACAGAACTAATTTGCTCTCCTATCTGCTGTGCATCCTGGTGCTGAGCTAATCTTTTCTATGCCCTAGATTGTTATTAGCCTTGCTTGCTTATTACTGAAAGATTTACTTTCTAGGACTCCTTTTAATTCCATTTGCTCCTACACTGCCTTTCGTCTTAAATGTTATTTTTTTGTGGTGTCCTTTGAAAGATTCTTGGCCTTTTCTAACCTGGGACAAATTTATAGTAGCCTGCTCGAGTTTTCCTAATCGTTAATGATCTTCCCAGCAGGATATGTTCTTTGTCTTCTTCCTAACATGATTCGGGACACATTCTGTTTTAAAGTGCCCTTACCCTTGAACCATTGTGCTGGGATTTAGTGTATTGACCCAAACTCTAGTAGATTTTTCTTGAGGCTTTTCTGTGTCACTTTGCACAGCGCTCATAAGATACCTGCTGTCAAAGTGCTTGCATTTTAGTAATAACACCTTGGCATTGTTAAATTAAGTCTGTTTAAATTTTCCTTTGGCCGACTCATCTGTTTTAATTCCTTAAGTATTCAGGTTTGTTCTGAGACAGGTCGAGGAAAGGAGCACTTGTTCTTTACAGAGGATGAAATAGCAGAAATAAATGTGTAAATAGGCATGACCATTAGGCCATCAGGGGTGTTTCTATGGGTATGCCTGCCATGCCCAGAATGGTGTAAGAACAGTAATCCGCTTTGCAGATTTGGCTGTATGACCATATCACTATGTTTAGAGGTGCAGGCATCAATAGATGCAAGTGTTTTCACAGAATTAAGAAAACCATCTTGTCCATGCAGTCCAGCCATAAATGATGCTGAGAACAACAAATAATAGAAAAAAAAAAGTCTTTTCAGAGGCATATGAGTAAATAGAGTATTCTGTGCTGTCCTGTACATGCATGTGTGTACATGTATT